>NW_008341172.1:1964865-1972052 GCF_000622305.1 Nannospalax galili | reverse complement strand
CTCCACAAAATTTATGGGTATTAGACCAGGGCATCCTCTAATTGGTATTAGACACGGTATCCTTCTGTCCATTTGAGATGCATGACTTTTCACAACTGTTTTCTACAAAATCAGAAGAATTTTATAGACATACGTATTTCAGAACATGTTTTCACAGAAGGATGACCAAGAGATCTTACAAAAATGCTTTCAAAAGGTCTTAGACTCTCCAGACCTATTATGTTCAGCAATAAAACTATATCCAACACTGCCAAATACTCCAAGTGGAATGAGGTAAGTCTACTAAATGATATAAAATGTAGCTAAAGTCCAATGGTTTAAAACGGATCATATACTATTTTTATCATAACTTTTACAGTTCTGTTTTTGAAAAACATTTTATCATCACCAGCTCTCTTTATCCCTGAATAGGACACCTCTAAAAACTCAGGGGTCATTATGGAAAGGGGGAGAAAGATTAAGAGCTAGACGTAGTATACGACCACAAGAAAACAGTTTTCAGGACAGCTGGTTAGTTACTCAAACCCACAGCAATAGTAACATTGTGCGCATTAGTACCACATAACCACAAGTCAGACAAAATCCATAAGTGGATCAGAAACACAAACCCTACCTGAGGAACTGTTTTCAACTGATGGATGCTGTAAAGGGAGAGTTGATTTTCTTTAAGGATGTGATTCTAGTTGCGTTAACCTTGCTCCAGTTGATGGATCCACACATAAGGGCATTAGAGGACACAAATTTGACTCTATAAGCAGATATATAGATTAGACAGAAGATAGATAGATAGATGATAGATAGATAGATAGATAGACAATAGATTAGATAGATGATAGATAGACAATAGATAGATGATAGATGATAGATGATAGATAGAGATGATGATGATGGATAGATGAAAGATGATAGATAGATGATAGATGATAGATAGATAGATAGATAGATAGATAGATAGATAGATAGATAGATGATAGGTGATAGATAGATGATCAATGATAGATGAGAGAAAGAGAAACAGATAGATGAGAGAGAGGCTATGGAAGTAGAAATCTTCATTCAATTCATTAATAGTAAGTGTCACTTTCTCAAATATGACTTCTTGCTATCATCTCTACTTGAGGAGTTAGATGGGAAGCAATGGTCTCTTGTACCTCTGAGGAAAGAAAAGAACCAAGGTTTCAGGTTTTATCAACGACTGCTGAGAATTCCTACATGAGTTCTTGGGAACTTGACATTGTTTCCCACAGTCCACAAATAATTGGTTGTCCCTCTGGGAAGCCTATGCCTTCTTTTATTGGCCATGTAGAAATAGCATCAGTTTGGCAATGACACATTTCCTTTTATGCCCCAGTGAGATAGTTTTCCGTCTGTCTGAACTAGGGGCTTAGCTGAAAGGAAGTAGTCAAGGTTCAATCAGAATGCTATGAATGCTGTGCACTTGAGCAGCCCTTGAGGAAACTCCAAGGGCCCATAGAAGCTTCTTGATGGGATATAATCTCTGCCATCAGTAGTGCCAATCCTAGGCCAAATAGGAAGCAAGTCCCGAGGCCAGTACGCTGGACTAGAAGTCAGAACACCTGGGTACCAGCTCTGGCTTCCTCACTAATCACCTGGGGCTACAAAGGAGATCAAAACTCTGAGGGAGCTCTTCCTTGCCTCATTTATAAAGATTCTTTCAACTCTAGGTTAATGTCATTTCAGGCATCTCTGAGTCTGAGTCACCTGGACAACATCCGTGTTATGTGACGGTTACTAACTCTATTTTCCAAATGGTAGTCTAGCCAACTCTCACTTGGACTAAAGGGCCCATTGTTTGTCAGAAAGCTAAGACTGAGTATAGAGAGCAGTTGTCAAGACAACAGGACACTAGTCACCTGCACACATTACTGAAGTCTGTGAATTCCTCAGTCTTGTTTACCAAGAAGACCTGGCTACCATTTACCAATGGGAGATCAGAGAAGACCCTGCATTGGACAGTTGCTTGATGCTACCTTCAGAAAAGGACATGTCACAAAACTTTCTCAAGAAACTTCTCAGAGTACTTTGGCTGGCCAAGCAAATACCAGGACAGGAAGGCATAAGCAAATTAGTCAAAGCCCTGAAAAAAACTAACTCAAGGGCCTGGAGAAATGGGTCAGTGGTTAACAGCACTGGCTGCTCTTGCAGAAGCCCTGTATTCAACTCCCAGCACCCACATGGCAGCTAACAACCATCCCTAACTCCAGTTCCAGGGGATCCGATGTTCTCTTGCCCTCTGAGGACTTGGGTGTACTTACACACATGCAGATCTTGCACTCATACACATAAAATAAAAATAAATAAATCCAAAAACAATTTTTAATAAAGAAATTGACTCAAGAATGCTCCTGGACCAACAACCACCTAGAATAATAACCAAGAGCCCTTTAACCAAAGAAGAGCCCCTCAGATACCAACACATGTTAACAGGGTACAAAAATCAAGACTGAATGATACTGGAGTATGAATATCAAGCCAATTGAATACAAACAACATAAGAAAAATTCTCTTAATACATAGGCTGTGTGTGTATGTGTGTGTGTGTGTGTGTATGTGTGTGTGTGTGTGTGTGTATGTGTGTGTTTGATAGCTATACAATAAAGTTTGGATTTTTAAATTAGAAGGAAAAATGGATTGTTAGTTAAGGACTCCATACCTAAGTTATATCACATACCAAAATAAATTCCAAATGACTTAGAGAATGACATACTGAAATTGTCAATAAAAGAATTAGAAAGCATTTTAACTAAATATTTATCCAGTCCCTACCAAGAGGCAGTGTTTCTGAACATAACCAAAGAAGAAGGAGTGAAGGAAAGACCAAAATGCAGGACTGTACAGAAGTGTGACATTCTCACTATAAAATGAGCACTGCCTAACGAGGATGAGAAAACCTGAAGAAAGACCTCAAACAGTATGAGAGGCAAGCCCTTCTATGAAGTTGGCTGTATGACTTTTATGAGTCACTTAAATTCATATTCTTGTATTATTCTAGTTAGGACAATAAATACATGTATCTCACAGAAGCATGATAATATCAGGACTAATACTTGAAACATTAGCGAGGGGAAGACTTACTGAATGTTGT
Organism: Nannospalax galili; assembly: GCF_000622305.1. Classification (NCBI taxonomy): domain Eukaryota; kingdom Metazoa; phylum Chordata; class Mammalia; order Rodentia; family Spalacidae; genus Nannospalax; species Nannospalax galili. Next base: position 1,968,946 of record NW_008341172.1, on the reverse strand, counting down.
CTGTCATTTCTACATCACTGTTTATATCAGGAAAATAATATAATAGGTATCTATATTTACACACAATAAAATATCACTATTAAATACCACAAGATAATTAGCATCAAAACTTAGAAAGGTAATTAAGACCAGAAAAACACAAAAGGCAAACAAACAAAATAGTACCTACTCATCAGCTATTGACTCGGGCATATTAAAACAGCAACGTTCACAAATAATAACACATAGAATATATGAGGAGAATTCTTATATCATGTTGGTGAAAATAGAATTCATTTAGCTCATTTATTTATTCCGTGTGTGTGCGTATGTATGGAAATGCACGCATGCCAGAGTCGTGCATGGAGGTCAGAGGACAACTTGCAGGAGTCATTTCTCTCCTTCCACCATATGGTCCCACGGATCAAATTTAGGTTGTCAGACTGGCAAGCACCTTTACCTGCTGAGTCATCTCACTGGCCCTGAAAAGACAATTTAGTATGATCTTCCTAGAAGGTAATTTTTCAAAATTCAACAAAACATCAAAATGTTTTAAGATGATGCTCATGTTGTCTGAAATGACAGTTCTACTTATGGGTTATAAGGAAACAACCAGGTACATACAAAATGAGAAAAAAAAAATCAAGATTATGTCTCATAATGCCAAATGTCAGAGAAACTTAAGATTTAACCAAGGAATATTTGTTCCATTTATGCAATGAGATTCCATGTTAGAAAAATATTTAGAAGCATAGGAAAATGTTCATAATGGTGTTTCAAAACAGGAAAGTTAGCTCTTTCTTATAACTCCCTGCACCCCAACATCTCAGTTCTTATAGAACCCTTGTGAGCCCCCAGAGCAACAAGCTTTCCCAGACCAGTGTGGTGAGTTTCCATTCCCACACCTGCCTGCATTCTGCCTTCTCAGCACTCAGACCTGATTGGGTTACTAGAATCCTTGTGCCCCAAGACCTGTGAGCTCTCCCAGCCTGACACATCAGCCAATCTGTTCACCTAGCAACCAGCCCAACTGCTGTTCCAGGATGATGAGGAGTCAACACTGGAACCATAATTCAAAAGTTGCACCTATCCCTAGCTTACCTGAGACCATGTATTATACCCCAACTTCCACATCAATATGAAGTAGCCCCAAAACTGAACACCAAGCATGACTTATTTGGGTCATAACCTGACAAGTTGGAGAAATAGCAAACAAAGATGTAAACAACCATTCAACAAAGATTATTCATACCAAGAAATCACCTACCCATACCAAGAAATACCACTAATGGGGGTGGAGAGATGGCTCAGTGGTTAAGAGCATTGGTTGCTCTTGCAGAGGACCTGGGTTTGATTCCCACCACCCATATGGCAACTAAAAACTGTCTGTAACCTCAGTTCCAGGGGATTGGATGCCCTCGTCTAACCACCACAGGCACTGCACAACACAGGTGCACTTACACATATGTAGGCAATACAATCATACACATACAATACAAATAATTAATAAAATATTTTTTAAAAAATATAAAAGAAACACCACTAATGACACAAGTCCAGATACCTAGGTCCCATTAAAAAAAAAAAAACTCACGAACAACAGGAATAGCCAAGATAATATGTCACTATAGAAATTAGTACTCCCGTCATACTGTTTCCTGAGCATGGCAACCTAATGCACAAGACAGTAGTTTCAAAATAGCAATTATATATTCAAGAAACTCTAAGAGGATATGAATAAAAGACTGAATGAGGACTATTGAAACACAAGAAAATAGTAGATTGAAATAACTAAAACATTTCAAAATATGAAATGAGAATAAAGAGATAGAATCCCTGAAGTAAAGCAAAACTGAAACAAAACTTGAAATGAAAAACTCAGGAACTAAAATAAAAAGCATAGAAGAAAGAAGCAAAATGGAAGTGGAGAAAATGGAACACAGAATAGCAGATCTTGAAGACAAACTTAGGGAAATGGATCACTCGAAGAAAACGTCAAATCTTAAATATCCCAGGAACAGAATATGCAAGGCCTCTGGATCATAGACATAGAAGAAGGAAAAGAAACCCAGGGCAAAGGCACAGAAAATATTTCTAATAAAATCATTGGAGAAAATTTCCCAAATCTGAGGGAAAAGATACTATCAATGTACAAGAGATAGACATAACACCAAGCACACAGCACCAGAAAGAGAAATGCCCTACTTCATACAATAGTGTTTTGACTAAAGCACTAAACATACAGAACAAAGAAAAGATATTGAAAGCTGTGAAAGAGAAAGATCCAGTCACACATAAGGAGGCCTATCAACATAACAGCAGGCTTTTCAATAGAGACTAGGAAAGCCAGAAAGGCTTGAACCAATGTCTCACAAGTCACAAAAGAACACAGGTTTCAGTACAGACTATTATAACTGGCCAAACTATCAGTTGCAACTGAAGAAAAAAGAAAACCTTTCCATGTGTATTAGTCACATGGTGGCTGGAGGTGGCTGGAGGTGGCTGGAGGTGGCTAGAGCAGGAGCAGCAGAAGCTAAGTTCTCACATCATCACACAGGCACAGGAAGCAACAGAGCAACTGGAGATCTGGCAAGGCTTAAGAACTCTCTAAGCCCACCCCCAGTGACGTGCTTCCTCCAGGATAGCCACACCTTCTAAAACGTCCCAAAACACTGCCACCATCTGGGGACAAAATGTCCAAATACTTGGAGCCTATGAGGGACATTTTCATTCAAACCATGACTCCATGATAAAAACATATTTAAGGAATTTATGTCCTAGAGAGAATATTCAATGGAATACTTTGATCTAAAGAAAAAAATTGAACACTCTCAAGAGGGCACAAAGAATAAATAAATTTTCCAGAACAGTTAACTAAAAGAGGTATAAGAAAACAGTACTATCACTCCAAGATAACAAAAATTAATAAACATTGGTCAATAATAACTCTCAATATTAATGGTCTCAATTGCACAGTAAAAAGACACAGACTAGGACTGGAGAGATGACTCAATGGTTAAGAGTACTGGCTGCTCTCGCAGAGGACCTGGAATCAATTTCCAGCATCCACATGGTGACTAACAACCATCTAAAACTTCAGTTCCAGGGGAATCTAACATTTTCTTCTGACCTCTGTGGGCACTGCACAACACAGGTGCACTTTCATACATGTAGGCAATATACTCATACACATAAAATAAAAACAATAACTAAAATATAAAAAAGAGACACAGACTAACTGATTGGGTTAGAAACAGGATCTGACTCTCAGAAACACACCTCACCAACAATGATCAACACCACCTTAGGAAAAAGCATGGTAAAAGATATTCTAAGAAAATGGAACTTAGAAACAAGCTACTGTAGCTATTCTAATATCTGCCAAAATAGACTTCAAACTAAAATCTAGTCAGAAGAGACATGGAAGGTCACTTCATATTCATTAAAGTAAATATTTGTCAAGACAATATTAAAACCTAAACAAATTTGCACCACACACAGGAGCACCCAATTTTACAAAAGAATCTTTACTAGATCTAAAGTCACACATTGACTCCAACACAGTGATAGTGGTTGATTTCAGTACCCCACTGTGACCAATAGGCAGGTCAGCTAGACTAAAAGTACATAGAGAAACCCTGGAGTTAAATGACACATAAATCAAATGAACCTTACAGACATCTACAGAACATTCCACTCAAACACCAATGAATAAATTTTCTTCTTAGCAACTAATGAAACTTCTCCAAAATTTACCTCATATTAAGACACAAATCAAATCTCCACAAATTTACAAAAGCTGAAATATCATACTGTATTTTATCTGATCACAAAAGAATAAAGCTAAATATTGACAATAAAAACAGGAAAAAGTAAATAAAACTCATGAAAACTAAACAGCACACTACTGAATAAAATTGGATCAAGGGAGAAATCAAGAAGGAAATTTTTTAAATTGATGTATTGTATGAAATCCACAAAAATTCAATAAAGATATATTTTTTAAAATTAATAATTGATAGATGTGAAAAACATTATCATTGACATCTACCTGATGACTTTATATCCATGCTCAGATGTCAAGGAGGTCAGAAAGTAACTG
>NW_008341172.1:1928872-1964708 GCF_000622305.1 Nannospalax galili | reverse complement strand
TGTAAACCTAAAAATGTACAGCCAATTTTGTAAGAGATGCATCCTAGCTCAGAAAATTGTTATTGAATATGTCAATGCTGATGTAATGAAAAAAAATTCCTAGAAGGGAGATATGGGAAGAGTTGGAGGGGAGGGAGTGAGTGTGGATTTCATTAAACACCTTATATGCATGTATGAAATTCTCAATAAATTATTTATTTAAAAAAATTACAGGGGCTGGAGAGATGGCTCAGCAATTAAGAACACTGGTTGTTCTTGCAGAAGATCCAGGTTCGAATCCCAGCACTCACATGGCAGCTAACAACAGACTGTAACTCCAGTTCCAGGGGATCTGACAGCCTCTTCTGTCCTCCATAGGCATTGCACGACATGGGTGCACTTACCTACACACAGGCAATACAAGCATACACATAAAATAAAAATAATAAATAAATATTTTAAGTTAAAAAATTCCTATAATTGGATGAAATTGAAAACAACATACAAAAACCTATGGGCCACAACAAAGGAAGTCCTAAGAGGAAAACTGATAGCATTAAGTGTCTACACCAGAAAATTAGAAACATCTCATATAAGTAAACTAATGATGTACCTGAAAGCCTTGGAAAATCAAGAACAAACAACACCTAAAAAGAGTAGATGGGAAGAGATAAATAAAATCAAGACAAAAATTAATGAATAGGAATGAAGAAAACAGTGCAAAAAAATCAATGAAACAAAGAGTTGGTTCAGAGGAGCCAAATTAACAAACTCAGAGATGAAAAGGAAAACATTGCAACATACTCTGAGGAAATTCAAGAAACCATAAAAACATAATTTAAAAATCCATATTCTGGGGCTGGAGAGATGGCTCAGCGGTTAAGAACACTGACTGTTCTTGCAGAAGACCTGGATTCGAATCCCAGCACCCACATGGCAGCTAACAACTGTCTGTAACTCCAGTTCCAGGGGATCCGACAGCCTCTTCTGTCCTCCGCGGGCATTGTATGACACAAGTGCACTTACCTACATGCAAGCAATATACACATATACATAAAATAAAAATAAATAAAATTTAAAAATCCATATTCCACTAAATTATGAAATCTAAAAGAAACTGATAAATTTCTATGTATGTACAGCCTACTGAAATTAAATCAAAATTTCATATATAATTTAAGCAAACCCATAAACAACCAACGATATAGATGCAGTAATTAGAAGTCTCCCAACTAAAAAGAGCCCAGGATCAGAGGATTACAGCACAGAATTCTACCAAACCTTCAAAGAATAAATACAATACATTTCAAATTATTTTGTAAAGTAGAAAAGGGAAGAACACTCCCAAATTCTTTCTATGAGACCAGGATTAATCTAATAGCAAAACCAAAAACCCAACAAAGAAGGAAACGAATTAGCCAATCACTCTGATAAAAGACTCAAAAATTCTTAATTAAATAATTGCAAACCATATGCAAGAACATATCAAAAAGATTATCCATTATAATCAAGTTGGCTTCATCCCAGAGATGCAGGGGTGATTCTGCATATGTGACTCAATAAATGCAATCCAACACGTAAACAGTCCCAAGGACAGAAACCACACAATCATCTCATTAGATACAGAAAAGGCGTTTGACAAAAGCCAGCATCCATTCATGATATAAGTCATGGAGAATCTATGGATACAGGGGACGTATCTCAACATAATAAAGGGAATATACCACAAGCCCACAGCCAACATCATACTAAATGGAGAAAAACTTAAAGCATTTCCATTAAAATCAGTAACAAGATAAGGATGTCCACTCTCTACATTCCTGTTCAATGTAGTACTTGAAGTCTTAGATAGAACAATAAGACAAATGAAGGAGATAAAGGAGATATAGGTTATAAAGGAAGAAGTCACTGTATCTTTATTTACAAATGATATGTTTCTATATATAAAAGACCCTAAAGACTCCAGCAGAAAACCCTGAGAGCTGATAGATTTATCAGAGTAGCAGGATATAAAATTAAGACCCCCCAAATCAGTAGCCTTCCTACTTAACAAGAAGAAATATACTGAGAAAGAAATCAGTTAAACAATCCCATTCATAATAGCCTCAAAAACCATAAAATATTTTGGAATAAATTTAAGCAGGGAAGTGAAAGACTTGCATAATAAAAACTTTAAAACAATGAAGAAAGAAATTGATGAAGATATGAGACAATAGAAAGATCTCCCATGCTCATGGATCAATGAGAATAATGTTGTGAAAATGTTCCTCCTAACAGAAGCAATTTACAAATTCAGTGCAATACCTGATAAAATTCCAACCCAATTCTTCACAGAAATTGAAAAAGTAAACTCATATTTTCATTGCATCTCATTTTCTGTTTTCTGAAATTAATGCTATTTATATATATTATTTTTAAGTATTTTATTATTTTTATTTTACGTGTATGAGTGTATTGCCTGCATGTATGTGAGTGCACCTATGTTGGGCAATGTCGTGGAGGTCAGAAGACAGCTTTGAATTCCCCAGGAACTGGAGTTAAGGACAGTCTGTAGCCGCCATGTGGGTGCTAGGAATCGAACCCGGGTCCTCTGCAAGAGCAGTCAGTGCTCTTAACTGCTGACCCATCTCTCCAGCAGCTACATATACTATTTTTAAATGAGGAAAAGAATTCAACAAATATTACTTTAGTAGTCCCTGGGATCCCTTTCACCTCTATCTCTTATTACTTTTCAAAATGATATTTTTACCTCAAATTGGAAATCAAGGCCAGTCAATCATTCAGGTGAGGTTCATAAGTCATGAATACCCAACCTACATGTCCATGCTGACCACCTCTCCCAGGTTTACCTTCAGTTTCCCTGGTAGAAAGTAGAGGCATATATGAAGAACCTGTACTTGGAGACTCCAGTCCTGAATCAGAGCCCAGCTATGTGTTTCCCTGGACCTTGAGCTCAACATTATAGAGGAGTTAGTGTTAAAAGAAAATGCTAAGACTCCCCATTCTGAACAGAGAGGAACTTGTGATGCAGACCATGTAGGGAATCTAGATTTTTTTTACCCTGTTGCTGGGAGCTAGGGGGAGTTTTCAGATCAGGAAAGCAGTATGACCTTAGCAGAGTACCACTTAGCAATGGATCTCCAACAGTACGTGGGATGACAGCCAGGATGCAGAGGAAGAAACTTATGATGGCTGTATTCAGGAAAGACAACGGGGCTGACATCAAGATGCCATGATTGAAGACATGCTGGGCTGTGAGTATGAGAGACAGGGACTAATGACAAGTCTTGGAATTTAAAAAAGTGTTTATTACATTTGTGTGTGTGTGTGTGTGTGTGTGTGTGTGTGTGTGTGTGTGTGTCTGTGTGTGTGAGTGTGGCATGTACGCTCATGCATACATGCATGTAGAGACCAGAACACAAACTGTGGGAGTCAGTTCTTTCCTTCTACCATGTGGATTCTAAGGGATCAAATTCAAGTTCTGCTGAAGTCTTAGATTTCTTGCTAAGGAAATTACTGAGATCAGGGCACTGCCAAATCTATTCACTCAGTCTATCTTTAGCCAATAAAAGTAGGTTTATCTAGTATGTACAGCATGATGTTTTGATATATGTAGACATGTGAAATGTAATAATCAAGCTATTAATGCATACATTATCTAACAGAGATTGTGTGGTAAAAACACTTAACATTTACTTTTAGTGATTTTCAAGAATTTAGTGCACCATTATAAACTATAGCCAGCAGGTTTATATATCTTCTTTGATCTCAGATGTCAGGTTTCATTTGGGACACCAAAAGGCTCAGCTAAAAATTAAATTTCCCAGACTCTGTTGAGGTCCTGTGCTACCAAGAGTGATGTCAAGCAGCTATGGGTGAGTAGTTAGGTAAGACTTCCAGGATAGCTTCTAAAAGGCCAACTGACTGGTGTGCACACTTAAACCCCTTTCTCTTAACTGGAAACAGGTACAATGATGAAAGGCTACTTTAGATCATGAGATACTATTGTGGATAAAATTTACATCATAAGCTAGATAGATCATAAAAAAATAAATAAAATTACTTGGGTTCTTGACTATCCGCTCTAGGATGTTCTTATCCAAATGTCCTTTATATTTTAAAAATGTACTTAGATTGAACACATTTATCTGGGTTCTGTTAAGTGCCAATTTATTCATCATTAATTAATATGAAAAAACACAGAAAGTAGAGATAACTTATGGCGTCAAGTTAAATTTACATTGTTTTGTATTTGAAACATCCATACAATATTCAATTGGATTTATCTATAAAGCAGTTGAAAATATGAGATGCTTTTAAGTGAAGGCCTGAATATGATTATATCAGTCCAAGACAGTGTATGCAGTAGAAGAAATGGTTTAATGTCTGAGGATTGCCAAGGCACACCCCCTCGGCAGAGCTTCAAAATGCAGGAAGTGAGAGCTGGACAGGTGGCTCAGTGGTTAAGAACATGCACTGCTATTGCAAAAAATCCAAGTTCAGTTCCCAGCACCCACATCAGATAGCTTACAAACCACCTATAACTCCAACTCCAAGGGACTCCAATGCCCTCTTCTAGCTCTCAGGAACACCTGCACTTCAGTGCACATATGCTCACACAGACATGCACATATATGATTTTAAAAATACATGAAGTAAAAACTTCATGGAAAACTACATTGGAGAAACAGACTCATCCACATCATATTGAGATATTTCAACACTGCTCTCCATGATCAGTAAAAGAAATAGATAGAAAATCGGTAAAGACACAGAATATATGAATGGCCTTGCCAACCAACTTGAGTGGTATTTATAGAATACATCACTTGATCCCAGCAGAACACATACTTTTCAAGTACACATAAAACACTTACCATGATATCCTGTACCATAAAATTAGTCTCAAGCAAAATGTGTTAACACCACAAAAGAATTAAATTAGAACTCAGTAATGGAAAGCTATCTGGAAAGTTATAAATATTTGAAAACAAAAATGTGTTAGCTCATAGATTAAAGAATAAAAGAAAATAATATTAACAAATAAATTTTCCATCTGTTGTGAGAATTCTTTTCCTTGGGATATTAAACAATGCTTATTCCCTTTTAAGGTTCTAGTGTCAAACCAATGTTTGATTAAAGTTTTCCTGGGGAACCAATGAATTTATTGCGCTTACTTACCGAGATAACTGAGGGGTTGCTGAGGTGTATGAATGACCTGAGGGTATGCACACTGGAAAGCCTTTACCCAGCATGGGTCAAGCCTTCTCTTCCTAGCCTTCCCCAGATTGTATACTTTAGCCCTCCCCAAATCCAGGAGGCCATGTATGATTAGGGCCAAATTGCATACAGTTGGCTCGGAAGAGTGGCTGGATAATCCACTTGGTGCTAGGATCCACAAATGAGGGAGAACGTACATCTTTTATTTTTCTGAGTCTGTGTTACTTCATAGTATAACAGTTTCTAGATCCATCCATTTACCTGCAAATTTCATTATTTCATCTTTCTTTACTGCTCAATAGAACTCCATTGTGTAAATATACCTCATTTTTGTTAACCACTCGTCTGTTGAGGGGCACTTAGGTCGCTTCCATCTCTTACCTATTGTGAAAAGAGCTTTGAGGGAGAACTAATACTGATTCTAACTGCTCCAAATGCTTTCAAAATGCCTGAAAGCAAATCCTGAATCCATCACTCTCAAGTCCAGCCTTGGAAGACACAAGAAAAATGAGGAGGAACCCAATAGAGGGATGCTTTTGAAACAAGAAATTCCAATTGACTCTCACATGAACATTTGAAATTCGCCCTGTTCTGACTTTTTTCTACTTCTACTTTTTTCTCCCTTTTTTGTACTTGTGGTGCTAATTACTCTTGCCTTTACTTCTTCACATCTCCTATTCACCAGTCAAGGACTTTCTTTTCCCCCTACAGATAAGAGTTATGCAATCTGGGAGTCTTTTAGATAGACCCACTGAAGGGGTACTCCAATTGCCTCACCCTGGGTCCCTGTTCAGCACGGAAGAAGCCAGAGTAGTCTGCATATCAGCAAGCTGGGTAACCTCCACAGAGGATGGTGTAATAAGAACAGGAGGTAGGAAATGGCTAGGCATTTAGTATAAAAAGACCCTAAAGAAAAGTATCCAGTTTCTTGGCTAAAAGTCAAAATGTCCTTGGGCCTCTTAGCAACATACTCTGTTCCAAAGGCCAAAAATGTCAAAAGTATTTGGGAGCATTTATCTAATCCGTAAAAGATTTTAGGGTTACCTCTTCAGAGGGGGCAATGTTAGAGTAGCAAAAAGCTCCATCAAACAAAAGAAGAGGAAAGAGTACCTGAAGTTATCAGAAAAGAAGTGATGGGGAGATAGGGGAGGAATTGGAGGGGAGGGAGTGGGCATGGATTTGATGAGAACACCTTATGTGCTTATATGCCTGTATGAAATTCTCAATAATTTTTTTAAAAGAAGCACTGGCAGCCCTTGCAGAGGACCCACATGGCAGCTAACAGTTGTTCATAACTACAGTTCCAGGGGATCTGACACCCTCTCCTGACCTCCATAGGCATTGCGTGACACAGGTGCACTTTCATGCAGGCAACACACTCATATACATAAAATAAAAATAATAAACGAAATTTTTTGAAAAAAAAAAGAGGTAAAGAAGGTCAGGAAGCATAAGTAAGGCAGGGCATAGCCTGTGCAAAAGTCTGAATATGGGAGGGGCTAGAGAGATGTATCCGTGGTTAAGAGCATGGACTGCTCTTGCAGAGATCTGAAGATCAGTTCCCAGAGCCCACATTAGGCAGCACAGCCACCTGTAACTCCAGGGAATCTGGCAACCTCTTCTGGCCTCTATCGGCCCACACATGCATATACATAGACAGATACACAGACATACATAAATAAATATTTTTTAAATCACCATGCTGGGTGAAGATTTTCCAGTCACTCCTAAAAGCAACCCCTCACCCAAGCTCTGTAAGTAAGCTCAATAAACTCATTGGTTTCCCTAAGGTGAACTTAGGTGGAATCATACCTTGGTTTGTCATTAGAACCTTAGGAAGAGGGGGTAAACACTGTTCACCTCTCCCCTAGGGGAGAAATTTTAGCAACAAGCCTGATGTCAACTAAGCAGTTGTTTTTTTTGTTGTTGTTGTTGTTTTGTCTTCTTGTCACTGCCTTATAAGGAAAGTAACTGAAAAGCAGTCCTGCTTCAGGTTATCACGTTCGTCTGCTTTTTTCAACTTTCTCTGTCTGTGAAACCAAGTTTTCCTACACACTTCACTGGAACATTTACTCTGTTATGCATGATAAAGTACTGCTTGCTTTTAGAAATGAAAATAAAGCCACACAAGATTGTTTAAAAAAAGAATAAAAGAAAATAATAGAAAGTATTTTGGAACAGAATGAAAGTGAAAATAGTTCAGAAACTGGGATGCAGCTAAGCAGTATTTAAAGGAACATTTGCACCACAGCGGTCATGAATGCTCAATCAATCAATGACAGGGAGTGATTGTTCCTTGGTAAGAACAGAGATGAGGATAATGATGGAGAATGAGAAAAATATGGAAAAGAAGCAAAAAGGAGAGCTAGCTTCTTTCAGATGTTTGAAGTTAGAAGCGAAGAGGGAAGATTTTCTAATGTGAAGTTTGATTGTCCTTGAAATATCAATAAATATATACAAAGGACTGGCATGGGAAATGGAACAGGACATAGTTGGAGGGGACACGCAAGGAAAGGCGAAGAAGCATAAAAGAAAAGGAGCATGTGGGAAGCTTCCAGAACATAGTCAGATGAGGCTAAGACACCAGATGCAGGAGAGGAAGCAGAAAAGATGGGTGTGGCTGGAGATTCCAGAGAGTGCAGGGTTTTCCTTCTTAGAGTAAGTGAGGTCTTCAGCCAGCAGACCTTGGACATGTCTGAAAATTTTTCAGCAAGAAATGATTTAAGTAGGGGCTGGAGAGATGGCTCAGTGGCTAAGAACACTGACTGCTCTTGCAGAGGATCTGGATTTGAATTCTAGCACCCACATGGCACCTAACAACTGTCTGTAACTCCAGTTCCAGGGGATCTGATGTCCTCTTCTGACCTCTGCAGGCATTATGACATGGGTTCACTTACGTACATGCAGACAATACACTCATACACATAAGAAAAAATAAAAATAAATAAAATGTTTTTAAAAAGAAATGATCTAAGTAAAATTGAAGACTGTCTATGTCTATTTTAAAAAACAGTGTCAGCAAGCAGAGATGGAAGGAAGAGATGGTTGGATTGAGCATATCAATTAAGGAAATATAATCCGAGCCACAGATTAAAACTCTATGCTGTTCCAAGTCAATAGTAGTAGGTTTGAAACACTGACAGTAACAAATAAATGCTTACCCATTAGGAGATGCTAAGTGAAAGTTTTCTCAAAAAATACAACCACTAAACAAATCAAATGTGAATTTGATTCACATGGATTGATCACAATTTAATATGTGGTCCTCTGAGGAGTCAGGTTAACTCTCAGTTATGTAGCTTAGGCAACAGAGGAAGAAGGATGCAAATTAATGAAATAAGAAATGAAAAACAGAAAATGCCTGTGCGGCTAGAACTAGTTTAACTTTATCCTTAAGTTTTTATTTACGCTGTGTTGTAAATAAAGGAAGTACATGACAGAAGAAAAGTAATATAGATAAAAGTTTTTCTAGAATAATGATACATTTTTTTTAAAAGAAGGGCCTGTAATGGCAAAAAATATCAGGAACCATTTAGGGGCACTGGCTATCCGCCTCCAGCCAAACATACCTAAAATCTAAGAACAGGAGATGAGCACGAGCAGGCTAATTACCTTAGGAAATAGGTTAATAGGGTATCTCAAGGGTTAAAATGCACCTAGATTTATATCTCAATACAAAGGCCTTCCTAACCCTGTGACTTTGGTCTCTTTGTTTTACAGTGCCTCAGTTTCCTCATCTGAAAAACTATAATCATTTATAGCCCTTGGAGTTGTTGAGAAAATTAAGTCAAAGACTGCCTGTCACACAGTCTCAATAAATATTGGCTGCCTGTCACAGAGACCAAGAAGTTTCCAGGGACCACTTGATCTGCTGTGCTCGTAGAGCTCTAGGGCTGCTTTCTTCTTGCTCTCAGAAGCAAACAACATTCACATTGCTTTGTTCTACCCTCAAAGAGGTGGAGACAGAAGGAACTGTGCAATCCCCAAAGAGCAGGAAGTGAGCCATGCAAAGCATCATAGAACCGAATACCATGTAAACAGCTGCACAGTGCTCACAATGCCTTTGTTGAACCCTGTAAAGACAACAGGAACAATTATGACAGTGAAGCTGTAATTATGACAATTAAGTTTAATGGAAGCAATTAGGCCAACAAAAATAAACGAGCATTCTTTAGACATCGTTCTTACTGTTCCTAGGATTCAGAAGAGCCAAGCAAACAAACAGTCTCAAAGTCTCTCTACAGAAAGTAGGAGGCTTTCCTCCCTGCTGGCTAATGCTCGTAGTCTCAGAAAGTGCTTCGCAAGCTGCTGTGGACTCTGTGTGCTACAGTTCTGATGGGCCAGGCAAGGTGTGCTCAATGATCCAATAGTGGCATGGCTGTTATGGGAGTAGCCAACTGCTTTCTAATTGGATGTGAAGCCTACTTCAGGAAGTGAACACATACTCGGTAGTGTTAACCTGCTCAAAAGCCTATGGCTGGAGTGGTCACAGGCCCTAGAGAAATATGCTCTACTGATGTTTTGCTAAATGGATGCATAGCCAAACTGCATCCTAAACGTTTATGCTTGCTTTATGCATGACGAGTGAGTGCCTCTCTCAGCCTGGATCAGAAAAGCTTCTCCTTCTTTTTCTTTCAAGAGGGTAATGGTTAATACAGAGACTTACAACTGTTCAAAGTGCCAAGAATAAGTGACTATTGAGTGCTCATCCCTAAATCAGACCTCTCTATCAATCCCTCCAAAGCCCAGGGAACATCAAAGAAGAGGGGGAGGAGAGATTGAAATGCTGGCTTCTGAGTATTCTGACCACTACAGTCACAAACACGCAACAAGAGGTGGCTACCTGCACACAGACACAGAAGAAGACATGGGGGAAGGAGGGTGACTCTTTGGGTAGAAGGGAGTCAGCAAGACTGGGAGAGGGATAAAGAGGGCAATGGGGGATGAATATGATCACAATACATCCCATGCATGCACGTAGCTGTCAAAAGCAATTTTCAAAAAGAAAGAAGGAAACAAAGTGTGCCTCTCATGCTGGGACTCCTTCCTTGAGGTTATTTTGATACCTTCCACCTCCAAATATTAAGATATTTCTTAACCATCACCCCCTCCCCTTTACCCTCAGCTCTGTACCCCCAAGCAAGGAGTCTCAGCATGAGGGGTACATTTTCTGTTTCCTTCTTTCTTCTTTTAAATTAGGAAACAGGCAGTGATCAGTCCCAGGGTCTCCAGACAGTAGCCTTGCCACTGTTAAGAGTCAATGCTACTTTTTTATTGTTTAATTTATTTAATAACCACATAATTAGTAGAAACATTTCATTACAACAGCATTGACAGAGTCAATAACAGTTTCCAGAGCAAAGACGCATCTCTTTCAAAATTGGTTATCATTTTTAGGTTCACAGTGTTGAATTAACACCGTTCTACATTATTGTACTCAGTATAAACCCTATAAGACATAAAATTCAATGAGATTTTAACCAATGTTCTATATGAAATAAACACATGGTACTTGCATACCCAGGAGGGCTGAATGAAAAAGTACTATGTAGGCTTCTGTTAACGACCAAGGGGGCCTCTGACAGTGACTGAAGGAGTCTCTGATGATGACCTCAGAGTCATCTGACAATGACCATGAAGACATCTGTCAATGACCCTGCAGGCCTCTGAAGAACACCATAGAGGCCTATGATGACCACCATGGGGGCCTCTGACAGTGACGATGGAGGCCTCTGAAGACAACCATAGTCACTTCTGATGGTGAACATGGATGCCAGGCCTCTAACAGTGGCCATGGGGACCTCTGACATTTGACCATGGCAGCTTCTTATGATGACCATGGGATTCCTGCTATGGAAAGGGTCACTCGAGACTCATGTTCCAATCATATTCTGCTTCTCAGCACTTCTCTGCTAAAGTCCCACCCTCCTTATGAATACCTTAGGGAGAGCTCATGTTGAAACCAGAAAGTAAAGGCACTAAGACCCTTCCTAGGTCATGGTTGAGCTTTGGCTTCATAGGCTTCATGGGCTTATGAAAACTGTAAGGGACTTAGTATACACAAAAGGGAAAAAGATAAGATCTGTGGCCTTGACACGCCATACCCCTCTGGCACAATTCTGTTAGTGTCTGCAAATAGTCAAGAGGGACATACTACTACACAAGAGGAGAGTGTAGTGGTTAAAGCAAGGCTCAGAATTTGGGCTCACAACTTTGCCACTTAGATTTTGCTGCCTTGCCCACTGCTTCTGCTTCCTGATCTCTAAAGCAGGAACAGTCATAACATCCCACTATGTGGTTGCTTAGGGAACTGAGGTGAGGTTATCAGTGAGGGGGGTGGGGGGTTGGGGTGGGTACTTGAAACAATTTCCTCAGAGTTAGTCGGGGAACCATGTGTATCTTTAATACAGAGAGCTCTGACTGATTCCATGGGTTGCTGATGAGCTGTGACGCTCTGGGCGTCACCAGTAGCACATGTGACATTATCTGTTGTCATTACCTTTTCTTAGTAGGGTGGGGTCTCATCAAGCTGATTACAGATTTTATCTAAAAAATTCTCTGGTGGGGGGCAGTTAGAGAGATGGCTCAGCAGTTAAAAGCTCTGGCTGCTCTTGCAGAGGACCCCAGTTTGATTCCCATCACCAATATAGTGGCTCACAATCTTTTATACCTCCAGTTCCAAGGAACTCAATGTCCTCTTCTGGCCTCTGTGGTGCACTTACATACATACAGGCAAAACATTCATACACATAAATTAGAAATCAAATAAATAAAATATTGTCTTGGATCAGTGATCCATATATCTCAAGAACTATGAGACACTTCCTGATACATTTGTTTTAATTATTTGACTATGCAGGATCTCTTATCCAACTCAAAGATTTTTTTTATGCTTCTATCAGTTATACATTTTTCTAGTTATGCTTCAGGGTCATACCCTGAGTTTCTACCCATGTTGTGTCTAATGATAGGAGGGACAAATCCTCTACTTCTTACTAAGGAACATGTTACATGAATTACCTCATATTTATGCACAGAGCCATGTGGGCAAAACTTATTGCATGATGAATGGAAAACTTGCCTTGGAAGTTACAGATAGATAGAGACTTGGAGGGCATTAGGGAATTCTCCAGACATCCTATACTCCGCAACAGGTGAATCTGCAGACCTTTCTTCTCCATGAGCATATTTTCACCTTTGCAAGCTAAGATCTCTCTCCATCCCACCCACCCACTGGGCACTGAGCCAAAGAAGAAAGACAGATGAGCCAGCAGTATCCTTCTAAGCTTTGGGTTTCATGTTCCCAAATGATGGATAGACAGGCACATTGATGGTTTCGCTGTGTCACCCCTGGGGGACTGGGGGAGGGGGACCTACATAAGATACTCTATGATTGAAAGATCCGTTCCTTGATCTGGGATCTTTGATCACCTTATACCATGAATTCCTATGGAAGTCTTCAGTGACATGTGTGTTTCGATGTGTGTGTGTGTATCTATACATCTGCCTATTATAGATGTATCAATTTATCAACTTCATCAGGCTAGTTTGTTGGCTTATGGTTGGGGTGCTAGGTCAGCCCCTTCATGGTTTGAGACTAACTTCCTCTCCACCAATACCCACCTCTTCTCTAAAATTTACTTTCTATGTGGAGCCATCATTGGCTATAGTTGAGAGTTTCTAAAGAACTCTATTATTTTGTTTGTTCTCAGTATTTGATATACCCAGCCTCCACCTTTCCAAATAAAGCAAAAATTCACAAGGAATATTGTGGGAATAACTATCAGTGGACATAGACCTGGACATCTCCTTGGCAACCTCTGTATGGTATTCCACCTAAAAAGATAACAAATGATTGCAGGTATGCTGGAGAATTATCAAAACAAAGCACTGCAAGTAGCACAGCCCCAGTGGAGCCCCCTGGAGGTTAGAAAAGACACGTGACCTTGGATGAAAAAACCAGATCGTCTGTGGAGATTAAGGGTAGAGCCGAATTTGAACTTCCCCAATGGAGAAACCATTTTGAATAAATTATGGGTGTGGCCTGACAGTGGGGGAAACAGAGATCCTGAGTCAGTTCCATCTGTACAGGGTGAGAAGAGGAGAGAGATCCATCCCACAGTTCTGGGAGACAGACAGTTCTAATAGACAGGTAGGGGAACTGCTGTCCTCTGACTTTGGGCCCGCTCTTAAAAACTTAAGGGATTGGAGAGATTGCTCAGTTGGTAAGAGCACCAGCTGCTCTCACAGAGGACACGAGTTTGTTTCTCAGCATCCACATGATGGCTAACAACCATTCATAACTCCAGTTCCAGCGGATCTAACACCTTTTTCTGATTTCAGTGGGCATTTCATGGCAGGGGTGCACTTACATACTTGCAGGCAATACACTCATACACATAAAATACAAATATAAAATATTTTGTAAAACTTAATTTGAGTCAGTCTATTTGTTCAGGTGATTATGATGTTGATGTTAATAAATGCCACAGAATACCACCAAATTTTAAAATATTGCTGTAAAAGGGTATCATGTTTGCTTTTTATTTTTATGTTCCACATTAAAGCATGGTTCACGTTGACTGTTGTTTCTGATTGAAAGATGGAGTAAGGAGAGATGACAGTGGGGGAGGGAAATATTGTCCCATGCCTGGTATGTGGGACTGACTTCTGCCTCTAACTTCCCAGGTGTGGGCTGAGACATATTAGTAAGCAACTGATGCCTGTCAGCTGTCCTCCACCCAGCTTGAGAGGGAGACCTACAAAAAGGAGGAGAAGTGGGGTCCCTTGTTAAATGAACAGTAGGAAAGGAAGTGCTTAGGATGCAGAGATAGGACTGGAAGAAAGTGTCCTGGGGTTCCATCAAGAACAAGGACTTGGGGTACATTCTCTGCAGAGCTATAGGAAGAACCTCAAAGGGAAAGGCCACAGTGACCTCCCCCTACAGGAGGCTGTGTCCTGAGCAGGGGGCTCTTACCTCTGACAGAGAGCATGTACTTAGCCAGAAAGCATGGAAACCACTGGCCTTCAGATGCCCTATCCATGCACACTGAAGACCAGCAGCACCCTCAGGGCCAGTTGGCAAGTGGGAGAGGACTAAAACAAGCGCCTATGTGGCTGACAGGACAGGCATGGGAAGACTGATCCCAGGGACTCATCTGTGCAGGTGAGAGAGAGGCTGTGGAGCTATGGGACAGATGCAATAGACCTCTAGCTATCCTACCTAAGTGGGAGCTCAGTGTCCAGACACATTTTGATTTAGAAAATATTCTGGCCACTGTGTCTAAGATGGTGTAAAATGAATCCTTGTGCAGGCTCAACCTCTACATATGTTTCTGTAACTGAGATGCTGATGAGCAGCTCCGGTGATGTCAACAATGAGTGCCTTGTCACCTCTCCTTAATCCTGGGCCAGAGGAGGGCTCCCATCTGGGCCTTCGTTTTCCTTCCTCTACCCTTGGTGAAGGCCTCTGCTTGCTCCTGGCCAAGTGGCACAAAGGTCATCCTAAAACACAAATTGGCCTAGTTCTTTGGGCCTCTGGGAGTGGTTCTCTGTCCACCTCTCCCTCCAAGAAGAAGACAAATGGGACTTACGGAAGCTCGATTGGCCGCTGCCAACTCTAAGGAACCAAAGATTTCCCCGGTTTTCCTCTCTTGAACTTCAAATTTCTGCTGCCCCCTTCCAGGAAGGCTTACAGAGCTAGGTCAATCTAATGAACTCCTTTCCTTGGAGTCCTCTTTGCCCTTAACCTCACTCTGTCTTACCTCCCACTCAGCTGCCCTGTGCCTTTGTCATTCGGCCTGTTCCTTCTCCGGAGTTTGCCACGGACCCTTTGACATTGCACAATGCCCAGATGTATAACTGGCTCCGCTCTTTAACTGATTTTGGTTGTTTTATGATCAATACCTCTTGCCTCAGGCGCTTTGGAGAATTATAACCCAATAAGCTGTGTGTTTTCTATAAACTGTGTCTCACTTTGATCCACTCTCAAGCGGCAGTGACTGGGCGTGGCAACCACTCAGCCAGCACAGGATACAGCGCTTGACCGGGTCGTGCTGTGCCCCGTTCCTCCTTGGGTTTCCCTCTGTGCGGAATCTGACTCTTACCCTTCTGCTTCCTTATCCCCTGTCTCTGGATGCTCTTCACTTTGATCTGCTGTGCTGTGGGATTTGGAGGAGAGAAAAGGAAATGCTGACGCCTGGGAATGGGGCCAGAGCTGCTCTGATGACGCAAGAGATGTGGACTGCGACACTGGCTTTGCTTGAAGCCTGGAGTTCTAGAAAGAGACTCCTAACAACAAAAGCTGGAATCCAAAATCACATGCATCTTATGTACGTGCTTCATGTAATCCACACAGAGGAAAGTCGTTTTCTGTAATAGACTGCCAGAGACTGGGTAATTTATGTAGGAAAGGAGTTCATTTTGAGTCATGGTACTTGAGGCCAGGAAGTCTAGGAACAATGCTCCTGGCACCCACTCAACTTCCTCAGAAAGCAGAATGACAAGCAGGTACCCACATAGGAAGAGAAAAAACATGACCACAAGTCAGCAACAGCTAACGGATCCCACAAGAAAGGCATCGGTCCATCCAAGACCTATGCTGGAGACCCAAACACCTCCCACTAGGCCGTGCTTCTCAGTGCTGCCACAGTTAAGTCTCCAGTATGTGAACTTTGGGGAAGTATTCAAACCATAGCTCAGAGAAACCACCATGTAACTTACTCAGGGTTGTATCAGTGAGCAAGTAGAAGAGGAGAGGTGCATGCCCAGACAGACTTGATGCTGGAGTGCTGAGCTGCTTTAATGTGTGACTTGGCTTCAGACAGGATGATGCCACCAACATGGGCAGCAGCACCCAGAGCAAAGCACAGCCCACCGCTGCCCCAGGCAGCCCCTGCTACAGTGCCACCACATAGCTGGGGGCAGGGAGACAGCTGGCTGCTCAGAGAGTGGGTGGCCACATCCTCATATCCATACTGCTGTGCAGCCTCTCTGCCCCTGCAGGCTTCCATCTGAGGCTCTCTAAAGCCCAGGACAGCCCAAGGCCCCAGGTAGAGGCAGAACTCTCCCTGGTATTTCAGCCCAGCATTGCCCTTGGAAATCATCTCTCCCACTGGAGACCCACCCAGATAAGGAACACAACTGCACCCTGTGTATCAGAAGACAGAGCCTGCTCCTGTCTCAGCCCATGTCTCAAATCCCAGGAGGAAAGCTATCCAAACACCTCCCACCAATTTGGAAACTACAGAAGTCAATGGTGCTGACAAAAAGAAAATTTCCCTTGTAAGATTTGTAAGAATAATTAGAAAACTTTTTAAAAATTATATGCTGAAGGAAAAGAGAGCATCTGGTCATTTCTTAATAATAGTAATAATACTCCAAATAATAATCTGCTGAAGGTCAAAGTCACGTTCCAACCCTTTGAAGCCCTTCACCCTTCATCTATGGCCCTTTTGATCTCATGCTCCCTTTAAATCTCCAGGTGATTAACAGCTCATTCGCAATGTATCTTCTATGATATCTCTTAATTGTTGGCTTTCTTAGCAACCACAGTTAAGATGTAAAGACCATTGATGTCAGCCTCCCATTTCTGCATCTCATAGGTGAGGCTCCCTCATTCCCACCTGAACATAAGTCAGCCTACCCAGCAGGGGTGCTGGATCAGAGCCATGATCCCCAGCATGTTCTGGTCATGTATTACCAATGACTACCCACTCAAACGACTCAAGTACAGATTCCTGCCTGGCATCCAAGACCCTCCCCATGTAGCTCCAAGCCACCTTCTAGAACTATCCATACCAGTTTCCTCCAGCCAAACTTGGCAGCTGTCCTTCCCCTTAAACCAAGGCTGATATTTTGCTCTTGGAGTTTTCTTTTCATGTTTTCTCCTTTCTTCTTAAGATCCTGAAGCCCTTTAGCCCTGGGCACCCATGTGAGTCACCTGGGACTTGGCATAAGCGTGTGTGTTCCACATCAGATCTGGCCACTGAAGCACACTTTGTAGGGAAGGTACTGGATTTCATAAACATTCCCCAGATGTCACTCGGGCCCTCTGAGGTCACTTGCAATTACTCTTGTCTCAGCAGAGCCTCCCCTGTGCCTCACCCTTTGTCCTATGGCCTCCTGGTACCCTTAGCATGGCTCACATGGCTTTGTCTGAATCTGGCCGTGCTCTCTCAGCTGGACTATGAACTGCTTGCAGGCAGGGGTTTCCTCTCATCTCTGTGTTCACCACTCCCATACAGGCTTCAGTCATGGTCTGCTGCATACAGTACCTACTCTCTCATGGGTAGAAGCTAGATTTATGCACACACATTGCACATGGGTGTGTTTGCTGTATTCTGACTCCTGTCCAGCAGTGATTCAAAACATTGCCAACTACTCACAATAGCCAAGTCATAGAATCAACCTAGGTTCCCATCAGCAGATGAGTGGGTAAAATATACACAGTAGAGGATTATTCATCTGTAAAGAAGAACAAAATTGCTTGCCACCCAGAGCTGAAGAACCATTGTGGAAGAGAGGGCGGAAAGACTGTAAGAGCCAGGGGTAGTGGATGACCACAAGGAATCACAAGGACCACAGGTGGATGACCACAAGGAATTTTCCAGGCGGCTGCAAAGTTGCTGCTATGAACTTATAGCAATGGTGACAGCATGCACAAGACCCATGCAAACTCAAACCAGACAAAAAACCAGCATAAAAGTGAGGAAATGGGTAAGAACCCCAACCTTAGCTGAGGAAGTATTGGCAGCTGATCACTGCTGGGTGAGGGAAAGTTGGTCTTCTTTAAGGGAGTGCCACCAGATAGGCTGGCCAGGTCCAGTGGATGAACTCATACCAAGGGACATCTGGGTACACAAATTTGACTCAATAGGCCTTAACATATATGACAGAATGCATGAAATTCAGTGGGGAGAGATATGTGGGGTGCAAATAAGGGAGAGGGCCTAAATATGATCAAGATATATTGTATGAAATGAACAAAAATTCAATCATTTTTTTATATTTTATTACTTTTATTTTATGTGTATGCGTGTAATGTCTGCATGTATGTAAGTGCACCCATGTTGTGCAATGCCCACGGAGGACAGAAGATCCCCTGTCAGATCCCCTGGAACTGGAGTTAGAGACAGTTGTTAGCTGCCATGTGGGTGCTGGGATTCAAACCCGGGTCTTCTGCAAGAACAGTCAGAGTTCTTAACCGCTGAGCCATCTCTCCAGCCCTCAACCATTTTTTAAAAAAAAACAAAACTAAGTCATCTTTAGGAAAATGGTCAGAACTGGAGATCATCGTGTTAAACAAGCCAGGCCAGATTCAGAAAGATAATGCTTGTCTTCTCTGTGTATGGAATTGAGGGTTTTTTTTTTTTTTTTTTAAGACAATAAAGTAGAACAGGGACTATTAGGGAAGAGAAAGGGAATCAGAGGTAGGGGAAAGGGAGACAAGAGAAAGTAATGGGGGTGGATATCAAAACAAACATATTATATACATACCTAAGTATACACATATACACAACATAGTGAAGTCCATTATTTTGTACAAGTAACATACGCTAATAAAAAAGAGAAACCAAACGACATTGCTGAACTTTGATTTGCATCACTGCTTCTTCTAACAGATCCTCACGCACTGCCCTACACAGTGGTGCTGCTCTTCGTTCGGACATGACCCCTGGGCAGATGTAGAGAGCCAAGGAAGACCTAGCAGAATCCAAGATTCGGAGGGCCAGATGTGAGTAGAGAGCCAAGGTCTGCCATGGGGAATCAGAGGTGGTGGGAACACTGATGAACCCTGCCCTCTATCTCTCACCCAACCCCAATGAGTCAAGGTAGGTTTCCTTACTCCCTGCTTATGCGAGGAGTGGAGCTTAGAGACAAACCCCATGAGTCTAAACTTAAAAATCTACCTGCTCAGCACCAACCCACATCCAGGGGGAGAGGAGGCCCAGCACTGAACAGCTAGCTCTGCTGACGATGCAGATGGGAGTGGCAGGAGCTCCTGTTCACCAAGCAAAACAGTACTTAGCAACTTGACGGTACGGATTTACATTTCACCAGAGAAAAGTAGAAACAAGGGTAGAATCTATGCCCTGTGCCTTGATTAAAAGCCTGCCAGGACCACTCATTTCAGATTAGCTAGGTTAGTTCCAGGCTGGCCCCACTTGGGCCTTGTCCCTCTTGTCCAGTTGCTCCAGTAGCTGGCCCTTCTCTCTGTTTGCTGGCAAGCCCCAGCTTCCCCCCACACAAGCACTTTGCACTGTATGTTCCTCCTTCCTGATGCTCTTCCCTACACCGACTCCTCTCGGTTCCCAGATGTGCTATGAATGGCCTTCATTCAGTCAGGTCCCATCAGTCCCATTCTCACATCACTCACTGTAATTTATCAGGATAAAACAAAGACCAATTTAATAAATACTCATGTGTTCACTGTCTGCCCCCCATGCCCTCTGCTGGACTGTTGCAGCCATGTCTCCTGTCATCTGCTCAGGCTCAGCCTCTGGCACCAGTGGCTATCAATCCTTTGGAAAGAAGAAGGGGAGAGAGGAAAGACGTCAGGAAGGAAGATAAGAACAGAGAAGGAAGTTCTCAGTCCGCTTTGTGTTGTTATAGCAGAGTACTATAAACTGAATAATTTATAAAGAACACGGGCTTCTCTGGCTCATGGCACTGGGGGCTGGGCGGAACATGTAGAAGGGTACAGGTGAATGACTGGGTGCATCTCTCGAGAGCCTCATGCCCTTGGCAGAGGGAACCCCGCAGCATGGCAGAGCAAGCACGCTGGCTCAGGCCTCTCTTCCTCCTGGTCTTGCAATTCATGGAGACATGATTGGGGGCCTGCCCTCATGACCTCATCTTATCCCAATTACCACCCACAAGCCCTACCTACAGATACATAAGAATATGGGGATTAAGGTTCTAGCACAGAAACCATGGTGCAAACCAGGAAACAGTCTTCTTCTACTCTATCCTTTGGGTAATAAACAGTAGCACAGCCCGGGCTCAGGCTGCCTGGCACTACATGTACCGGGTAAGTAGAACTGATTCTCCTGGGATCTTACGTGAGGTATACCCAGTGTGCCCATTCAGCTGGAGGTGGCTCTTCTAAGTGACATCTAATACTAAACAGCACATTCATTGGTTTGGCACATCCTACTTAATCTGCACCAGCACTGGGATCTGATTCTGATCATTTTACCAGCACTGGGGTCAGATTCTAATCATTTTATGGGACAACAGACCTCTGAGAGATTGACCTGAACTCACTCACAGGCCAGTGTTAACACACTCACACAGACACACACACAGACACACAGACACACACACACACACACATTTGGAGTTGCTAGATAAAATATAAAATGCCTTGTTAAATGGGAATTCAGATAAACCATGAAGTGTTTACACATACGCATGTACTAAATGGTACATGAAGAATACCTATTAGAAATTTAATTTTTTTTACTTAATCACAAATTGAGTTTAACTGGGAACATCATGTTTAGTTAAACATATTTCTATAATGTGCCCAGTCACAGGAATAAGGTATAAAGACTAGACAAGCATGAACATGCAGCTTATTGGACCACTGCTACATCAAATATTTTCTCTTAATTACTCTCTTCCTTACCAGCAGCCCAAGGACAGCAAACCACAGTTGTCTGTGGGGCCAGATGTAATTCTACAAGGACATCACTTACTCTGGAAACTCAAGTACTTTTCTTCCTGGGGAACCTGGACGCTGCCTAGAATTGCCACCCATGGTCTCATCCCTGTACTTCTAACTGACGTAAACTACCTTTCTCAGCCCTGGCAGCCCTCTAACCCTGACTCTGTGTCCTGTTCTCTCAGAGCCTCCTGGAAATGTCTGGAAAGACAGTCATCCTTCTAACCATTGGGCACATTCCAAGACTTGCAATGGAGACTTTTAACCCTACAGTCACAATGATTTTCCTCCATGTGCATTCCTATGGCAAAGTATAGCTTACAAATTACACAGAGATTAATAATGATAATAGTATGAAAAGGAGCAATTGTAGCACTATAACCATGACAAAAAAGTGTGAATGTGAGCTCTCTCGGTCTGTGTCTCCTCTCAAATGCCTTCCTGCACTGTGCCCACGCCCCTTATGAGATGAGATCATACACTGACTACAGAATAAGATAACAGGCGATGAATGATGGTGGCATCAGGAGGACCATTAGGTTATTAACGACTCATTGTGGGTCACATGTCAAGTGCATGAATTGCTTACTTCTGGAATGTTCCATGTAACCTTGAGTAACAGAACCTGGCACGTGAAGCCATGGATAAGTGTGAAGGGGCTGCATCTTTGACCCAGAGAGTGGTAGTTTCACGGTGACAGGAGTTTTTTGTTGACTGGTTGCTGTACTTGTTTCTTCTCACTTTCCTTTTAATCGCCTTTTCCCATCAGTCTTCAGGGTTTTCTTAGTTTTTTCAGTTTTGCCTTATGGTCTTGGATTCTTAGCACACTCTTCCTATGACAGTCCCCACAGGCACTTGTTTAATTGTCATTCTTTAGTCTGAACATAGTTATGCAATATTCTCCATGGCTCTAATTAGTGAAGGAGAATTAAAATTATAAAAATTACACAAATAAGTCAAAAAATCATAACCTGTATCCAGAGGCTTAGATGTTATTCCTGCCCATCCTTTGCCCAGTTGTATGTCCACAATGGCTGATGAACTTCCTGTGGATAAGAAGCAACAGGATTGGGAGAAAGTGACATTCTACATGATATCAGAAGAGGAGAAACACCTTCAGCTATGCAGTAAACAACTTAATATTTGTCCAACCCATTCCTTGGTTAGCACAGTTCTTCGAGTTCATAAAGTGTCTTTTGAAGGAGGAGGGAGAAGAAAGAAAAAAAGGAAGAAGAGGAAGAGGAGGAAAAGAAGAGGATAAAGAGATGGAGCAGGAAGAGGAGGGGGAGGAGGAGGAGGAGGAGAGGATAAAGAGGTGGATGAGGAAGAGGAGGTGGAAGAAGAGGTGGAGGAGGAGGAGGAGGAGGAGGAGGAAGAGGAGCTGATTAAAGTGAATTATAAGCAAGGTTGTGTTTCATTCACCCTTCCACTGCTAAGTAGTACTGAAGAGTTGTGAAGTGTTTTGTGGAAAGGCAGGACTGGGTCCTCAAGTGCAGCCCTAATAAAGGGACCTGGGGTCTGAAACACGAACAGCTTCCTCATACAGGACACTGTCCAGAGAACTAGACCCACCCCAGACATCCTATATCTTGATCTTGATTTCCCATACTGAAGACTTTACAATGGTTCAGTTTCACAAAGATGTGAAAGCAGTTAGCATTCAGTAGAAACCATAGAATCTGGATGTGGATTATATCAGGATAGTAATACACAGCCCCATCCTTTCTCATCATACTGGGCAGAGCCATGGACCACAGCTCCTGGTCAGCCCTTCAATCACATGGGAAACAATTATAACCCAACCGAGCACAGTGTAATTGAGTTGGGTGCACAGTAGGTTAGGTGTGCCGAGTACATTTTCTACTTCAGAAATTTCCAGTTAGGGTTTCATCTTAGGGTTTATCAGGACATGAGCTTGTGGTAAACTGAGGAGCATCTGCATAATAATAGCATATTCTTGGGACCCCAGTGTGATGGCTACAACCTCATTGCAGCTCTTTAACACTGACATGCCAGGGGTCAAGCCCACTACCTGAAGTCAAACTTTGGCTCAGCTATGCACTGCTGGGTGGCCAATCTTAGACAAATTGTTTAGCTGTGTCTCTGTTTCTTTCTCCAATAAAATGTAATTTTTTAAGTCATCATGAGGATCAATGAGAAATCCAAAAGACTTGGTATGGGGCCCATTCAGTTCATACCTAATAAATGTTCATTACTTTCTTCTTAGGAAAATTCATTTAAATCCCCTTCTTTACAAATGTAAGTCAAACTTCACAGAAAGACACGTAAAGTTAATTTTCTAGATTTTAAGAGTTTCCTGTTTCAGTGGGCATGGTGGCACAAACCTTTAATCCCAGCACTTGGGAGGCAGAGGTCTATTACAGGGAAACCCTGTCTCAAAAAGACCAAAAAAAAAAAAACAAAAAAAAAAATTTCAAACACTTAACTAATCTGCTACATGAGTGCTTCTATAGTTTGGGTCTTAAATCTTTTTTTTTTTTTTTTTTTCAGTTAGCATTACAAGTTCTAGACAGGGAACCAGAAAAAAAGCCAGAACAGGGCAAATTCCAAATGTTTATATCAGAGTCCACTGGAATTTCTTGATGAGAGCTCCCGAGTGTCCCTCTGTTTGGTGCCTCCTCATTTTTTCTTTCATCTGCCAAGGCTGGACTCAAGAGTGATGGATTCAGAATTTCTTTTCAGGCACTCTGATAGCTGTTGGAGTGGCTAGAATCAGTGTCAGTTCCCTCTCAAAGGCTTCTACATAGGGGGAGAAAACAAATTCAGTCATCATTTTAGAACAATAGCTGGTTGTCTCCCTTAGCTACAGGTGGGCACTACAGTATTACAGACCAAGATTTGCAGTCTTACATCTGAGCAGCACTTTCTGCTTAGAAACAAAATCCTCAATTAGAAATAATTGTCTAAATAATTTTTACGTGGACTTAAGCCTAATGTCTGGGAAGTGTCATCCCTTGAACTCTTAAAGAAATATACTGATGACTTTACTCTTTGGTTATACTTTCCTTTTGGGTATTTAAGACCATATAATTGGCCCAAATAAACCAATTTATTTTCACTCTTAAGGTCATTTGAGGATCTGTTCCTCAGGGGTCACATGGGCTTGGGAGGAGCCCCTGGCTCCTTTCTTTTACCAGTTCCATCTATGTGAAGATAAGTCAAAGGTCCTGTTTGACCATGGCTGGCTTCACTTGGAAGCATGGAAGAAATGTTTCCTCTGAGTGGACCCTCCTGTTGGTAGACTGGACATTGGTTCAAGTCCATCTGGTGGGGTCTCCTTGGCCTCCCTGAACAAGAGGACAGGTGACTCACCACAGTTACAGGACATTTTGAGAGATGCTCTATAGTCCCCTGGAACTTAGTTGACTTTGGAGGGCAAGGAGCAAAAAACTGTCCTTTAAGTCCCCCTGACCAGATTGGCATAGGCCTTAAAGTATAGCTGTTAAACATCCAAGAAGGTTAGTTCTACCAGTCTGGTAATTTTAATTACCATGTACTATGTAGATAAAACTTGGGCAAAAACCAAACATTCTCAGACAAACCTTGACCAGACATATATTTTGTTCCTTAAACTAGTTGGCTAAACTATGACCTTAGAAATTTTAAGATTATGTGTATATTATTTTTGTCTCATCCTTTATATATCATAACAAACCTACACAGACCTTCATCACTTGCTTAGGCTTTCTCATTTTTTTCTATTTTGGAAAAATATCTCCATTCCCATATCCTTTTAACATCTTTTGCATTCTCAATTTCTTTTTTAATAATTATGAGACATAATAATATTAACATAAATTTCCCATCTGTTGTAAGAATTCTTTTCCTGGGGATACTAAGCAGTGCTTATCCCCTTTCAAGGTTCTAGTGTCAAACCAATGTTTGATTAAAGTTTTCCTGGACAACCATGGGTCTTAAATCTTAAATGTGATCTTTGGGTCCCAAAGGCCCATGCCCTACCTTGCTATTAGGGGTTGAGGGGAGGTTTAAGAAACGGTGCCTAGTGGAGATCCTTAAGTCACTGGGGGATTGTGAAACCTTGGTGCCTCTTTTTTTCCCTCTACCATTCATCTCTCCTTCTCTCCCCCCACAAGGCTTGTTCCCTTAAGTGCACCTCCCATGATGTGCTGCCCCACTACAGGCCCAAAAGCAACAGGATGAACCAACCATGGATGTACTCTGAAATTGTACTTCTTAGGTATTTGTTAGTGCAGGAAAGCTGATTAACAGACACATATGCTTTGCTGTGACAAGAACATGTGTGTAGACTGGCTTTAATTCCAGCATTCATTTAGAGGCAGAAGCACGTGGATCCCTGTAAACTCAAGACTAGCCTCGTCTATGTAGCAAGTTCTAGGCCAGCAAGGCTATATAGTAAGACCCCATCTCAAATAAAACAAAACAAAACCTAACTCATGGAATGTACCTCCTCCCTGAGAGGGAGTGATGTCATGCTGTAGAGCTTCGACCTTCAATGCTAGGACTCCCAAACAGGTGTAACCCAAGATCTTTACAGACACTGAGAGTTAAGACTGTTCTTTGCCAGCTTCCAGCTGGTCCCCAAAGCCACGCCTGCCTTCTGCATTGCGCTAGTGCTGAGGGACCTTGCCTGTCCTCAGAGCTGTGTTATTTCTTCTAGGGATCCTGGTAGAAAAGTAGGTCTCAGCTTCTATTAGAGTGCAGAGCCACAGTCCACTTCCCTCCTACCTGAGCAAGTGGACTTTAATAATTCAACTCCTAATGGAGCTGGCATCACTCTGCAGTTAGTGGCCTGGAGCACTGAGTGAACTCACTGTGCCATTTGTTCTCATCATTCTTTTGAAGCACTATGGAAAAGGCAGAAAGAAAATCACTTTGTATGGAACTAGACTGTGCAATTCATAGAAATCA
Source organism: Nannospalax galili (assembly GCF_000622305.1). Taxonomy (NCBI): domain Eukaryota; kingdom Metazoa; phylum Chordata; class Mammalia; order Rodentia; family Spalacidae; genus Nannospalax; species Nannospalax galili. The sequence continues at coordinate 1,938,931 of NW_008341172.1, read as the reverse complement.
GGATTGTTGAAAATCAAAATTGTATTTACTTAAAAGCATCCAGAATGTCAATGAAACAGTTGCATTTTTTTTGTCAATTACAGAGTGGTATTCAGTTAACAGAACAATTATTGTCATATAAACTGTATCAGACAACTGCAGATGAGAAAAACTGCCGTCCTCATATATAACTAACTTGTACTGTGGACCAACAAGAGCCTGCTTTAAATTTCCATGCCAATGTGCAACCCCCATAGTGTACCAGGCAAGGTTTGTGGCTAATGAAAGCATTATCAGGACAAGGCAGTGAAAGATTTATCGTCCTCTTTTTTTTTTTTTTTTAAAAAAAAAAAAAAAAAAAAAAAAAAAAAAAAAAAAAACACTGTACAGCTCAAGAACAAATCTTACACAGCCTTACATTTCGACTTTTTTCTTTAAAATGAGTGACTTGTGTACAGAGAGGGTTAAATACTTGATAGAAAAAAAAATGTGCTAGAACAAAGTTACTCTTCATCATCACCTTCTTCATTTCCCTCCTCTTTCTCATCCTCGTCATCTTCCTCCTCTCCCTTCTCTTTCTGGCTCTTTTCAGCCTTGAAAACTGCCCCCCCCCCTTTTTTGCGGCATTAGGTTTTCCTTTAGCGCCGTAGGTAGCAATATCCTTTCCGTATTTCTCCTTCACCTCACGGCCTTCTTCTCGTAAGGCTGCTTGTCACCTGCAGCAGTGTGGTCCCACATGGCCCATTTCCTTCACCAGTAGATAAGCGGGATGCTCTCCTTTGACTTAGGGATGACACTCAGAACAGAGTTAAGAAGGCTGACAGAGGCCTGTTGGATGAGTTGGGATCTTTGAACTTTTTTGTTTCCCTTTGGGAGGGATATAGGTCTTCACTTTTCTTTCCTAACAAGTCTTGTCCTCCTTTGCCATGTCTTCAAACTTTGCTTTTTCTTTAGCTGACGTGGTCTTCCACCTCCTTGAGTACTTCTTAGAAAACTCTGAGAAGCTGAATGAGGCATCATTTCACCTCTTGGCTTCTTAGGACTTCCTTTGCCCATGTTTAGTTGTTTGTCCTCAGCAGGGCAGTCACTCAGTGCCCATTTGACTCTCACTTGCCCCTGCGCTGTCACTATGGAGCTCAATGGACTGCAATGGTTGTGAGAACCAGAAATCATGAGTTTATCCTCTTCCTTATTTTACCTGTATGAAATGCCAGACAGGTTAAATACTATTAAAATCTGGTCAATATCCTGAACAGAAACCAAACTGAGACTCAAAATGCACATGCTCGAGATTGCCCCATACTGTCAGCTGTGAGTCCACAAGGGGCTGCCTTCGCCTCATCTTAACCATTCCTTAGGAAGGAATTTAAACCACCTAACTTACTACTTCTTGCACACATTTAGATTAAAAATCTTGGATGTGTCAGGATATGCAGGCTCTGGGTACGAGGAGGTTAGGGAGAAGAAATGGCCAACACTGCAATGCCAAAGAAGTTACCTACTTCAAGACCACATTGTTTTTAAAAATAAAAAACTAAACCCTGTAATTAGAAACTTAGAGCTGTGACTAAGTCTCTCAAAACAACCAGAGAACCACAGGAATGTGTCTGTGAAACTTGCCTATCAAGTGGTGCATGCTCTTGTCAGGCCCACACCCAGCAAAGCCCACTGTTCTAGAAGGTCTGAATGCTGGTCAGAGCAGGAATGTGGGGGGGAGGGGGGCTCACCCTGAATCTTCACAGGGAAATAAAGCAGCAAAGCTTCTGTTAGCCAAGGTGTTGCATTCCCAGATCTGTAATCAGTGGCTTTATACAGGTAGGTGGAAGCTGACCTTCAAATTAATACCAACGAGATGGGCAGAAGAAATGACTAGGGCCGCCCATCTCCTCATGCCCTCAGAGCTAGTGGTTAAACATTTACTGGCACACCTTGTTGGTTGTTCCATTTGATCCAACTAAACAATGCAACTTCCAACTAGCATTGGCTTCTGTCTGAACCTGGGATCCCTCTCCATAAAAACTGACCCCTTAAGTTGAAGGAGACTTTCTATAAAAATAGAGGAGAAATGCCAATTAAATAAGAACAAAAATACTTAATATGCAATAGAGAATCCTTACATAAATCCAAAAACATCATTATAAATGGAGACATGTTAAAGTCACTTCCGTTGACAGCAGGAGCCTGCAGGGATGCTCCTGGCCACAAATCTTGTTCATCAATCTGACACATGAAATAAGAACATAGTCCACAGAAATAATTGAAATTAATGTCATGTATTCTTTCTCTGCTGGTGATATGATTCTGTGCATTCAAAATTCAAGATACTGAGGGAGAAAAGCCATCCGAATTAAACAAAGAATTTGGTAAGGTAAATACACAAAGGTTGATAAGTCTTTAATGTGCTAGTAGTGAACTTGTGAAAATGGGTTCTGAGGAAATGCCTACGATTTCACAGGGACCGAATTCATAAAATATCTTAAAATCCAATAAGAAATACTGTTCATGCTGTGTGAAAAAAAAATTTTAAATCTCATTGAGATAAATAAAACAAGGTTTGAACAAATGGTTAAAAATAGATTATATTACTGAAAGAAAAGATTTAATATTATAAAATGTCACTTCTTTAAAACATTAGTATATAATACAGTTAGATTTAGGGGAAAGTGAATTTAATAAAGCTATCTTCATATCTTAATATTTTGCATTTTATTCATATGCAAAAATAAATGCCTAAAGGAAGCAAAAATATTTTAGTATGAAGGGACAAGGAGGGATGGGGAAGCTGGACTTACCCCCTACTAAGTCACAACAGAAAATCCCTCTAACATTATAACCGAAACAAAATGATACAGCATTGAGAGAGACAATATATTAAGGAAACGAAACAACAGATAAGCCAAGAACAGATCTCAAGTGACACAAGAGTTTAACAGGGATGCAGTTGGTGTTCCAATGCAGTAGATAGAGGCAGGTTTATTAAGCAAGCTGCTGGCACAAACGGTGATCCATCTGGCAGAGGCTTTTTGGGCACCCCTATACTACACATGAAGCAATCACAAAAGGATACAAAGGCTTAAATAGAAAAAAGTTAACAAGAGTAAACTTTGGGATATTTCCTGGTAAACGGATAGATTTTTTTAACAAACGAAAGGAGAGGGCAGAAGGAGGGTCACTCGAAAGATATTTTTTTAAATGCTTTTTCTGTATATAATATATAATATATATAAGACATTTGATTACAAAAGAAGCTAAATATGTAAGAGAAAAAAGCACAGTCTCCTCTTGGTATCCATGAGGGATTGGGCTCAGGACTCTGTGCACATCACAAAACCTGCAGGTGCTCAAATTCTTTACATAAAACAGCCTGTGCTCACATGGAACCTGAGCACAGCCTCCCCTGGCTTAACCTCATCTCTGAATGACTTGGACCACCTCACACAGTGAAAATGCTGTGTATCAATAGTTGTTATTTTTAGAAAATGATGGCAAGAAAAAGTTTGCACATGTTCAATAAAAACACAATTTGGATTTCTAAAAATATCTTTTATCTGAAGTTGGTTGAATCTGCAAGAAGGAGAACCCAGGAATTGGAGGACTGGCTGGACAAATAAACACCTGACAAGTAATCCACTGGGGCCAAATATCTGCAATGTCTAAAGGAAATTATCTATAAAGACAGGGAATTGTCCATAATATATACTGACCTTTCATGAACAATTAAGGGAAAGACACAGAACCCCAAAGTAAAATGGGCAATGGATGTGAAGTGATTCTCAACACCTATCCAAATGGTCAGCACATGTAGGAAATGATGTTCAACTTGACTGGTAGTCATCAAAATGAGTAAAGTCAGGGTTGGACATGACTCCCACAAAGCACAACCCTTTGAACACAGCAATAATATGTAGGTAAAGAAATCTCTCATGGTCCCAGTGAGAATGGCAGTGGAAATTGGTAAAGAGGGTCCTTATGAAACTATCGATGGAATTTGATGAAGAAATCTTTCATGGTCCTGGAAGGAATCTCAGTGGAAGTTTGAAACAAACCCTCCCCCGGAGTGCTAGGAACATCAATGGCTGCCTTTCTGAAAAGCAGCTTGACAAAGTCTATCCAAAGCTATTTGTCTTCCCACCTGGCAGCCCATTCAGTAATCTAGCCTACAGAAAGTGTTAGTGGACTAAAGACTGCCAATCACAGCAGTGCACATAATAGACAAAAGAAAAAAGAAACAAAAAAGAATAAGAGACAGGAAGAGAAAAGGGGAAAACTAAGTATTAAAGGATATTTGAGGGACCTAAGAGATGCTCAGTGGTTAAGAGCACTGGCTGCTCTTGCAGAGGATTCAAGTTCAATTCTTAGCACCCACATGGCAGCTAACAACTGTCTGTAACTCCAGCTCCAGGGGCCCCAACTCCCTCTTCTGACCTCTGGGGGCATTGCACGACATGGGTGCACTTACACACATGCAGGCAATACACTCATACACATAAAATAAAAATAAGAAATTGAACATTTAAAAGAGATACTTGTGTCAATTTTTATAGAATATGGTGGTAAAATGCTACGTGGTCTGAAGAGTTGCAAAGCTGTTTTCTAAATGATATCCAAATCTGGAAAGAACCCAGGTGCTTGTCAAGAAAAGAGTAAACAGACTGAAACAAGTACATCAAAGCATCATAAAATGAAATGCTGCTGAGTAAAAGGGGGGAAATTCCTGGTATTACGATCTGGAGGGCTTTAAAGAACACCATGCTGTGTAAAAGAAGCCTTGGAGAAAAGCGAAATCATTTGGAGAGAGAGAGAGAGAGAGAGAGAGAGAGAGAGAGAGAGAGAGAGTTCTAGATGCAGCAAAATCAATCCAATACATGGTGGAAAAATTCAAACAGAGGTCATCTTGGCTGGTGTTCGGGAGGAGGTGACCACCTGGAAGGGCAGGAGGGGCCCTTTTGTATTCTGTCTCAGCAGGGAACTGTATTCATTTATCAACACATATCAACTGTAGTGACTTCAGATTGTATGCAAAATTTACCTCAGAAGAAAAAAATAAATAATGCACACTTAGATAATGACATACCTGCATGCGACGTGTTTAGGGAGATGCAAATTGAATTTGCAGCTTTCTTAGACATTTTTTCAAAACACTAAGATGGCTAGCAGGACAAACAGCTGGAAAATTAAGTACAGGTTGAGTAGCTCTAATATCAAAATCCCAATCTGATATATTCCCAAACCCAAACCTTTTCGAGTACTCAACATAATACCAGAGGAGAAAATTGCTCACTATGCATAAAACTCTATTTCATGATCAAAATTATTAAAAGTATTGTATGACATTACCTTAGAGCTATGTGTAAAAGTGAGGCTGGAGAGATGGCTCAGCGGTTAAGAACACTGGCTGTTCTTGCAGAAGACCCAGGTTTGAATCCCAGCACCCACATGGCAGCTAACAACTGTCTGTAACTCCAGTTCCAGGGGATCCAATAGCTTTTCTGTCTTCCGCGGGCATTTCACAACATGGGTGCACTTACCTACATGCAGGCAATACATGCATACACATAAAATAAAAATAATAAATAAATAAAAAATTAAAAAGTTGTTTATGAAACATAAATTTAGTATTCATACTTGGATCCCATGTCCCAAGATGGGTTGTTATGTATATGCAGGTATTCTAAAATCAGAAAAAAAATCAAAATCCAAAACAGTCTGGGCACAAACGTTTTCAAAAAAGGTTATTTAATATGTGCATCAAAAATATTAATGGTAGACTCTAGGCAGTGTGGAGTACAAAGATGTTTTCTTCTAGAATTCTTCCAACTTTTCTGTGTGTTTAACTTGTTTTATGACATATGTTGGAAGGAAGGGCTCAGATTCAGGCCAGTTAGCCCAAGGGTTATCTACAGGAGAGGCAGATGCAGCAAAAGGCTGTGTAATAAGATTCTGTTCTGTAACGCAGTGTGTATCTGTGTAAATAATCCTCCATGGTTACGTGAGCATGAATAACAGGAGGCAAATCTGAAGGTAATATGTTAACAACGAACAAGCAAGTGTGCACATGTACATAAATAAACCCAAGAACAGACACTGACATACCACTGTTAGTGCAAGGAAGCACAATTCCAGGTGATGTTCATTTTCTTACAAGTCTCTGTACTGTTTACAAAAACTCTGCAGTGCTCATTTATGATTTATGTGGCTAAGAAGCTACTTTTATTTTTAGATAAGCATAAGATAAACCAAAGGAGAATTCTATTCTTATTCCTAAGCTTTCCAGAAATCATCTCAGTCTCAGGCCCTGAGGAAAGCAGTCCTTGACTGCCTAGAGGATTCAGTTCATCACCTCTGCTTGGCTGTGTGCATAGCTGAACTGATCCCACTGGGAAAGAAGATGCACCCACCACCAAGCTCTGCTCTTCTGGGTCTCCAGTCAACCGGAACTCTCAGGAAGCCTGAATGCTTTGGCCTTCCCGTGCTTGGGTGGAGGTCCAAGCCCGTCACTATAGTCTGAGGGGCTGTCTGTAGACATGCCCTGCGTCTGTTTGGCATCAGTTAGGCAGCCAGATCCAAAGCTTGCAGTGACTATCCCCAACTGCCCCCTTGGGTCACTGCAAGTAGAGGGCAGCACAACAGTATCCAGAGAGGCTGCTCTCCCAAGGGTTTTTTTTTTTTTTTCCATTAGGATCCTAGGTTTCTCTGGTGCTGGTTCAGGGTAGAGTTCTGAACCCACAGGACAAAGAGGAAAAGGCAGCAGTGCCACCAGGCCTCCAAACGCTAAGGCAGGCCAAGAACTGAAGCCAGTGGATGAGGGATTCAAGTTGCGACCCCAGGCCTGCCCTCCTCAGCAGCACTACCTGCCTGGACTCCTACTTGGCTAAACCCATTGAAATGGTAGCCCAGGGCTCCCAGGAGATACAGATGGAGATGGAAGGAGGCTGTGGGTGTCTAGAAAGTAAGACTATTGTCTCCTATCCCATTTCCAGGGACAGAGAGGACCGAAACTGATGTACACCTTGTACAGGCTGTGCAGACCTTGTATGGGAAGAGCACTCTGGGTTTCCCTGCTTTTCTGCTTCTTTGTGATTCCTGCATCCAGGAGAATTAGGGTGAGGCCAGTAAAGCATCATTCTCAGTATTGTGAGGGAGTATGCTTCCCAGCCTGCATCACTGGCCTACCTCTAGGCAATATGTAAATGCATCAGCACAGTATTTGGGGTAACAGTATCTGTAGGCAATAGCTCCTTCTACTCTGCTGACACCCTGATGACATGTCACCCAGACAGGTGACTGAAATGGCTTTGTTTCATCACATTCTACAAAAACAGCTTCACCAGGCCAATCTGAGTACCAATCGTCCTTGGCCGCACAAGCTCAACAATTTAAAACATCTCAAATGGTGCCGCATCCGTTACCTAAAATACAAGTGGAGCCAGAAGCAGCTTAGAGCATCTTAGCTCTCCATGCTGAGAGTCTATGTAACATAAAAGCAAAGACCCCACATTCAGAAGGAAGACTGGCAGATGTTGCTGGCTGTGTGACCATGACAGGTGGCTTAAGTGATCTGAGTCTTAGCCTCATCCCTAAAATGGAGATAAAAATATTGTTGATCTCAGGGGCTGATTAAGGTTTAAATAAGATGCTACAAATAGAAGCAGACATATAGCTTTATTATTGTTAGTTGCTAATGTATGAATATTTTTAAATAGTTTTTAATTTTCCTAAAGTACAAAGCAGCTATCTAAATATTATGTTTCCACCCCAATTAATTACTGACAGGGGGGTGATGGTGCTGTTTAAAGTAGCTCTGGCTCGTTAGATGAGATAGTCTCAGGAGGGTTAGAAAGAGAAGGAAGGAAGGAGGGAAAGAAGGAAGGAAAGAAGGGAGGGAGGGATGGAGGGGTGGAGGGAGGAAAGCCAATAACATAGCCATAGAGTTCCTAGCTAGTATTTTTTTTAATTTATTTTTGTTTTTTGTTTTGTTACTTTTTTGTTTTTTTGAGACAAGGTCTCCCTGTAGTCCCAGCTGGCCTGGAACTCACTGTGTAGACCAGGCTGGTCTCAGTCTCACAGAGATCTGTCTGTCTTTGCCTCTTGAGTTCTGGGATTAAAGGTGTGTGCCACCATGCCCAGCTACTAATTAGTAATTTTTTTACTATAAAATGATGTTTGAAGCTGGAGAGATGGCTCAGCAGTTAAGAGTATTGACTACTCTTGCAGAGGACCCAGGTTTGGTTCCTAGCATCCACACAGTGGTCAACAATCATCAGTAACTCCAGGTCCATGGGATCTGACACCTACTCTGGTCTCCATGGGCACTGTATGCACATGGTACACTTAAATACATGTAGGTGAAACAGTAATACGCATAAAATAAATCTTTTTTAATTTTAATGGTATTTATACCACCTTAGGTTTTTATCTTACTGTAACAGTTAAGAGTAAGAATGTGAAGAATCTCCCTAAGCCTGAACTGAATGCCCTTGTCGCTGATTAACTGTTTCTTTCACTTACCTGAACAACTTGCTTGCCTGTGACCCTGAATCATTATCTGTCTAGGCTGGATCTGGCCTTCTCCCAGTCTATTCTATTTGTAGCTGTTTTGAGTGCTATGACCAGCAGGGACCTAGGTTTATCCTTCCTGTATCTCCAAAGCCACAGGGTTCTGACACAGTAACTGCCTAGGCCTTTGTAAGCTCAAATCTTGCCATTTTCTGATGCCAACTATCTTGATTTGTCCATCTCACTATCTGGAAAATTCAGTCTCTGAGGCCACACGCTCCTCCATCTACTCCTTCTTTGTCAGTTCCCCACACTGGAATGGACTCTGCTCTCTTTCTCCAGGAGCAAGAGGCTACAAGGTACAGCTTTCTTTCTTACAGACATCTGTAACACATAATGTTCTCTGATAAAGCCTTGACAGACAGGGTGAGGCAGCCTTCAAAGGGCCAGGATTTGGAGCAAATGCACTGTAGGAGTTTGGGAGAGATGGTTTCAAGCAAATGTGAGCAGCTTATCATTGGCAAGATATAGGGCTGGGATTTAGAGCAGGCACCCCAAGCCTTCTGGGGAAACCATAACAGTAAAGCACAGTCCTAAAGCCAGCTGATGTTAGTTAGGAAGTGTCTAAAGATTGACTCAGATGTAGGGACTAAAACCAGATGTTATCATTACAACTGGGATACAGTGAGACCAAACTATGGGTCTACCACCTCTAGTGTGCTGTGACATGGACTCACCTTGGGTTGTCCTCCACCTGCATTTTAAGTCAGGCATTCCTAACATACTTTCGATGAACTCTACCCAACCATTCTTCATGATGCAGAAACAGAGAAAAGCAATTCTTTTTGTTGCAATGGTTTGTGATATGCAAGTTCCCATTGTACTGGACAGTTGGTAATACAGCTTCTTGATAACAAAAATATATTGCTTGAGGCTGAATAATGTAACAACTGTTTGCACATCTTTCAAGTACATGGTAGAATATAGATTAATATTTTCAGAATAATGTATCACTAAGATACAGTTGGACGAATAATTAAAAGATGACCCTTCTTTTGCAAACCTATAAGTGGTAAATCACTATGACTACTTAATAGATGTGTGAGATTCAGTGTCATATTATGTAACATATTACCTTGAAAACCAGTATTTAAAACATTCTCCTTGAATGTTAAATAGGAATATTTTTGAAAATTTTAAATTGATCATCAGTTATTGAGAAGGATCTGGTGAGATGTCTAAGTAGGACATCACCAGCATAGCCTTGTACATGGTTGCTCATCACCTTTGTTCTGACTAAGTTTCCTCAAATTTTCCTTTGTCTCCTCACTTCTTCTAACCCATAGTGGAATTCTATCCAAACCCTTTTATCACTAGGGACCTGTGTTATCATCCCTACTGCTTCTCATCTTATAATGCTTTTTCTAATTTGAGTATATGACCCTTGAATTTCTTCTGTAAAGTTTATTTCTAGCCATTCCATTTCTTGTTTGTAGTAATGAAAGATACAGATCAGCTGGAGTTTGGGAACCTTAGCTCATACCTCCTTATCACAATAGCATTCAAAGGCACAAGCCTGCTTCT
>NW_008341172.1:1926547-1928347 GCF_000622305.1 Nannospalax galili | reverse complement strand
TGTGGTTTGTGATATGCAATCTCCCATTGTACTGGACAGTTGGTAATACAGCTTCTTGATCTGAGGGAGAGAGAGAGAGAGAGAGAGAGAGAGAGAGAGAGAGAGAGAGAGAATTCAAGAAAATGGCACTGCAGAAATTCAAACTTAGCATTTCCAGAGCATTTCAGACTGACTTCCTGAGCACACCCACCTTATTGGACCGCATAGCACTCCTGTGTCCAGCCTGGTTTTGATCCCAAGTAGATTTAACAAACATATTTTAATTAAGTAGTGTCTGAATCAATGGCCACTGGTTTGTAGGAGGTTCTGTGGGAATATCTGGCCTTGCCATATCCCCCTTGGGTGGAAGCATATGCAGCAGGCTTTCTCCATTCATGTCTAAGAAGTACTTGTTACATGAGTCCTGAGACTTGACACCCAACAAGCTCTCTGCTGCAAGTCTACATGTGTGCAGTTTTATGGTGTCTGATCAGTGTAAATGGATGTTCAGTACTGACTTCAGTACGGGGTACTGACTGAGGTAGCCACCTCGTAAGGAGTTTTTCCAGTGTCAGGGCAAATGCCAAGCATAGCCTGTCCATCATCTGTGTGAGGAGGGGGGCAGCAGCTGGACTCGTGTCTCCTACTCCAGATCAATCAGAGCCCACAACCTCTGTGCCCTGATAAGAGTTCATATGTATGGTGTTCTTACAACATGCCAACCACCATGCCCAAGGCAAATAAACAGTTCATTCAGCCCATACTGCATTCCTAGAAGGTAATTATCATTCTTCCTTTAAAAATGAAAAGAATAAAGGCTGGAGAGATGGCCCAGTGATTAGGAACATTGACTGCTCTTGAAGGTGACTGGGGTTCGATTCCCAGCACTCACAAGGTGGCTAACAATTGTCCATAACTCCAGTTCCAGGGGAGTCAACACCCTCTTCTGACCTCCACCGGCATTGCACGACATGGGTGCACTTACACACGTGCAACAAAACACTTGTACACATAAAATTAAAATAATAGAACTAAATATTTTTTAAATATATAAATAAAAATGAAAAAAATAAAGCTGAGCAGTCTTACACATTTGTAATTCCAATTCCAGCACTAGAGAGACTGAGGGAGGAGGATCAGCTAGAGACTGAGACCTGTCTCAAAATGAAAACATAAATATAAAGAGAGAGAGAGAGAGAGAGAGAGAGAGAGAGAGAGAGAACGTTCAATTTTAACCAGCCTCTGAAGGGTGTTAATGAAGGCAAGTAAAGAACTAGGTCTGGCCTTGGAACTCAAGGCTTCTCCATAGACTGACTTTAAGTCTCCACTGGGCAAAAGTCTTTGTGACACTTAATACTTTATTATCTTGATTCCTGTATTCAGAAATCAGTCAAGAGCTTCTTCTAACAATTTGTCCAACTGGTCTTTGTTTTTTTTAACTAGCAAAATATACTGAACATTATTACCTGCAGGGCATTTACTTACCTGGAAAGACATTGATCACACATTTACAATTAAATGATATATATTTTAAACACTTTTATGGAATTTTTGGAGCAGTGCTGGAGACAGGATAAAGCAATGATTCTCAATGGTAGAAAAGGGATAAATTAGCTCCTGGGAGGTACCTGGCAGTGTCTGGAGATAGTTTTGTTTGCCACAACTGAGGAGGGAAGAGCTACTTTAATCCAGTGGACAGTGGAATCCACTGGTGTTGTTCAACATCTGACAACACACTGGACAGTCTCCAAAGCAAAGATTTATCAAGTCCAAAATGGCAATAGTGTTGTGGTTGAGAAACCCTGAAAGAGAAATGGGATG
>NW_008341172.1:1922899-1926399 GCF_000622305.1 Nannospalax galili | reverse complement strand
GGGTGGATGGATGGATGGATGGATGGATGGATGGATGGATGGATGGGAGGGTGGGTGGATGGATGGATGGATGGATAAATGGATGGATGAATGGGAGGGTGGGTGGATGGATGGATGGGTGGATGGATGGATGGATGGATGGATTGGTGGATGGGTGGTGGGTGGGGGGATGGATGGATGGAAAGATCTGTGAACAAGAATATTACCAAGAAGTTACTTTTGAGTCTGAAGACTGATTCAATGTTTGTATTATCCTTTCAGTTTTGGTGTGATGTTGTCATGTGACCGCCTGTCAATCACACAAACTTACATATCTTTCTAAGCATGTGACAACATAATCTGTCATACTGAAGACCCGGATGATGTGTTATGGTAATGGCAAGAAATGGTCATCATCACAGATGTGTGAGAAGAGACAAAAGAGAATATAAAAGATTGCTTCAAGATTTTAAAACAACTAAATTAGAAGAATATGTCGTTCTTCATGAAAATAAAAGAGATGGAAAGGAAAACCAATCGTGCTGCAGTCTTTGGACATGCTGCATTTGAGGCAGCTTTAGTACATTTAAGCTAAATACTGGAGGCACTGAAAAACAGAAGGCTCACTGTGCTTTAAGCATAGCTTGAGTCTCCACTGTGGTGATATGGGAGGTGGGAGAACCTCTAAGAGGTGAGGCTTAGTGGGAGATCATCAAGGAGTTAATTTAATGTATTTCTCCTGGGAGGCTATTTGAAAAGCCTGATCCTCCCCCTTGCCTGGCTCCCTCTTACACATTCTCCTACCATGATGCCATCTACTGTGTTATGACTTAGCTAGGGGAGCCTTACCAGACACAGAGCCAACAGAGCCACTTGACTTTCTAAAAACTTCCAGATTCAAAAAACCTCCTTTCTTTATGAAATACACAGCCTTGAGTATGTCATCATAGTAAAAGAAAATGTATTAATACAGGGCTATAAACAGAATAAATCTAGAGATGAGTATTGCAACTTGAAAGCTGTAGTAGCTCAAGGACTCTGTACTGAGGGTTAGACAGTGATATCAGTGATGGGACACTGGGCTTTGGATAAAAGCCAAGAGAAAAGGAGATTATAAAGAGACAGCAGGATCACAAACATCACCAGGGCCAGGTGAGGCTAAAGTTTAAAGGATAAGACTGTGATCATTAAAAGTGTCACCAGGCTATCCAGTTAAATAATCACTGTAGTTAAAATCACCATAGTTTGAAAGTTGTCTATCCACCTTTAGACAAAAACAAATGCAAAGTATTAAGGAAGAGGTGATGAAATGAAACGGAGGCTCACTAGGCAGACCGTGGATTTGACAAGTAGGGGGGCAGGTTTGGAAGATATCTAGGCGTGGGAAGGTTAAGCAGAAAGGCTTCTTCCTACATGAGTGCTACTTAACAATACTCTACAAAAGAGATGAGAAGAAGCCAGGTGACACACGCCTGTAAAAGCACTCAGAAGGTGAGGCAGGGGGATTACTGCAAGTCTGAGGCCAGCTTAGGATACACAATGAGATTTTGTCTCAAAAAATCAGAAGCACAGCTGGGGAAATGGCTCAGTTGTTAAGGTACTTGCTGTTTAAGCGTGAGGATCTGAGTTTAGATCCCAGCAACCTTGTATAAAGCTGGGCACTGGGAAGGTGGGCACAGGAGGATCCCTATGACTTGCTGGCTAGTCAGTCTAGCTAAAGGGGTGATTTCCAGCTTCAGTGAGAGATTTTACCTCAAAATATAAAGTGGAGGCTGGGTGTGGTGGTGCATACCTTTAATCCCAGTACTTGGGAGGCAGAGCCAGGAGGCTATCTGTGAGTTCAAGGCCAGCTTGGTCTATATTGTAAGTTCTAGGCCAGCTGGGGCTACAGGGAGGCCCAGTGTGTGTGTGTGTGTGTGTGTGTGTGTGTGTGTGTATGTGTGTGTGTGTATACATATATTTAGTGGAAAGCAATTGAAGAAGACACTCAACATCAACCTCCAGCTTCCACACATATGCCCACACAAGGGCACATGCACCTACACACATATATGTGCATACACATGAGCATGTACATACACTAGACACACAATCAAATTAATAATAATAAATAATTAAGTATAAGAAAGATAAGGAGGAACAGCTAATAAAAAGTGGTATCAATGGCATCAATTTTCTTTTATGTATGAAAAGAAGAAAGGTTATAACCATTTGAAATACGAAGGGAAATTTCACTTTATGAATGTCTGTGACCCAGGAAGGCTCAAATGTGTTTTGTTTCCTAATCTTCCAGAAATGCCCAGAATGATTTGGGTCTTTTACAATTGGAAAAAAAAAGGCAAAAAAAAAAATCAAAGAATGGGGTTTAGGAAGATAGCTGGACAGCATCACAGAGAGCCGTTCCCAGGGACAGCTGCCCCAGGCCTTCTGGCTGTCCTATTCAGATTAGATTGTACAGCGTCCAGGAGAAACTTATGCAAGGTGTTTGGTGTAACCTTGCCAATCGGTGTTAACAGTCTAACAGCAAAAGTAATGTGTTCACTTAGTAAATTTGTTTCTACACCAAGATGCAAAGTGAAGTGACCTGAAGTGGTGGAGGTGATTGACAGTCCACACGAGAGAGGGTGATCAGTTCAGGGCAATAGTGACTCTTGGTGAGAGGCATAGAGTGTCCCCTTTGCTGCTGTCCACGACCTGGACCCAGCATTCAGTTGCATAAACATCCTTTTTAAAACTTGCTTCACACTCAGAAACCAAAATCCAACCACTGAAATTACAAAAGTGTTTTCCACATTCTAAACAAAATCCAGAAATCTGAGTCAAGATAATCGACTATTTTGATGACTTCAAAGGAAGCCAGGACTCTATACATGGACACCCGCCTTGCTCCAAGAAGGATCTGATGCTAACTTTATTGTTTATAAGTATACAGGCAGCCTTAAATCCATGGTATAATGTATGACTAACACACAAATACAGATGGCCTGAGTACAGAATGTTCAAAATTTTAAAGACAGTTTCAGTTGAAAAGAAGATTATAGAATCCCTGCTTGAGACAGGATGTGGCCTTAGTAATCACTGACTTTAGCCACTAACCACATGTGTGTGTGTGTGTGTGTGTGTGTGTATACACCTATATACATATATAATTAGCCAGGGAGGCCAACATCAGTCAAGTGAGCTACATAAATATTCCTTTAATTGATCTTTAAAATAAACTATCATGACTTCATCTTCAGTATCATTTTCTTTCCATTCCTGAGAAGTTACACAAAATATTTGTCAGGGAGTTGCCAATTTATGCTTATAGTTTCAAAATAAGAGAAATAGGGCTGGAGAGATGGCTCAGCAGTTAAGAACACTGGTTTCAAATCCCAGCACCCACATGGCAGCTAACAACTGTCTGTAACTCCAGTTCCAGGGGATCTGACAGTCTCTTCTGTCCTCTGCGGGCATTGCACTACACGGATGCACTTACCTACATGCAGGTAATACACACATACACATGAAATAAAAATAAT
>NW_008341172.1:1882046-1922831 GCF_000622305.1 Nannospalax galili | reverse complement strand
AAATAAGAGAAATATACTACTGATATTAACTAAGAATGGGGTGCACAATTTTGGTTAATAATAATAATAATAATAATAGAAATACAAGTTTCATTAGACTAGTTGGTCAAATCATTTTCCAGGAACAAGCACTAGCTTTGGGAAACCCTCAATCCCTCTCATCAGATCAACAGGACAAGAAGGAGCCTGCATCCCTCCCTCGAGCCCACAACATTGCAGGAGGAAAGAGTGTCCTGTGTATGGCCAGGCTAGAGATGCAGCTGTGGTTCACTCACCCTCCTAACCTGCAGCCTCCAAGGGCCAGGGTACAGGACAATGGAGTTCACTTGGCCAAGATCATAGGCACACTGACTACCAGACAGAACTCTAAGAGGAAGCTGTGTATCATAGGACCCATAGGAGTCACAGGCTCAGGGACACATGCCTCAGGCTATCCAGGACCTCTGAACTGAACCCAGGTCCCAAGGAGCCAAGGGCAAAGCCACCATGAGAGTCTGTGGTTCTGCCATGCCACCTCCCTCTGAGAAGTCTGCTAGTTTTCCATTTTGCAGCAGGGTAGCCATCATCCCTGATAGAGTGTCAGAACACCAAGAGCACCAGACCTCAGGACATTGAGGTTTCATATGCCAGCACCATCATAGAGCCACAAGACCTTACATTTCCTTCAACACAAGTTCTTCTTCTTTGAAGCTTATGTACCAAACGTCAGAGGCTTCCAGTGCATAGAATGGCCTTCTCTTTCTTCAGCCACGTAATAAAGAGACAGTGTCTTGACATCTTTGAAAGAATTACAAAATCTTTTTATTAGCATGATAACTAGTGATTGCCTAAGATTGGCCTCTCTCTACCTTTTATGTCAATGCCATGCCAGGTGTTTCACAAGAGTCTGCCGTGCAGACATGGTCTGAAAGAAAAGAATATATTAGAAAAGCTACAAAACATTAAGATCATACTAACTTTAAATGTTTACATTTCCGGCATGGCATAAGTACATCTTTTCAATCTGTCTCTCCCCCATTGGTTGATCTGAAGTTTTTAACAACCATCAACTATCATTAGAGCAGAGCTCCACTGGAGAGAAGAAAGGGAGGTACATATTCAGTTACCCACTACACTTAATGATAGAATTGCCTCCTAGGTTTCAGAAAATGCTTTGAACTAGACTACTTCCACCGTGCTTGATGAGCCAGTCGGCCTTCTGTTACTGGAACAAATACAGTGACTGTGGAAATAATTGACCGACAAGAGAAAAAGAGTTATCTTGGCCCAAGGCTTCAGGGTTTTGGTGCATGGTTGGAGGGCCTGTTGCTTTTGAGTCTGTGGGAAGACAGCACATCATGGTGGAAGCACAAGGGAGCAAATACTCACCTCAAGGCAAGAAAACAATAGCAACCACAGTCCCTTCCTGAACACACCCCCATAGGCCCAAAGAACTCCCACTAGGCCCCAGCTCTTAAAGGCCCCACTGCCTTGCAATTGTACTAAGCTTTAATACAAGGCCTTGGCATTCTAGATCCTAATTCTAGACATTCATTAATGTATCTATGCAGTAGAGATATTTCAGGGCTAGGGATGTAGCTCAGCGATACAGCACTTACCTAGCATGCTGAAGGCACTAGCACTACACACCCACAGATATTACAGCCATCTTTGTCAGTTACCACAAAGCAGTTGGCTTTGTCCAGAGTAGCGCTTTCCAAATGTGTCACAAAGGAAACTAAAGATGTTTGGAGATGTTTGGAGGAAACACACCATCCAAAGTCAGGTGGCACATTCTGCATGCCCCTACCAGACATTTCTAAGGACCATTCATACAGTGATAGCCTATTCGAACACATAACCCCTTTCCCTGAAATTCCCACTAAGACTTTAATGTCTTTGGGTCCCCTGAACACTATTTGTGAAAGATTATCCTGAAGTCTCTAGAATAGTCCATTCCTTGAAGTACACTAAAGTGTTCACTTGTGGTTTGTCTTCACTGACTATTTGCTTGATAAAGTTGTTCTTCACAGATAATCCTAAGGCAAATTCTGCCACAGTCTTATGTTAAGCATCAGAAGGTCAGAGTGAGCAAGGTTTTAACCAAGGAAGGTTTAATGTTATAAATAAGCAACTTTAACAATGGTAGGTGATCCTAACCCCTACTCACATATTGGCACACTTCTTTTGGAACACACCTACCCCTGAGAAATAGCAAGAAACAGTAAAATATCCACCCTGACCTACTAGCAAGACCTGAACCATACAAAAAAAAAGCTTGCCTGAATGCTCTGTCCTCCCTCTTCCCCCCCTCATTCCTGACAATTCAAAATCTCCTCCCACATGCAAAACTAACTCACTTGTGCTGGCTCCTCCCCTCATCAAAGTCTGCTTTTTAGAAGTTTCTAACACACAAATATCACCGTGACTGGACTGTTCCATAAAACCTTCAATGTTTTGTCCTAAAGCTGTTTGCATTCTAATAGGAACAAGAAGCTAATCTCTGGCTAAATAGCAGAGAGTTTGAGTTATTGGACATTAGAGATGACCTACTATGGCACTAGAAGTTGTTGAAGACCTGAGAGATGGTAATGGCCACACAACTAAGTGGAAACCACCTGAGAGAGGCAACAAGGTCTCTGAAACCTCAGGACACTTTGCCAGACCCCCAGCCACCTTCCTTCAAATGTTTTAGAGGAAAACGGGAATTCCTGAAAGTCACTTACCCCACCTAGTTTTAAGACTGATCCCAGGTGACTCCATGACACTGTCATGCCCAGGATGGGTAGAATCAAATCCTTGGGCCCAGGGGCCCTCTTTAGAGAGGACAGAAATTCTAGATGCTCTCAACAGAACACAAGCTCTCACTCTGCACCGAGCCTGTGCCAGATACCAGGGAGAAATGGATGAAAGAGGCGAGTCCCCTACCCTGTGGCCCTGATGTCCAAATGAAGAAGGAAACCATGAGTACAGTGTCAGGCCACAACTGAGTTAGCCAAGAGTGAAGGACAAAGGGGCGTGATGGAGAACAGGCCCTCGTCTAAGCTGCAGGGGTCCAACGGCCTCCAGGAAGGTGAATAGTAGTCAGTCTTGGGTGTGCACAGGAGCCCAAGGATGGCTTCAGGCTTCGGGTTCCCAGGCAAGGAGAAAAGTGGTGGGACGCAGCCAGCAGGAACAAGGCCCACATGAGCTCTAACTCGGCTTGCTATTCTATGGAGTCTGGGGTATGAACCATCACTGTGAGAGGACTGCCCAACACACAGAGCAAAAGGGGAAAGAAAGATGGTTTCAGTGGCCGGAGGGCAAACCTCCTAGTGGGAAGCTCAGACCTAACAGCCCTACTGCTGCACCTCTTCAACCCCACAGAGTCTCATGGGGGAGACAATAGCTCACCCCAGGAAAGGCCAGCTTTCCCCAAGAACGCACAGCCTGTGGTGCAGTATCAGCCCACTTCACTGACCTGAAGGCTACCTAGGGAGCCTCAGTTTGTCCTATGTGTCCCACCAGCCTAAACACCAGGAAAACAGTTTGTTGGGTCACACTGAACAGTTCAGTGCTTTCAGCAAAAGTTCTAGGATGGAAACTTCAAACCACAGATACTGATTTTAAAGAACACTTAAATGAAAATCAGCTATAGGATATCAAAGCAAACAAAGGCTACCTGTCCCTTAACCCAAACATTACTCTGCAAATTGTGGAAGGATAGGTGTGTTGACACCATCACAATCAGGAGACTAGTGTGAATATAGGGATTATGTGAAGACAAAACAGAGTGCAGAGACCTTTGCAACCTCCAGTACCTGGGTTACAAGCTGGTAGAACCCCAGAGTTACACCACTAACAATGTCATCATTATGTAATCTGACGCTCTGTCAGCATGATAGTCCCAGCCAGCTCCTCTGACTTCCAAATAACAATGTAATCACCCTATAATTTGTGTGTTTAAGAAAGAAGCAACACCCACAAGCATGGTCCTACACCATTTCCTTGAAGTCCCCAGCATGGCAGCATCTAAAACAAATCTCTTCCTTGGGAAGGTACATTCACCATGGTTAACCATTGATGAGCAGGCAGGAGCTCTTCACACACTGGTTGTCGGCACTCAAAAGAGTAGAACTACCATAAAAAATTCATGCAGCTTCTTAGGAGACCGAGATAGGAGGAGTGCAAGTTCAAGGCTTATCTGGGTGATACAGTGCAGTCAAGGTCAAGCCTGAGAAAGATTTTTTGTCTCAAAGTATAAAGTAGGGATAAATCATTTGCATGCATCAGACAGTAGGTCCAATGTAGGTCCTCAGTACTACAAAAAAAAAAAAATGTATATGGTAGCTAGCTCTACTCCTTGGATCCATGGTGAGAGTCAACTTCCTGTTTCTGAGGGTGCTAACAGCATAGATGGGAGGATGACCGGATGGGTGTGACGATACTTGCCTCTTCTTAATGCCCAGTCACTCAGTCCTCAGATTTCATTCAAACATTCCTTCCTAAGACTCAGGATCTCAGCACACAAAGACCACTATCAAGTAGACACAGATACCAAACTTGCCCTTTCTCTGTCTAGCACCTTTATCTGCAGTTAACTGGATGGTCATTGGAACTTAAGCCTTTAGAGGTTGGACAGGAGAAAAGGAAGCGGTGTGGGGTGACAGATCTCCCATGCTATTAATGAACCATTCTTCAAAGAGTACATGGTGGAATTCTCAGCTGAAGCGATGTCCAGGGCAACCATCTGTGACCTTTGGGTAAATCACTCTCCAGCCTTACACAAGCACAGCTAGAGAGTGTCTTTCTGAATATTTCCAGCCCCAAATCCCTCAACTTTCTTAAGGAAAGAACAGCCTTGGAGGCAACAATGGCAGGATTTCGCATGGTCTCGCACTGACCTTCCTAGGGGCCTGCTTTTCACAAGAGCCCAAGACCTACCAGTGCGTGTCCACTGGGCTTCCTCGTCAGCTGCAGGGCAGGGACGAGCAACCAGCTGCTTCTCCTCCCTCACAGCTGAGTGCCTCTGGCCTGGATTACATGCTTTCCCCTGACAGGAACTGGGAAGTTGACAAGGAGAGAATGTTTCTACGCCAATATGGAAACAGAGGGACTTTTCCTTTGTAACTGTGACTAACCTAAAAGAGATTAATTTGATCACATAGCAGTGGGCTCCCTGAGGGAAGTTTGTCACCAGATTAGAAGCAAAGGCATTTCTTCTGTTTGGTTTCTTCAATTGAATAATTTATCAACAGGTGTTTGTTAGCATGTGCTATAAATCTGCCTTCTGTGCTAGGCATTTTAGGTAGGAGACAAAAGAAATGGAAGGTGTTTGTTCATTCAGTGGCTCCTGAAGGCCTCTTTTGTATCAGGCCCTAAGCAGCTAAGTAAGAAGGAGTAAGAGCAGGTCCTGTTGACAATGCTCTCAGACTAATGGAAAATGTATATGGGTAGAAAAGGCCTCTCAGCCTCAGTGCTCTGGCATTTAAGGTGGTCTTCCTGTGTATAGTAAGATGCATCCTCTTTCACCCATCCAAGCACAATGCACACTGCCCATCTCGACTGTGACAAAAAAAAAAAAAAAAAAAAAATGTCTCCGGATACACCAACCATAACCTAGAAAACAAATTATTCTGTCTGCCTCCTCCCCATAAAGAAAAGAGCAATGTAAAGGAAAAGGGATTTATTTAACCCCTCACAGTTTAAAAGGGTGTAGTCCATTGTGACAAGGAAGGCATATTTGAGCTCATGGCAGCAGAAGCTGGCAGCTGGGTCTTCTCGTTTCTGGGGACAACAGGAAATAGAGAACAGGGTATGCTAGTCTCACTTTCTCTTTTTTTCAGTTTAAGATTCTAATTCATTGGTTGTTGCCCTCCACATTCAAACGGGGTCTTCCCCTCTCACTTAATTCTCTCCAGAAACACTCTCACAGACACACCTCAAGGTATATCTTCTAGATGATTCTAAACCCAATCAAGTTGATAATGAAGATCAACTATCACAATAATATAATAAATTCAGTAGTGAAGTTTTATATATATACATATATATGTGTATACATATATTTGTCACTTGAAAGAGAATCTAAACATTCCTTCTTAGGATGGGACTCAGAGGAGGTGACATTGGAATAGGACCTTGTAAAGAAAGTAGAAGTCTATAGATAAATCAGAAAGATGAGTGGGATTCAGGCATAAAGATGACACATATCTACATAACAAGAAGGCCTCAGACTGTAAGAAACTGCCTGTGGGTAGGCATCACCAGACCTAAAGTACGTAGGACAGCTATTAGGAAAGAATCTGGAAGGACAGAGTAGCCAGGCCACCTCAGGCCTCAGCAATTTGCTTGTCTGTTTTTTAATGAATCATTCATGAATAATATTAATTTCCTTGTTGGTACTATCATTTTTATTTTTAGTAAACCAGCTTTGATCATTTCATCTCTGAGTCTTTCAGTCAGGAACTAGGGTCTGATTTATCTACACGTCGCAACACCTAATAGAGACCCTGGTGTGTTCAGAGCCCCTGTGTTATCATGTAGAGACAACGTTCTCGACTAGGCATTGATAAACTGGGTTGTAAAGGCCAGAGAGTTAATTTTTTGACTTTGTGGATCAAATAGTGTGCCATTTAGCTCTGCCCCTAGAGTACAGACGTAGCCATGTCTAAAGAAATGAGTATGGCTGTGTTCCAATATAACTTTATTCATAAAATAAGAAGCAGATTGGATGGGTCTAGACATGGTTTGACTATTTCTGTTGCAGACAAAAGTGTCTTGAAGAGGGGCAGTTAAGCAAGAGTTCTCACAGAAAATACATCCCCGGAAACACAGGGAAGAAACTCCTCAACTCCTCGGTGCTGAGTTGGAATAATTTACCTGTTCTTACAGACAAATGTGTCCACCTGCTGCAATATGCTTAAAGTGACAGAATGCTAGAAGCAGAAAAGTTCTAGAGTAACACTTAACTTTTCTTGATAAAGATGCTAATGAGTACTTTGTCCAAGTCTCTGAATCTCTCGCTCTGATATTTGTGGGATAGGAAGGACGGCTTCCATCTGAGACCTCTGGGGCAGAATTCTCTGTTACACGCCCTAACTTCACTTTTGTGGGAAGTAAGCAGCTCTGGTCTTGGAAAGGAGGAGATGCTCCACAGCTAGAAATGGAACATTTGCTGAGTCCAACTGAGTGGGATGTTTGACAAAAAACTGTCCCATTTTTCAACATGCCAAGCTATCAGGCATATAGAACTGGCAGTGCACATATCAACTACATCCAGGGAAGCACTTCAAACAGAAGCCAGAGCCACTCTGGAGATCCAAAACACAGCCGAAGTTGAAAAGGATCGCATAATTCCCAACTTAGTGCAAATGCAA
Organism: Nannospalax galili; assembly: GCF_000622305.1. Lineage (NCBI taxonomy): Eukaryota > Metazoa > Chordata > Mammalia > Rodentia > Spalacidae > Nannospalax > Nannospalax galili. The sequence continues at coordinate 1,915,494 of NW_008341172.1, read as the reverse complement.
AGCCAACAGTCACCACTTGAACTTGAGCTCATTGATGGGGAGGGCCTGGACACCCATTTATGGAGAATGGTATTCCTTCCAATAACACCATATTCAACACCCAGCTAAGAGACCATTAAGGGTCTACTTCCTGCTGATTTTCCCAAAGTATTGTAATTTGGTTCTCAGGACACAGTAGACTTTGCCAGGCAACATTCATTAAAATGCTGTGCATATCCCTCAGGACTGTAAAGCTTTCCAAAGGCTGCTTCTACCCCCACAGTCCCCAGGGGTGGCTTCTGCTTTTTAAATGAAAGGACAAGAGCCAGTCATAGTGGTGGACCAATGTAGTCAGTCCCAGCACCTAGAAGGAGGAAAAGAGTTAGAGCCCAGCCTGGGCTAGACCCCATCTAAAAACTAAATTTAAATTCACAAAAAAAGAAGTTAAGAAGAGAGAAGGGAAGGGAAAGATCAGAGAAAGGGTATGGGAAAATGAAAGGGAGCCATCAGGAATCCAACATCAAAATGGTCCTTGAAATTGTCCTGGAGTCGAAAGCCAGGGAATTAGAAAGGGCTGGTAAGGCAAAACCACAGCTACATTGCACAACAGAACAAGAAAGCAGGCTCTTCCCTCCTCTCTCCTGTCACTAACTGTTGTCTGATTGATGGGACACCCCTCTCCTTAATGCCTTCATTAGATCTGGGTTCACAAACTAACACGCTAAACCTACATAAGCCACCTCCCTCAGACCTTTACACCCCAAACTGAAGCTCAAGTAAAAGAAGCTCCTCCAGTGTTTGGAACAGTCAGCACAATTACCCACGGTTTGGCTCAAAAGACTTTTCATGGCCAGATGCATCTTCACAGGAGGATGGATGTCATCCATGAGAGGTGTCCCATGGATGACTGTTCCAAGCATCTCAATGTTGGAGAGCACTAGGGTACCTTCAGACAGATAGACCTGCTGTTTCAAACATGCTGAACCATTGATTGACTTGACCTCAAGAAATCCATGATATTTTAGGATCTGTATGGCTATCTTGTTTATACCTAATCACCCCCTTCTCTCTCAAAAAAAAAAAAAATTCTTAGTTGTTTAATTTATGCCAGTGGTTCTCACTGAAGAATTTGCCTCTCAGGAAGGACCCACCAAGGAAACATTTGGGAATGTCTAGAGACATGTTTAGTTGTCATCCTTGAGGATGGCGTGCCCATGGCATGTGGGGGTGGAGGCCAGGACTGCTACAAGACAACCTGCAGTGCACAGGACTATAGTCACTGTAGATTTATCCCATCCAAAGGTCAGCTACGCTGAGACTGAGATGCCTTGAGTAACAGAACTACTGCAAAGTTCACCATGCAGCTCACAGACAGAGGGTGACTTCAGCTAGGTCCACAGTATCTGCACCAGGAGTGTTAAAATTCTTCATGGACGAAGGGTGGGCCTCCTGCCTTTGGAGAAGCAAGACCCTGAGCTGCTCAGGGATGTGGGGACGTGCACTGAGAGCTGCCCTGAGGCACAGGGAGCCAGGTGGATCTAGGGAGTGAGGTTTTATTCCAAAGCCAAGATTCAGGGCAGACTTTCCACAGAGAGAATGACACTGGCTTGCTTTGAAGAGGGTTTTGGCATCACTTGCTATAGCATGAGGAGGGCTGGGCAGATGGAGAGCCCTCTGAAGAATAGTTTAAATGCTGAATAAGGCAGATTAAGCTTCCACATGATTAAAAAATGATATTAAGTATAAAATAAAAGCTATCGCTTACATACACAGGTGGTTTTTCTATGCACAGAAATATCTAAAATTGGGTTTTAAAAGTTTGGATTAAAGGTTGTTGGGATTAGAAATAAAGCATACCCAAATCAGGGTGAGAACCTCAGGACATAGATGCAGGATGTGGAAGATTCAAGAACAAAGAGCCCTATCCACCCTCTGAAGCTGAGAATTCAGGTAAATAAATGCAGCAAAAGTCCCAGGTAGGGGCTGGGGAGATGGCTTAGTGGGTAAAGTACTTGCTGTTCAAGCATCAAGATCTGAGTTCAGATTCCCAATACCCACATAAAAAGTCAGACATAGTAGTTCATGCCTGTGGCACCAGCACCAGGAAGACAGAGACAAGTGGATCCTGGGGACTCGGTAGCCAGCCAGTGTAGCTAAAACAGCAAGCTCCAGGGTCAGCAAGAGACATTGTCTCAAAAACAAGGTGGAGAAGTGAACCAGGAAGACACCCAACATTGTCCTCTGGCTTCCACATGTGCATATACAGGCACGCACACTCACATACATGAAAAATTTTTTAAGCCGAATGTAATTGCAGGAATGTGAAGACCACCACGCATGATGTCTCTCGACCATCAGGGCATCTACCTTCTCAGCCCTCCTCAGCTCCAGGCTCCATCTCTCCCAGTGCTCTGGCAGAGGCTCTGGGCACATCAGAGCCTTTTTCAGCGTCTACAGTGCCGTAGAAGCACCAGGATTCACTGCTCACTCACTGGAGCCACTGGGGCTTTCTCAGTCTTCAGAAGCCTCAGCTTTAGTCTCCTTCCAGGCAGGTTGGCATGAGGACAGCTGCAGAGCTGAGCAGGTGGCCATCTTGACCTCTGTGGGCATTGCACCTTCCACCTCAGCAGGGCACTGGCCCATCCTCATGCTTCTCTTAGCTCTAAAGTTGAGAAATCCCTTTTAACTCAGCTCTGCCTTTCATCGGCCTCATAACCTTGGGGTTCAACTTGCCTGGAACCCCACTGCAATCTGTGCTTCTTAGGTATGTGTCTTCTTGTTCTTGTGTCCAGGCTTTTTATCTCTCAAAGCTCTTCACAGAACTTCCAACTGGCCCTCTCAGGCTTCTTTACGTGGCTTAGTGGCAAGTCCACACCTGGACTATGCAGCTAGGCAGGATTAGTTTCACTAAGCTCCTTTGACCTCCTGCAAAATATGTCAGCATTGGTAGCTGCAGGGCCAGCCACACTCACCCATCCAAACCCAACTCAAAAGACATCTCATCTGCTCCATCCACCAATTTAGAACCTGGTAACCATAGAAAAAGGACAAGGCAGGACAGGGAAGATGTGTAGAAACTACAAAGGAACTAAGAGGAACGACTGGGGGCCACCTGGCCTCTAATTAGGTACCCAAATGTAGTTGAAGGCAAAATAAATGTCAAGGGATATACTTGCAGAAGGAGGTGGAGGTAGCAGGTTTTAGGAAATGATACCAATGTCTCCTTAGTTTGGAGGAAGGTTTTAGGACCCAGAGAAAGAATAGCTCTGTGTCCCAGGGGGTGGGAACTCATAAAGTTAACAAAATTCATTTTTAGGGAAAACACTTAGCACAGAGCTTTAGCACTGTTTCTGTCAGAGACATCCAGCCCCTCTCTTGGTAATATTTCTGAAAGCCCTATGATAGAGATTCCAAATGCCCGATGACAAGCCAGGCGTGGTGACGCACGCCTTTAGTCCCAGCACTTGGGAGGCAGAGGGAGGCAGATGTCTAAGTTCGAGGCCAGCCTGGTCTACATAACACGTTCCAGGCCAGCTGTGGCTACAAGGAGAGCTTGTCTCAAAAAGACAAAAAATAATAATAATAATAATAATACTCCAAATGCCCAATGACAGAGGTGCACTGCTTGCCACTCTTCAGCAAGCACAATTTTCAAACATGGCAGGAAAAACACTTCTCTCCTTGGTGACTTGAGAAACAGGGACTCTGTGAACCTGTCCATGGAACCTTGGCATCATAGGAAGGCAAGTTCAGAAATAGCATTTTCTCTCTCTCTCGCCCTCTCTTTCCTCCCTCCCTCCCTCTCCTCCCTCCCCCTCCCTTCTTCCCTCTCTCCTTCCTTTCCTTCTCTTTTCCTTTCCTTCCCTCCCTCTCTCCTTCCCTGGCTTCCCTCTGGCTAACCCTTTTCTTCCCTCTGGGCAAGAATCCCTGTTGCTATACACCTAGGACACTGGTTCCCACTGTCCCTGGTCTTTAGCCTGGAATCTCAGCCCTGCTGTCTTTTAGATGCCCCTCCCCCAACACACATCCAACTCAAAATGGCACCTGTAGTTCAGATTTTCAAGGCAAAGACACAAATGCTCATCTTAGGTGGGGGACCCCCACCTGACCAAAGGAGCTGGACCACTGGATACAGCATAGGACCTGGGCCCACCTGCTATGCAGAGATCGGACACACATACAAAGACAACATGTCTACAGACAGTTACCAAGGTCATCACAGCAGAAGGTCCCTGCCAGTGCCTGTAGGTGCAGCCAACCCCCTGGAGTTGGGCACTGGGAGGCAGCCCAGGAGATCAGTCATGCCTCAGCCCCCTTTCCAACTGCCTGAGGCTCTGAGTGCATGCATGTCCTGTGGTTTGTCCAGTCAGAGCTAGGCATTGTAAGTCACACCAGGTGAGTGAATGGCATCTATGCCCTGATTGAGCAGACTCTTAGCCCAACCCACCCCAGTCTGCTGCCTTGGAATTTCTAGTGCAGTCTCTCCCAAACAATTTCAGAAGCAAAGATCTCCTGAGAGTTGATGAGGGCTCCTTACCACCACCCATAAAGATGCCGTGGTCAGGCGGGCTTCCAGATCCTCCATGATCTTCCAGGAAGTCATACACATCAACATGTCAAGTGCTCAGAAAAGTTCTACAGGTACAAAACCAGCATTTTTTTTCTAGTGGGAACTTTTTCATTCTGATCTTTTAGTCTTTATGATATCAAAATAATGGCTTGATTTTTCTATTTTAATGTATTTAATAGTCACAGTTTGTATATATTGAAGATGTATGACATGTAGGTTTGACATGTACATGCATGTTGTAACATTTGGTAGTAACAACCTAAGTAATCAACACATCTGTCACTTCCAAACCAGGGGAGAGAGCCACGGAACTTGTTCACCTTAAACTGAAAGTCTATACCCTTGATCATCATCTCTGTTCCTCTTTGTCTCCAACAGCCACCAAACCACAATAGCACTCATGAGTAGAGTCCGCAAATATCACAGCACCCACTTAGCCACTCTGGACAGCACTGGCCTGTGACTGGGACCAGCCACCTGGATGTCAATGGAGGCCCAAGCTGGGGACAAAGCTAAACAATCAAGGCCCCAAGAAACAAACTGGGGCAAGGGCCTTGATGGTTGCAGTAAGGACTCTGCATTTCATGGGGTCACTGTGAGAGGACTGTCCTCACAGAGGAAACACAATCCAGGGCACACACTAAGAAAGTGGCTGTGACAGCCACATAGCCAGGGGTGAGGGAGGAGCTTGGGGTGAGGGAGGAGCTTGGGGTGAGGGAGGAGCTTGGGGTGAAGGAGGAGCTTGGGGTGAGGGAGGAGCTTGGCGTGAGGGAGGAGCTTGTGCAATACCTATGAGGGTGACCCACGAAATTGTTGCTGGCTTTACTACAGACAATCCAGAGTCCTCCCCTCTCCCCATCTGCGTGGCTTTGAGCTCCTCCTTTGCTCATTACTAGGCCCTGCCCCTCCAGCTTCAGGGCTTTTGCAAATTACTGTCTGGCTTATATATTTCTTCCTTCTACTTTCCTGCCTCTCACTATGATTTTTCAAGTCTAAAGGCCAAACCTCTCAGCCACCTCCAACTCCTCACTCACCAAATCCCATTAATCCTTCCATCCTCTACAACATCATTTGCCTGTCTCTCCAACTCCATCCTTGTGACCTGACCCCAGGCCAGTCCCCAGCATAGCCACCAGCTCTTAAGAGTCCTCTGAGTGTTATCTCCTCTTTCCAGTTCATCTTTGTCGGAGTGATAATATCCATCATCATTGCTGCCCCACATGACATGACCCTAACATGTATTTCCTTCATATAGGTCTTTAAACCCAGCTTCACTGACACATCTGCTCACACGGGCACTGGGGCCCTCACACTCTTAACCAAAGTGTCACCTGATCTCTATGTGTGGACCTAAGACACAACTCAATCCACCTTCTTGGCACAAAGTCCCCCTAACAATCAGTAGCCCTCATGGGTGCTGCTCCCTCTCCCTCTGTAGGGCACTGTGGGCCAGTCACAGTCTCTCATGAATGGAAGGAGCTCTGAGCTTCCAGCTCACTCCTGGGAAGCAATTTGTGCAATACAAAGAAAAGTCCGTTGAACTTTTCCACAGATAATCTCTGTCAGTACAAGTGTTTCTGGTTTTCTAACTTGCTAGAAAAGAAGCAAAACCGAATGCAGCCCGCAGCGGATCCTACGAGATAATGCATTTAGGGACATCGTGTTCTAAGGGCGTTGTGAAAGTGCAATCACATTCATCATAACACTCTTCTAGCTTTAAGGTCCTCACATCACACTACATAAAGCGATGTTCATCCTTTTGTTCCTTGTGCGCTAAGTCAGGGAGCGCTTACTGAGCACGGGTTCTGAGTGTAGGACCTGAGCTTTACTGCAGATGTTTCTGCATCTTCTGTGGTGCTTTGTGACCCACCCCCAGAACTTCCTGTATCTCTCATGTTTGTGCTACACTTTCAACTAAAGCCAGTCAAAATGAAGTTATGGCAATAGCAGGTGTGGCCAAGGGTTCAGAGAAAAAGAGCCATCACACACCATTGGTAGGGATGTGCCTGGTAGAGCCCTTAAGAGAGTCCTGGGGAAAGTCCTCAAAAGCCTGAAATTAGAACTACCATGCTGTTCATCAATCTCATCACTGCGTATATAGCTAAAGGCAATTAAAGCAGCATGTTGAAGAAGCATCTGTACTCTCCTGTGTACAGCAGCACTATTCACAGTAGCTAGGCTACAGGCTCAGCCTTCAGTATGTCTGTCCACCAGCATGCCAATAAAGAGGTTATAGAATGCATACTCAATGGAATATTATTCAGCCATCAAAAGGGACAGGGCTGAAGGCATTATGTTACGTGAAGCAAGCCAGGCTCAGAAAGACAGCTATCATATATTCTCACTCACATGTGGATGCTAACAAAGTCTTTCTCAGCAAGTGATTACTAGAGGCTGAGAAGGGGGGAGGAAGAAAGGGAGTGCCTGGGTACCAAGTATGTAAACATGGACAAGCAGACTAAGTCAATAGTATAACAAGTTCATAACTTGTTACATATTTTATGAAGACCTAGAACTAGGCATGTATAGGCTCCAAGCACAAAGTGTGGTATCTATATAAGGAAACTGAGATGCAAATTACCCCAGGTTGGTCAGAAGTTCTATGCATACGTGGCTTATCACACTATGCAATAAACAGGTACAATTATTACATGTCAATTTAAAAATAAAAGGCTATAAACCTAAGTAAATAAACAAGATAAATCAAACAACAGAATCTACTGGGTTACATTTAAGCTGACAGGCAACTAACAAATATTTTTTTAACTGAATATCCTGTAGGAAACACTGGAGTTAAACTTCACCACAAGCTTCCACAGTCTTATTTTCTGCATTCACAGCAGAAAGCCAAGCCAGGAGTGGCTGTGCGCTCTTGTAATCTCAGCCTTTGGGAGGCAGAGGCAGGAGGGTTGCAAGTTCAATGTCTGCCTGGACAATATAACATGATCTTGTCTCAACTAAACAGAAAGAAGAATGCAATGAAAAAGTCGATCTAACAGAAGTGTTGGAAGGTCACTGGGCAGCAGATGGAGCCCTTAGAAACCTGCTGAGTTTGGCTAAAGACTTGCTCCTGATGAATTTTTAGCAGGTATCAAAAACAGCAACAAAGCTAGGTACCCCACTTGCTCCCCCTGAGCCCCATAGACAGAGCTGGAATGCTTCAAGAAGCACGTGGAGTCAGATGTTCCTCCTTCTCTAAAGGAGGGATATGCATAGACATGGTTATTCTCTAACACCGGGACCCAGAGGAGACCCATGGTGGGAGCAGAGGAGGCCAAGGTTTGTGGCAGAGGATCCCCCAGGCCACCCACCAGGGTATCATGGCAGAAGTAGACTCAACCCTCTGGGGGCCCCTCACCCTGCCACATGCTACATGGGACCCTTGCTTCATGAGCAAATGTGGCATTGTCAATAAGCTAAAGTTTTAAGTAGACAAGGCTGGGAAAAGCCACATCCACTCCATACCAGAGTCAAACCCCTGCTCTGCACAGCATCCCATAACTTTGTCCTAAGGCTTAAGCAACTTCTAAGAGGTAATAACTGCTTTTTATAAAGTCCCAAAGTAAGGGCTATATGGCTGTATAATCGCTGCAAAGAGTCTTGTTTTTTTCAAAGCAAATTTTTTTTTGTAAAGGAAATAGCCTAAACAGAACTTAAGCTGGATTCTCAAGTAGGAAACTCTGAATTCACATAAGAAGAAAGCGACGGCCATAATGCAAGTGACTCACTTATTAGAGTCAGGAAACATGTTCTTAAGACCAGAATCTGTCTGTTCATTGCTCCCTGAGTTAATGGCATTCACGGTATTATTCCTGGTAGTTCTACAATTAACCTTTAGTCATACCATTTTTCTTACATAAGACTTATCTAGATTTCACATAAAGCTTGTGCATGTACGCAAGGCCTTTGATCTAGAGCTGCCATCCACACAGAACTAATACCATATGGTTGTGAAATTCCAAAGAGGCCTGTGATGTTGGAGACAGAAAAATCATTATGTTTTGCTGTGTTATCCCAAGTGGCAGGGCTTTCATTTTAATTAATGGTAGTAAATGACTTAGTTGAGTGAGTCTTTTAAGGATGACTGTTATATTAAGACAAATGGATCTATTTCCTGACCTGTTAAGTGCAGTGTATAAATGGCCTGAACATTTGATCAAATTGTATGGTTAATCCTCTAATTGCCCATTGAGAAACTGTTGCAAGAGTTATTACCATACCTGGTCCTATTCATATGCACTGCTAATCCTTTTAAAAATCTTTAGAAGCCATTTGGCTCTACCGTACACTAAGGCTGGAGTTTTCATAGGTTTGATAGACATTTATGCTAAAACACTCCCCTAGCTACACACACACACACACACACACACACACACACACACTCCCACCTGTCTTCAAGGTGCTTTCTACATTTAATACAAGTGTTCATTCTTTGTTTCTGTCCATGAACCCTGTGCCAGGTTTGGGGATGAACACTAAGCAGTAGAGGAAGCAGACAGACAGAGAAAAAGGCACATTCTCTCCTGAACTGGAGTCTGGCTGATCTCTGTTTCCCTCAGGACACGTCTCAGGCAACCATCTCCCATGTGCAGTCACTGCAGAAGACCCTGTGGAAGTGAGCAAACCTTCGTGCTCCCAAGTGTCCTGAGCTTCTTCAGGAGGGAGGGCTAGTGTTTCAAGGAACCAGAAGATAAGTAAATGCCAAGTAATGAGGGTTGTATTGGTCTTAACTCAATGGGGTTCAGAAAAGGGGCTTGGATAAGAAAACACTGAAAGCTTCAGGGAAAAGAGGGGCCTAGAGGTGGAAAGAGAAGAATCTAAGCAGCAAAACCAATGTGCACAAAGTCAGGAATAATCTACACTGCTGTCTCTGTCCATTTCTTGTTGCCGTAACAAAGTGCTTGAGACAGGGTAATCTATAAAGAAAAGAGGGTTATTTAGCCCAAGGTTCTGGAAGCAGAGACATTCAAGAGAACCACATCTGGTGATGGCCTCATACTGAGTTATGCTGGGATCTGAACCCAGGTTCTCTGTAAGAGCAACCAGTGCTTTTAACTGCTGAACCATCTCTCCAACTCCATGAGTTGATTTAAAAAAAAAAAAATATTTTATTTATTATTTTACTTTATTTTTATTTTATGTGTATGAGTATTATGCCTGCATGTGTGTAAGTGCACCCGTGTTGTACGGTGTCCACAGAGGACAGAGAGGGTGTCAGATCCCATGTAACTGGGGTTACGGACAGTTGGACAGTTGTTAGCCACCATGTGAGTGTTGGGAATTGAACCCAGGTCCTCTGTAAGAGCAGACAGTGCTCTTAACCCCTGAATCCTCTCTCCAGCTCCCTGACTTGCTTTTAAACAGCGCACTCTTGAGAGATCTAATCCAGTCTGGAGAGACAGACATTAATTTCTCTCAAAAGACCTACCTCCCAACATCACTGCATTGGCAACCAAGTTTCCAAGGGTTTGTTGGGAATGATCCACATCAAATCATAGCAGGTTACTTTCCAAAGACTCCCAGTAGGCTACCTAGGGAACAAGCAGTAAGGAGGGCCACCTGCAGTGACCACTGAATTAGAGTGTGGGTCTCCCCTTCTATGTATGAACCCAGAGTGACATCTCAGCATGGGCCATGATGGTGACCAGAGAGGGTTGAGGCTCTCCCCTACAGGGTTCTCCGTCAGAGCAGAAGGAGGCACACATGAAGCAGAGGTCTGTGGGGAAAGCGAGGTAGACATTTGAGCCTCTCTTAGTTTGGCAGCCAGTCTTTTGACTTCTTTTGTTTTAGATCTTTGACTTTGCAAGTTCTGATAGAGGCCCAGACTGCCCAGTTGAGGAAATCATTCCTTGTCTTCCAGGTATCAAGGGCTCAGGAAGGGATTTGGGGTCTGCCCTATTCTGGCTGTGACCCAGGAGCTGGCCTCACAAAGGGATAGATGGAGCCTAGTACCTTCTTACAACAGTTCTGCTCACCTGCAGACCTATCACTCATCTGGTCAAGCAGGGGTAGCATTCAGTCTTCAGATATCACTGCCATGGCACATTGCTGTGTTCGTCTGACCTTGCTCCCTCCCAATCACAATGGCATTTTGAAGACCCATTCCAGCTCTACGTTCTCTGGGGCTGTCTCTCCCATCCTCCCAGAGAGCCTGTGCTCTGCCTTTTACTTTTTTTTAACTTAAAAAAACTTTATTGAGAATTTTATACATGCATATAAGGTGTTTTGATCGAATCCATGGCCACTCTCTCCCCTCCAACTCCTCCCATATCTCCCCATCACTTTTTTCTGATAACTTCATGCACTCTTTTTTCTTTATTTTTTTTTATGGGGCTTTTGGTTACTCTAACATTCCCCCCTCTGATTACCCCTCTGAAGAGGTAACCCTAAAATATTTTAGGGATTAGATAAGAGAATGCATTGGTTTTCTTCTGGAATTAGTGTGAATTGGTTTCTGTTTCTACAGAGAACTGACTGGCAACAAGGCAGACAAGCACAGGGACAAGCTCTGAAACCTGAGACTCCACTTGGTTTGGACTATACACACCACGCCCTTCTGATGCACTTGGCAGCCTGAGACCCTTGCCTGCATGTACTATGCACACACACTCCTCTCTGAACATGCACCTAGCAACCTGTTAGCAGTCTAGGACCCTCACCTGCATTAAGCTGCATGTACTCCCCACTCTGAACTGTGGAATAAGCTTCTTCTTCCCTAACAATCCTTACATTTACATAGTTTGTATTCAGTCATGCTTCATTCAAGCCCAGATACAGGAGTACAGGCTGATCGACATGAATTGGTTTTGGATGCATGCTCAATAAGTCAAATCATGGCCTCTAAGTGAAATTTCGGGGAGCATACCCTATTTACCATCTTGTGCCTATACATAATTGGGTGTGCATATAATCAAAATTGGATATATGATGGGAAGAGACATGCATAGTGGAGAAATGGTTATATAATTTAATCTGGCAATCGAAATAAAGACTCACCCAAACTATGCCTCTAACCACCAAACTCCTCCTTCTTTTGAACCCCATTAAACAGAGTCCCAAGCAAAGATCGGAGCCCTTGAGTACCTTCACTCGTGTGGCCCGCTGTCAGCCTTGACAGTGTATGCTTTTCTAATCTGTACTACTGCTTTGCTTTGAAGTCTCTTCGCTCCTTTGCAACCTATGTGCACCTTTATCATTCTTTAATTAGAGAACAAGAACCTGAAAATGCCAGACCCAAACCCCAACCACAGGTAACAGAGAGGGTGGATGGAGCCTCAGAGATGGGCAGGTATTGTGCTCAGGGTCTGCTTCATGCAGGCAACTTCCAGCATGAAAAGCCCGCTACTCATCCAGTCAAGCAATTTCTAAGTTCCAGGGAGAGGAAACTCAGAGTCCAAGGAGAAGAGAGCTCAGAGCCCGTGGAGAAGAGAACTCAGAGTCTCAGAAAGAAGAGCCCTATTTTGCCTGCCAATGCTCTAGAAGAATCAAGGTTGTGGAGACAGCAGCTAAGGAAAGGGTTCGTGCCCTGGAGTGCCTGTAGAGGCTGCTCGTGCTCCCTAGCCCTGATTCACCTGGAAGGGTAACATCATTGCTTTTGTCCCACGCAGCAGATATAAGTGCCCCCTTTCCTGTGTGCCATTAGTTCAGATTTATAGCAGAGCCAGGGCCCTTGTGCTAAGTCCCCAAATTCCCTCTGCATTCCTCCTCCTCCCATCACTGCAGGCTGTCCCCGTTTCAGAACTTTTAGTTTATCCTGCCCAGGGAACAGAGGTTGTGAGTATCATGAGGCTTAGAGAGGCTAAAACCTGGGTCAGGGTCAACCAAGCATATCAGCAAGGGGATTGAGGCAGAGATGAGGTCTTTGAATGGGGATGGAAGCCAACCTGTGAGGAAGAGGTGCTGGTTACAAGAACAGCACAGAGGGTTGGGGGCAGGTAATTCTTTCTCCTGGTGACAGACACCCATCTAGGGAAGAAGTACGGTCCTCTCTCTCAAAACTCTGTAGAGCATGCACTGTTGCGGCCTCTTGGGAGAGTCAGTGTCTCCAGGACAATTATCCTCAGCACAATAGAGATTAGGCTCCATGGCATGTGTCACAAGGGATTTGTTTTAATTCATCACCACAGTACTGAGCCTGCTCTTGTTTGTTCAGTCATCCCTTGTCCTGTTAATGTGCTTATCTGTCAACAACTTACGACCAAGAGGTAACATTAGTTCAGTGCAGCCAGGTTTGTTTGCCACCGCCTCAGAAACACCCGCCTAGTTCCATCTCCTCCTCTATCCACGGGACTGTTTTGGAGAATGAGAATGCACCTGATGAATGGATACAAGGGTAAATTAGGAAGATGATATAAGAGAGATGTGTTAAAACCTTGCTGTTATGTAAGATGTAATGTATGAGTACTAAGAAATGTTGAATTAGGAATTATGTAGCAGGAAAAGTCTGGTCAGAATAAATAATCCCTTTATTATCTTTCATGATATTAAAAAATTATCTGCAAAATTACATTCCAAATAACTAAAGGATTAATTGGGAACAGAGGTGTGTGTTGAGGGGGAAGTAAAATGTCTTTCTGAGTAAATTCCTAAGCAGCCACAGGAATAAACCAAGTGGCGTCTGCCAAGGTGCTGGCACAGGAATGGACACACAGCTGATCCCATTTTGCAGCTCAAATGACTGACTTTCAGAGCATCTTTCACATCAGTGCGTGATCGGGATCCCTAATCCACAGGAGAAGTATTCAAAGGCCCCCACGAATGCCCTAAACCTTGGATAGAATCAGACCATACAAATATTATCTGTCTTCCCCTGTATGCACAGCTATGATCAAGTTTAATTTATAACTTTAGGTGTCATAAGAGAAACATCTACAACTAATTAAAATGATATAATTGCTACAACATACTAATAAAGGTTACAGGACTGTGGTGTCTCTTTCAGAACGTCTTTCCCTGTCCTACTGTGCTCAGCTTCTTGTGACACAGTGCTACGAGATGGAGTGAGGCATACAAAAGCTGTCAGCTTCACTGTGTAGCAAACCTACTGTTGTTCACTTCTAGAATTTTTACCTCAGTCGATCACAGGTGGCTGAAGCCTCAGAACCTGAAGTCATCAGGAGGTGATTATTATTCTACAGTAGGCACAGGGAGCCAAGAGGGGCATAGGAATGGGGATAGGAGTGGGGATGAGGCTTGGACTGGTCAGGGACAAGGATCCTTAGGAGGTGTATTTATGGAAGAGCCACACAGAAGTGGTGCTGACACAACCCCATTCTCCAACTTACAACTCATTCAACTCACAAAGTGAGGCAAAGTTTCTAGAGCAGCCCTATTGCCTCTGAACAGCAGAGAGAAGAGGGGCAGAGGGCCTTGGTGCTAGTTGCTAGGCTGGGGCTCAGCACTGATGTCTGCTCAGCATCCTTGGAGAAACACCACTACAGGAGTCATAGGTTCACCTCAGCCTACCATAAAGAGCTGGCAGCAACCACACCAGCTGAGGCACTGCCCGAAGAGCTGTGCCAGCCCACGCCAGCACTCCAGCCATAGGGGGTAGAGGGCCACGTGTCTCTACTAGGGCAGTCAATGGGCTTCGGAGCCTGAAGTCCTGACTTGAATTGTTAGCTCTGGTTACACACTAACCTTATGACCTCTGGCAAGTTACTCAGCCTCAATTTAGTCATCTGCAAAATGTGGATAACCCAGTGTGCTGTCCTCATGAGGTTGTTGTAGACTGTATATACCATGACACATGATTATATGAGCCTCCTCCCCTCCCTTTAGCAAATTCAAGCAAGCAGCTCCTTTCGTCTCATTTCCCTTGTTTTTTCAAGTGAGTTCCAGTGACAACTGTGGCTGTGTTCTTCCCAGGGGATGCTATGAACACACTGCATGCGGGTCTGCAGATTATAACTATTTAATCTTCCTAGAGTGGGAGCGATGATGGAAGCAAATGGATTTCAAGAGTCTTATTTTCTCTTCCCATAATTATGCCCTTAAAATGCTATAACATTGTTGTAACCATGATATCCAATAGAGAATTGTTATTTAAAACTAATGAACTTGAAAACTGTTAAGAAAGTAGATTTTGAGTGTGCTCATCCTACACACCCAGAAAAATGGCATGTATGGACGATAAGTCTATGTTAGCCAGACCAGTGTGGCTATTCCACGTGGATGCTTATTTCAAAATATCACGTTGAACACTACCAACTCTCCTTTGAACTATGACAGCCTGCTGACAGCTGCATTGCAACAATCACCCAGCAACTCCATGGCCTCACTGAAACTGTGATGTAACATGTGTTTGCTGTTTTAAACTATTAAGTTGGGGTAATTTGTCACTCAGCAAGTCTGATCAACACACACACACACACACACACACACACATTCATTTAGAAATCCTTGGAATATTGTTTCAAACTGACAAACACAGTACATTCTGTAGGCCTGCCCCAAAGTTATCCATACAGAGACTCCATCCTGTCATGATGTCCTTGGGTCCCTCAGCCAAGACTCTTTAGTCCCTGGTGCCCAAGGTGTAGTCCTCTCACATTAAATTCCATTGCATATCAAAATGTATTCTAGATAGAAAAGAATGACCCTTAACTTTCCATATATGTATCAACTAAGGATAAATATAAAGTATTTCCCCTTACTAAAGAGAAGATTCACTGAATTCATACTATGGAATAGAAGGAGTGTTCCAATTTTGTGACCTTAGGAAAATCTAGTAACCATGGTGTCTAGTACAGAGTAGTAAACCAATAAATTCTTGGTGTATTGTCTGTTAAGGAGACATTTCTAAAGCACTTATAGTATTGATTCTAATTTAAAATAAGTTAAAGAACAAAAACAGATTATAAAATTCCTAAATTAATTCTTATGTATTTAAACATCTGAGAGATTTCATAAATAGCAGAGATAATAGCCACTCAATATTTATGTGGTGTACAGTGCATATAAACATTCATAAAAGATTCCAAAGATTATGCCAGAGATCTGGCATGACATAGCCAGTTCTAGGTCCATCATTTAGTTAATCCCAAAATTCCTTGCCATCATTATGAGATGAAACGCCCATGACCAACAGAATGATTTGTTTTTATGTAAAATGATTCATAAGATAAAACTTTATTTCTGACAGACTATAAAATCCAAGGACTGAGTAATCTTGTAGGGAGATACAGTGTTGCACATACTAACAGTGTTGATTATTATTATAATTGTTACTAACAAAAAGCATCACAGATGAGTACAGGGAAGGAAGGCAAGAACTACAGCATGTTGGTATACAGAAAGTGGTTTA
This sequence comes from Nannospalax galili, assembly GCF_000622305.1. Lineage (NCBI taxonomy): Eukaryota > Metazoa > Chordata > Mammalia > Rodentia > Spalacidae > Nannospalax > Nannospalax galili. The sequence goes on along the minus strand of NW_008341172.1, from coordinate 1,899,640 downwards.
ATTTTGGAGAGGTCGTCTGCAATGTGAGTTACTAAAACAGTTTTGAAGCAAATTGGTCATGAGTTATTCCAGACTTTGTTCTAAGACATAACGAAAATCTTCTTCCTAATTCTTCTTGGAAGGCGGAGGGGTTACCCAAGGGCATTTGAAGTGAGGCATTGCACCTTCGATTTTGGGGGGGAAAAGCCCAATCTAAATGTTATCATATCAACCAAGGGCCCGATACCTGTTCTTGGAAGAACTTTCTGCAATCTGCCGTTGTTTAATATAGACTTGGATAGCACATAGAAATTTCCTGAAACCTCAATTCCTTCTAAATTCAGAGTTCAGTTCTAATAAAAGAGGTTAAAACTTTAGTAATATCTCAAACAGCCAGGAACTCAAAGAAATTACAACTAAAACCACTAAAGTATGAGATATATTCAGAATATATGTAGAACACAACTCAGGGACTATTGTGGAAGAGGGGGCCAAATGACTGTAAGAGCCAGGGCTGGTCCACGAACATAGGGAAACAGAGGCTTTCAGACCACTGGAAACTTGCTCATGTGAACTTGTGGCAATGGGTGGCATTGTACACAAGACCTATGTCAACTCAATCAGACAAGGGTCTAACATGGAGCAAGAGAAATGGGTGGTGGGTTCCAGCCTTAGCCTGGGAACTGTTGGCAACTGATTACTGCTGGGTGAGGGAGAGTAGATAGTTAAGATCTCTACATGGGCTGACTAGAAATCTCCTTCATCCAATTGAAAAAAACATCTTGAAAGCCTCTTCATTACAGCAAGGCGAGAAAAAGAAATAAAAGACATAAAGACCTGAAATGAAAAAGTGAAAATGTCTCTGTCTGCAGATGATGTCATGATTCACTTGCAAAGTATTTTGAAATGTATAAAATAACCACTAAAGTTTTCATCAAGACTTATCAAGTCTTAACAAGGTTAACTTGCAAAAGTCAAACGTACTTTTAATATTTGCATAAACAATTGGAAAATTATTTTCAAAATAATTTACAGTGCTGTGTCTTAAGAGATGGTCCAGCAAGGCAAGCAAGAATTCTCCTAAGACAGACCACATGCATTTTACTCAAGTCTCAGAGTCTTAAAACCATTTGAACTCAGCATTTATAGAAAGAAAAACACAAGAACACACAGCATTTACTGAATTTGAATTGAAAGGTATTTCTTTCCATTTAAAAGTGAAGCATAATTTTAAAATAGGTCAAGTTTTCACCAAGATAAAATTGTGACTATTTAAGGTAACCTACAAAACTTAAGTTATCTGAAATGTCTAAGTTGACAAAAAATGTAAACAATGATCTAAGGAATTCTCAGTGAGTTAGTCCAATAAATGATACAGAGGCAGCAAAACAGTGGGATTTGTTTCCAGAAAACATATAACAGAAAAATAGAAGTGAAATGAGCTTATATAAAATCGTTCTGGGACTGAGATACAGCTCAGACGGAAAGAGAACACTTGCCTAGTGTCTATGAGGCCCCTGTTTCCAGCTCCAGTACTGTGAAAACAAATTTTAAATTTTAAAAAGTTATACAAAAGGCTAGGGAATGTTGGTGTGTTAACTTGTGAGCATCAGTTGTTCCAAGTTCCGCAGGAAAGCAAACCTCAGCTGAGGGCACAACTCTCAGGAGAGTGGTGGATTTAGCCTAATGCCAAGGGCTTTGTTACACTGCCCAGCACTTTTCAGGCTCTGAATGTTTTTGTGTTTTCTTTTGGCTCTCTCAACAGTGCCCTGAAATAAACAGGGCTTAACATGGTCCACACATGGTAGGAGAACCTGAGATCAAGCACTGGGAAGCGGCAGGGCAGGAGTGGAGGGCTTTCTATGCAGGAGGCAAGAACTGCAAATGTACAGCATCTGGGAATGGAGCTAGGACCCTTATACCTATAAGCCCATGGTAAGGTGAAAGCTTTGCCCCAGCTCAACAACATAGTTCATTATGGTCTCCACTGTTTCGAGTCATGACCTGGCCTGGGAAAAGATCAGAATTCAAGGTTCAAAGTATAGGATGCACTTACTGCATGTGGTTCTTGTACCACGGTGTAGATGGAAAAAACTGTGTCATCAGTCCATGTAGCAAAAAGTCTGTCTCATAGCAGTTAGACCAGGAAGGAAATAAAATTGAATGAGTCAGGTAGAGACCAGTAGCAAGCCTACAAAAATCTAGTGTCTTTTTAATGAAAGGAAAACAGCTTAGTGATCTAGAGGCCAGATCTGACTGAGCACCAGACTTGGCTTGAGGGGCAAGGGATGTGTTCAACAAATTTGACATTATTTCTGGCCCTGAAAGCTACAGCCCCTGCCCCGACCTGAAAAAAAATGACAATGGCTCCCCAGCAGTGTAAGTTCATACTCTTTCCCTTTGAAAGATCTCCCTAGGTGGGGAGTAGCACTGTGGTAGACTGTTTGCCTAGCATGTTCAAGGCCCTAGGTTAGGTTCCCAACACTAAAAAAGAAAAAATTCCTAACCAAATTGTAGGAGTCTCGGGCACTTAGGAATCTTGATCTTTATACTTCATAAATGACAGTTGCTCTGGTCTGCAATGCCTAACATAGATCTTGTCCCTCAAAATTCAGAGGTCTAAGCCATATAATGGTGCATGTCTTTAATTGCAGTACTCAGGAGGCAGAAACAGGTGGATCTCTGTGAGACTGAGGCCAGCATGGTCTACATAGCAAGTTCCAGGACAGTGGGGATACAGGGAGACACTGTCTCAAAAACAAAACAAAGAGACAAACAAAAAAACACTGCATGAGATGTCCTGTTAGTCCAAAATTAACTCAACAGTTGTTAAGCCCTGTATGGACTGGCTGCTATTAGTGGGGTGTGACAGTAAGGTCTGTGTCTCCAGGATCTGATGCCCAGTTGAGATCATGCACTGTAACCCAATAACATTTACAAAGTCTCTCTCAACTCTAGGAGAATAGTCTTTTTTCTCTGTCTTATAGGCCAGGAAACTGAGGCAGAGACTTGCAAAGCAGCTCACCCAAGACTGCAAATTTAGAGCAAAACTAGATTCAAAATCCCAGAGCCCTCCCCTGAATGTCGATGCTCTTTTGACTCCCCAAATACCAAAAAAGTTGGCAGATAATGACAGTAAGAATATAGTCAGCCTTCTAACTGGCATTCATCCACATCTAAGGCTTCTACCAACCCCATATCAATATCACCGAAAGGAAGAAGATGCCCTTGTACTGAGCCCATGCAGACTGAATACCGAATAGCCCATGCAGCCTATACCAAAGCAACACAGCTAAAAAGTCATTCCCATACTTTCCAATGCTTCAGGCATGACAAGTAGGTGGTGGATTTAAAGTGTTCGAGTGCCTTTTCTAGAGACTGTGTATTTAGATACCGTGACAGTCCTAGAACCACTCTCCTTCCCTCTGTGAGGCTACCTAGAGAACATACTCACATAACAGAGCAGATTCCACCAGAATTCCCAATAGCTTGGCCTGTGGAGGCACAAATGCTGTGTAACAGAGGAAAACTCTGAAAATGTAGGGGCCAGAGCCCCTGAATTTCAGCTCCCCAGTGTGTTTGGTGCCTCCAGTGTATACAAATCTGTCCCTCTGTGTATGAAACACAAGCCAGAGCTCTATTTACCAAACCAATCTGTCTGATGAAGTTTGTTACACTCAAATCCTAGCCCAGTTATCTGGCAGAATTGACACCCAGTGTCACTGGGAGGGGAATGCACATTGAACATTGCCTAACACTATATTCACTTGTGTGACAATGCTGTGAGGTGGACACCAATATCAACTACTTTTTTGTTGTTGTGTTGTATTGCTTTGTTTTTTGTTTATTTGTTTGGTTGGTTTTTTGTTTTGGGTTTTTTTTTTTTTTTTTTTTTTTGACAGGGTCTCCCAGCTGGCCTGAAACTCACTATGTGGACCAGACTGGCCTCAATCTCACAGAGATCTGCCTACCTCTGTTTTTGGAGGGCTGAGATTAAAAGCATGTGCTACCTAGCGTTGTTCTGCTTTTTTAAAAAAAATCAACTTCTCTTTATATGCCAGAAAATAATAGCTCAGAGAGGTCAAGAAATTTGAACAGGTTAAGGCACACAGCAACCAAGTAGTAGAGCTAGTGTGTGAAGCCAAGCATCCCCCTAGAGTCTGCACTTTGTGTTCTGTCTTGCTTTCTCTGTGCCTGGAGTTGAGTCAGACACAGACGATGGGAGGTAGAGGTGACGGCACCAGTGACTCAAGGCCCTACTTCTAACTCTCTGGATAAGTGACATGATAGACATAGGAAAGTCGCCACACAAAGAAAGAAACTTCACTCTGATTTCTCAGGCCCAAGGCTCTTTGGAATCCTTCCATCATCCTTCCCCTCCATCCACACAAGCCTTCCTCATACCTGTTACCCCCTCATGATGCCACTGGAAAAGCCTGTACTGGATCTTGGATCTCATGACCCAATAGAAGCAGCTGCGCATCTGGCTCTTTACCAGAAAGGTGACCTGAGAGTAAAAAGGGGTTGTTTGTGTAGATTCAACTCTAGGGCAGCTCTGGCTAGAATTTCAGCCGACACATGGGTGAAGAAGGTCAAAACAATAACAAACACCCTTAGTCTGAGATCACAGGAATTGCTTAATTACATACTGCCTCGTGTTATTACAGTGCCCAGCCTGTGCCTCCTGTCCACCAGCTCGCGCTGCCTGCCAGGGTGTGGCCCACAGAAACTTGCGGTCTGCCAAACATTTTCCGTGTGCAGTCAGGTTCTCTGTACTTGACAGTGGGGTGACTTGGCAGAGAGTGCCCACAAAGGGGTTAGAATGCAGTGGGGGCAGCCTCCAGCCCATCACTCCCCATCCGAAGGCCACTTTCTCCTGTTTTCTTTCTAAACAAAAACGATCAGTTTTGTGTTGCTTGGTTGCTCAACAGGGAAACAGGAACTGTTTCTCTTCCTTATCGCTTGATGTTTATTTAGTGCAGAGGTAGGTTCTGGATATGATCTGTGGGAAATCCTGGGTTGAACTGGAAATTCTGGCTTCTTAAGTAATCTGTTCATGAAATTTCACTTGGGGATGAACAGATTTTCTTTTCATTGACTGTCAATAGAATGTTTGCTATTGATGAGGTGTGGTTTTGTTTTGTTTTGTTTTACATTGTATTAGAGTAGTAAGATTAAGACAAATTTTTTTTTCCTGTTCTTTTCTTTCAATGCTAGCCATTGAAGACAGAGCCTGGCAAATTCTGGGCCCGAGTCTATCCCCTAAGCTGAATTCCCAGCTCCCTTTTTCATTTAAAAAAGGAAATGTGCTCATGGAAAATGAAATACAAGAACTTCAAACAAAAAAGAAGCCAGTGAAGTTAAGTGGCTCCTGGCAAATTGCCACATAGGTCAGTGGGAAGGAAAGAAAGGACGCATCACCACAAAATGGCTAAATGGGGAAGCTGAGGCAATGTCTCATCCTGACGCATAGGCAGGTCTTGAACTCACAGTGGTCCTCCTGCCTCAGCCTCCCAAGTGAGCCACCACACCTGGTGTGGGTCTGGACTTTTAAAAAATATTATTTAGGGGGCTGGAGAGATGGCTCAGCAGTTAAGAGCACTGACTGGTCTTGCAGAGGACCCGGGTTCAATTCCCAGCACCCATATGGCGGCTACAAATCATCCTTAACTCCAGTTCCAGGGGAACCGGAAGCCCTCTTCTGACCTCCGCAGCATTGCATGACAATATTTATTATTTTTTATGTGAATGAGTATATTGAATGCATGTATATAAGTGCATCCGTATCATGCAAAGTCTGCAGAGGTCAGAAGAGGCCATTGGATTCCCCTGGAACTGGAACTGGTGGTTGTTAGCCACCATGTGGGTGCTAGGAATTGAACCCTGGTCCTCCGCAAGAGCAGCTAGTGCTCTTAACCACTGAGCCATCTCTTCAGCCTCCCCAGTCCCAGACTTTTTAAACCCACAGTCTCATGAATGTTCACTAACAGTAGAGAGGAAAAATCTTCTACGTTTGTTTGCATTGGAGGTTGAAGCATAAAAGAGGGACAGAAGGAAATCATCATTGACATCCTGGTTGTGTCCTGAAATAAGAATTACATTGTGATACCGAGCATCATACTAAAAACCAATCTAGTGGCTGAATACGTGATTAAAGTTTCGGAACCTGCAGTTTTCAAGGTCATTTTGAAATCTGTCCTTCTGTTATATATACTTAAAGTGCCCAATTTCGAGAAAAGCCCATCATTTCCTAGAGATAGAATGCTATGAAGACTTGTATCCTCATGACAAGATTGTGCTGGGCTAGGAGTGCATGGGCACTGGCTATGTTTCCATTTCTCTTACCAGTTCCAAGTGCAGCTTTAACCTTGAACTATCTAGATGTGTTTTCCCATCTGTAGAATACAGAGATCAACAAGGTATCTCCACAGCTGCTCAGAGAGACGGTAATCTGTTGTCCTTCATGCTTGCATCACTATCCCTTACGTTTAATTAGACATTTCGTGATTGAGAATGTCTGATGTGGGTGCAAATGTACCTGCTGCTCCTTCAGCCTGCTTTTGGATAGTCTCAGCCAACAGGCCATTTTCTGCTTTGATAAACCACTGAGAAAATCTAGTTCTCTAAGCGTGGGAGCACTGTGATTCAGCCTTGCTGGAAACCCTTACATCTACCCTCATATGACCATCCAGTGTTCAGGTGTTGGAATACTGCCATCCAGTCCTAAGGGGAAATCCTCATGTTCACTTTAGTACCCAAGCAGGTCTTTCAAGAACTGTTTTAGGCCACTAGAAGAAAATACCATATACCAAACAAATGACTGCTCAAGGCATAGGGTGGCAGATGCTACAATTCAGTCACAAAGTTCTTTCCTGCTATGGGAACTGCAATCGCTTTACATACACATCTTATGTGGACAGGTTTCTGCCTAAAGACGGCTCTGCTCTCCTCTCACCTGATACCTAACTATTCAACATTTGCCTCCACGCTTAGTCTCATATCAGGGCCACCCACAGCTGTTCCTGGAGTTTTAGTTCACATTCCCTTAAATATTACCATACTACAGAGAAAAAGTCATCTATATTATTTTGTATTGGAGGATGAATCATAAAGGAAGAGAAGAAAACACAATTTGAATGATGAAAATATCTTTTGAGTATTACATTTGAGATATACTATAACACTCTTTTACTAAAAAATAATCCATGTTGTCTAGCTCTGTTCCCTCTCTACCTAGTGCCTTACCCAGCAGCCAGGTTGACACAGGGAATCTAGGGAACAGAGTAGGTGGTAAAAGGGGCTTGCAGACTAGTCAGGAGAGCTGTTAGCCACCATCATCAGATCTGTAGTCAGAGATTGTACTTACTGTTATAGGATGAACCGTGTCCCCTCTCTCAAATTCACTTTGAAGCCCCAGACCTCAATACCTTAGAATGTGCCAGTATTTTGAGTTAGACTCCTTAACAAGATAATAATATTAAATGAAGTCATTAGGGACAATCTTCATTCAACGTGACTGGTTTCCTCATAAGAGGTGCTTAGGACATAGACACATACAGACCATGTGAGGAAACAGGGAGAAGATACCATCTGTAAGTCAAGGACAGAGATCTCAGAAAAAAACAGCTCTAGCCATGCCTGATTTTGGATTTCAGCCTCCAGAGCTGTGAGGAGAAAATAGCAGTTGTCTGTGGTCTTTGCAGTGACAGGCAAGCTAATGAATACACTTCTCCAATAACTGTCTTGGTGAGCATTTGAAGTAAGGGATGGGAGGATGTTTGAAAGGATCCTGAGAGCTGCATACCATGTGGGTGACCACTGCTCGCTTACTAATGTGCTCATGAGGGGTTCTCCTAACACCCGGAAGAGCCCTTGAGCTCGGGGACTATTCTCAGGCTGCCAGGCCCCAGACTGGAAATCACCCTGCTGTTCAGTAGTGGAACTGCTTTTATTATTTTGTTTTACTTTTGAACTTATTTATTTTTATTTTATGTGTTTGAGTGTTATGCCTGCATGTGTTGTAAGTGCACCTGTTTTGTCCAGTGCTCACAGAGGACAGAAGAGGTTGTTGGAGCCCCTGGAACTGGAGTTACAGATGGTTATTAGCCACCATGTGGGTTCTGGGATTTGAACCCAGATCATCTGCAAGAATAACCAGTGGTCTTAATTACTGAGTCATCTCTCCAGCCCCTGGAACTGCAGGGTTCCATAATGAGACCAGAGAGAAGACAGCAGAGGGGTGTTCAGAACATACTTGCTTAGTACATGAGCTAAGCCTTGAGAGTTGCTGAATTCCCTTCTCCCACCTGGGATCTCTCCACCCTGGGAACCCATCCACAACTGGAATACCCTCCTGCTTTCCCCAGGCTGTATCTGCCTCACTCCCTTTAATCTTTAAAGCCCTGGTTGACTCCCCCCTTTGCCACACCCCTTTTGAGGCCCCTCCACCTCTTTGCAGGAACCAAATCTCACTGATTACATCCCAAAGGACAGGGTGGTTTTGCCTCTAGAAAAATTCCTGGCAAACAGTTATTTTCCTAGGATCTGTGGGCAAGTACTACATGGAGGCAACAATGATTGTTCTCAGGGATCTGCTGCATCAAAGTGAGTTCCCTTCCAAGAATACCAAAGCTAGCTGACACTGACAATGTGGAGCAGCACAATTTTCAAGGCAAAAGCACATACCTTGCTTCCTTCGACCCTCACACAGCCCAGCAGGGCAAGCTTTATCAGTAAAGATGATATTGGGACAGCAATGTGAACTCAGTGTAGGATCTATTGATTCTTTTGTACAGCACTACCACCACTGAAATAAACCAAAGTATACACAGCAATCACTTACAGTGACTTGCATATGACTTTCAACATACTGTGCTGTTTCTGTACAGAAACGCTTACAAGAGAGCCAGCCCATTCTGATCAGCTGTGAGCACACTCCTGAGCACAATTTTGTGTATATTCCTGTGCATATTCATGTGTGTGTTCCAATACTGCAGAAAAATCGATCATTAGTTTTCAAAAGACCCATTCTGATGCCCTAATTCTGGTGTTTTATTGTTGCTGGAGATTTTTGGCCAGTAGGAAACATTCCCTTCAGAAACATCTAGATAAACTATGATTGAGCCGAGTCTGTACCCATAATTGGTACATTTGAGAAGGCAGACACCCCTCCCCCCAACCCTCAGCTAGGAAGCTGCTAGAAAATGTGAAAGAAAATAGCCCCAGCCTCCCCCTGTCAGATATGCTTCATCTTCCCATGAAGTCCACATATCCAGGACCTAAAAAGAGTTGCCAATCACAGACGCTGTGGGAGGAAGACGGTTATTTTTCCATCTCTAATCATGAATCATGGAACAGAAAAAGTGCTAACAGTTGAGGCACCATATGTGAACCCCTCAGTGCCTCGCGTCATGCTGAGTTGAAGCTGTGGCTTTCTTTGTGCATCCCCTCAGCAGTATCCACCCAAGCTGCAGAGCTGTTGTCATCTCAGATTGGCTCTTCTGACTGAACAACAGTCTTGAAAGATACTTGCATGGAGCATTCTGTACCAGGAGGGAGGCAGGCATGTTCACGGGAAAGAAGGCAAATTTATATGGCACATGTCTTCCTCTTCTCTCACCAAAACAGATCTCTTTAAAATATTCTTTATTATAGTTAGTGCTGAAGCCAACGGCTGAAGTATGGATTTATATTTCACTTCTACCAAATTAAGGAAAGTTCCTTTTGTTTCACCAGTTGTGTTTTGGCATTTGATCGAGTCACCTGTGAGTTGTTTGGGTGGCCTGGGGGACAGGATATGAAGTGTCTTCATGCCTGTGTCCCATGCTGTTGCTGCTCTTAGGAAGAAGTAGATTGGCAATGGATACTGGTAGAGGCTCTGTGGAGGCTGAGTGGCTGGACGGCCAACACCTGCTCAGAACTGAATTCAATCCAACATTTCTAGATGGACACAGCCTACCCAAATGTTATGTATGGACACATAAAATTACCCCAGGAGTTTTTATGCACAACACACACACTGCACATATATGCAGACATGCATACACACACACACACACACACACACACACGCACACACACACAACCAAACATACTCCCACCACTTCACGTTTCCCTACCCCATAGGCTCATTATTAGTCACACTGTTCTTTGGTTCCTGTTCTATTTTAAATCCTTCATGTAAGGATTTCTTACTGTTTCTGAACTTCTGAAACCACGGAAGGCAAATCCACCAGTGACGGGAACTGCGGTACCCTATAAATGGCTAGACTAGTTCAAAGAGGAAAGAGGCAGTTCAAGATCACAGGACACATTCCTCCATGTAGCTGAAGATGGATTGGGCAAACACACGAGCGCCACCACCCACAAGAGCCCCACATTCTCTTCATGCTTACTGCAGCTAACTGCCTTCCATCTTTGGTCCTTAGAGTACAGTAAAGACATTTTTTTTTAATTATGTGTATGGGGGTGGTATCTGTGCATATGGTACCCACGGAGGCCCAAGAGGGCCTTTTGATCCCCTGGAGCTGGAGTGGCAGGTGGTTGCGAGTCATCTTACATGGGTGTTGGGATCTGAACTTGGATCCTCTACAAGACCAGTATGAGCTCTTAACCACTAAGCCATCTCTCCAGCCCCCAGCGAAGAGATTTTTATATTTAGCTTTTAAAAGGTCATTGCACATCACAAGGAGTAAAGTTAATAATATTGTATGCTAGAAATTTACTGAGAGTACACATACTACACACACACATACACACACACACACACACACACACACACGTGCGCACATGAGACAGAGGTGGAGAGAGAGAGAGAAATGATATGGGTGTGTTAATTTGTTTAACTGTTGTAATAATATTATGTTTTAGCTAGGAAGGCACATACCCACAATTCCCACTATCCAAAGACCAAAACAAGAAAAATATTGAGCCCAGGAGCCCAAGACCAGCCTAGGCAATATAGAGAGATCTTCTCACAAGAAAGAAATGTTATAAACTTTAAAAATATCCAATAAGGGGGCTGGAAAGATGACTCAGCAGTTAGGAACACTGGCTGCTCTTGCAGAGGACCTGGGTTTGAATCCCAGCACCCACATGGCAGCTAACAACTGTCCGAAACTCCAGTACCAGGGGATTCAACAGCCTCTTCTGTCCTCCATGGGCACTGCATGACACGGGTGCACTTACCTACATGTGGGCAATACACGCATACACATTAAATAAAAATAAATAAAAATTTTAAAAAAAGAAACAGTGAATTTGCTTTCACATGACTTGTACCTGGGAACCTAGACTTAAACATGTGCCCTACTACCCTACCTCTAGCAAATAATGACTGACAGGCCCTGCCCAACTTGTCAACTCTACCACATAAGAGTTTGAAGAACACTTAAGAAAGGGATTGTTTGGGGCTGGAGAGATGGCTCAGCAGTTAAGAGCACTGACTGCTCTTGCAGAGGACCCGGGTTTGATTCCCAGCACCCACGTGGCGGGTACAAACTGTCCTTAACTCCAGTTCCAGGGGACTCCAAAGCCCTCTTCTGACCTCCGTGGCATTGCACGACATGGGTGCACTCACATACATGCAGGCAACACACTCATACACACAAAATAAAAATAATAAAATATTTTTTTAAAAAAAGAAAGGGGTTGTTCATATACATATGGGGACAATGAGGTCTGGGGACTATGACTCCTCCAGAGCTCAGTTGGGTGTGTTTCCCAGAAGCAAAGCAGCCCTTTATTCCGAGTCCCCAAGAGGACAGAAGATGGAGAGGGAATACTCCAGGCTGCTCACCATTTTATTCACTCTGCCCTCCAAGGAAAAATCTCAGAATGCCTGGCCTGCTTCTTAAATAGGCGCTGATCTTACTTGACTTTGGTTTGCTTTCTATCCCCTGCAGACCTTTTAATCGTCCTCTCCCAGGCTTTACCAGGAAACATTGTTCTCGGTTCCTCTGGGTCCACCAACGAACTCGTGTGGTATAAGGACCCCAGCACCATAGCAACCCCATTCTGTTCATCCAAGTTTATCCAGAAGAAAACACTACAGAGCCCTAAGCCAATGACTGTGCCCTTCTCAGTACCCACCTCCTCAGTGGTGTGAGACCTGACTGTGTGCTGAGCCACAAACCTCCAAGATTTTAATGCCATCTAAAATCATTACAAACAGGCTCCAGTCTCTACTTTGAGATGGGAGCGGATGGCCCTTTTATGTTGCTTGAATGGTCTGCTGCATAAATATTATTTTTGCCTTCATTCTTCAGTATATAGGTGGGATCATCGCCAGGAGGCAGACAATGATAAACGAGCCTCAGAGTGTTGCTGCCCTTTAACAAATCCCCTAACAAGTAGTTATGAGGACTGAGGTCATTTTCAGGGCTGGCTACTAGGGAGTGTTCTACTGGTAGAATTCTTAAAGCAACACTGTCCCAATTTGGTAGGTCTGGGGCATGTGTGAACACAGGTGCTCTTGACAAGACGAAATGTCTGCTTCATTTGTTGAATTCAGTTGAATCAAAGCAGTCATGTATTCCAGCAAGTATTTAATACTTTGAGTACATACAGCACTATACATACTGTGTACGTTTCAAAGCATGAAAATATGTATTACTTAATCTATGCTAACAACTTACAGTAAGTTCAGATGTTAACCATTCCTAACTGCTTAAAGACTCACACTCTTAAGAATCTGACAGATTTAGTCAATGTTGTCAGGACTAAAATCCATTTTATTTAATCAAAGACATGAACTTCTCAAGGACAGGGTAGGGAAGGAAGTTGAGAGAACTTCAGAACTCAACTCAGTCTTGAATGCCAGTCCTATTGCAAAAAAGGTGTCCTTGGGCTAGTCACTTAAATATTCTGGGTCCTAGTTTCTTTACATACAAAGTGACAGCATTTCCAACTCTCAGGATGCTGGAGAGAGTTGGAAACAGTGCACATGGTGTGCCTGGCTGAAATAGTTCTCACCATAATACCATAAGGTCACTGTTAACTCTCATCTTACAATGATGAGCACCCTATAAAATGTGTATGCCACTGAAATATTCTTCCAAGAGGCTTCCCTCATGAACCATCTCTGAGACCTGGCCTATGCTACCACATTCTATGAAGTTTCCACCTTACATGACCCACTGGTCATCGATCAACATGAAGGAAGGAACACTTTGGTTCCCATGCCTGACACAAAGCCTGGTCTGTGGGAAGCACTGACAGAAAACCACTGAAGAGTGGTCAAGGGAGAGGCCTGAGGAGCCCTGCTTCAGGAAAAAAGTTATTCAACTTTGCAGGCATCCACATTTCCAAAATTTGTATCACAGAGCCAATCATTTTCCAAACACCTGCAAGTTGCCTGGTGTACTGTTCTACAGTGGGTTTAATCTCACCCCTCCCAGGGTTGGGGAGTCTGAAGATAGGGAGACCAGGTGAGGTAGAGCCCAAAGAGGCCTCCCTTCCAGGCTTTGCCAATTTTACAAAAAGCTCAGACTGATTTTCCCCAAGGAAAACTAAATTGTTTACAAGCCATTGTGGTGCACACCTGTAACCCAACACTCAGGAGGGTGAGGCAGGAGGATTTCAAGCTGGAGGCCACCGGGGTTTACATAGACAGACTCTATCTACAAAAGAAAAAGAAAAGACACAAAGCTGACTGCCTTTCTTCATCCACCAATTATCTTAGAAAATACAAATGCTAATTTCACTCTTAGTCCACAAGGGAACAATCATAATTAGGAAGGTTAGTGGTTAGCACCAGGCATATCTGGAATTGTCTCTATGGACAGTGTTAGCCAGTTTTCTGTTCAGTAACTCATGCCTAAACTGACCAGTCTTTTAAAAGGAAAGGTTTGGCTTTGGCCCCAAGTTCTGGAGATTGCAGCCATGGCCATCTCTGTGGAGGCTTCATGGGATATTAGTACTTAGTGAATGCAAGCCCAGGAAAGCGAAAGAGGTAGCCAGCCCACAATCCCTTTCAGGGGCATGCTCCTAGTGATCTGAGACCCCCTAAAAGGCCCCCTTTGAAAGTATCCACCACCTCCCACTAGTACCAAGCTGAGAACCAAGCTTTCAATATATGGACCTTTGGGGGATATCTAGGACCCTCATTGTATAGTAGATGTTAGTAGATTAACTGAGTCCATCTCTCCCTCATCAGTCTGACTTAAAACAACTTTTGAGACCTGATATGGTGGCCCAGGTCTATAATCCCAGTACTGGGGAGGCTGAGGCAAAAGGATGTATTCAAGAGCAGTGTGGGCAACATGGTGAGTTGGAAACCAGCCTGGATTACGTAGCAAGACCTGGTCTCAAAAGCATATACAAATTTTTTTAAAATTCTCCCCAAGGGTAATTAAAGAGGTTACACTTCTGCAATCACAGAGAAATTCCAACTGAAGTCATTTCATGCTCATATAAGTGTTTGTATGGACTTTGAGGGGACTATGGCTCTGATGTGAGGACAGAGAGTGACACCAACAGTAGTCACAGCCTTGAACCCTCCCCATGTGGAGCACAGCTGAACAACGTAGCCTTGTACCTCAGGCTTAAGTAACATAAGCCAGTCACACACACACACACACACACACACACGAAATTACAAATTCTGCTTGACTGAGTTTTTAAGAGGACCCTGAAGAAATCAAATCCACAGAGAAAGAAAACAGAAGGTGGCGTGGTGGTCAGGGGCCAGGGAAGGACATGGGGTGTTAGAAGTTAGTGGATGCAGTCTCAGCTTTACAAGGTGAAGTTCAGGAGACGCTGAGGGTTGCAGGAATGAACATACGTATCGCCACTCTGTGTGCCTTAAAATGATTAAATATTAAGTTTCACGGTATGTGTATTTTACAACAGTTAAAGAACATAGAGGGAGGGGATGAGATGGCTCACCAGGTAAAGATGCTTGTTGCCAAGTCTGAAGATCTGATTTCAATTCCCAGAATCCACATGATAGGAGAGAACCAACTCCCACAATTGGTCCTGTGATCTCCATATACATGCAAGTACACACACACACACACACACACACACACACACACACGCACTTAAGTCAAATTTAACTTTAAAAATAGAGCCACCTATAGAGAAAAAAATAGTCACTTGGGAGACTGAAGGAGGAGGATGACAAGTTCAAGACCAGCTTGTGTTATATGATGAGATCCCATCTCAAGATAAAAATACATTTAACAAAGAAAAAAATAGCACCAGCTATTATTTTCTAATTCTCCCTGGAAGGCACAGACCCTTGTTATATGCCATCCCCTCAGCATCGCAAAGCATGTGTCCTTCCCATCCTGGCCATTAGCCATTATAGATGCTGCCACTTCTTGCCCGCTGAGATGGCTGGTTCCTTGTGAGATGCTGGGCTTTGAGGTAGTGGCTTCTGTGTATGTCAGGCATTAGCTCTCCTGACAGGTGAGGCCTCAAGGAGGCCGCTCAGAAAGCTCAGCAGACAGCCGACCCCAACAGCTCTTGGCTTGGCTAGGTTCTAGCCAGACGAACCTCACATTTGGCACACGTTCCCTGTGACTGGCATTCTTGCACAATTCCTGCTCTACTAAATGTTTTTTTAAAGTACCTCTGCCCATAAATGCAACACAAACAAGTTCCCCGTGAGTCATAAAGACTTGAGCGCACGCTAAGTTCATGTAATAATCTTTATGTAGTTTGTGTCTTAGCCATTGTCTGGCCCATTAGGCAAATATGCAGGGTGCATTTCTTTGAAAATAATCAGGACATTCATAGAAACCCCTGCTGTAAATACACAGCAATAAAGAGTCTTACACTGAATTTAGTTAAAAAATAATTTTTTTAAAATAAGAGGTTTGCATTTCCTCAGGATGAAGGATTTATACAAGTCTTCCTGGACACTGATTGTCTTTTGATGACTTGGCTGAGTACTGAGGACAAACACTAAAGTCTCTCAGCTGAGGTCAACTTTGCACAGGACAGAAAGTCATAATGCCCAGTGGGAAGACATGGAGCTCAACTTTCTAGCCTCCTTGGGAAAGCTTGACCTAGCCATTTCTACTTCTTTGTCATGGAAAAAGATGGCTAGCCGTCCAAGGAAAGAGGCTCCCTAGAAAGACACAGTCAGTTCTCTTCCTAACACATGTAGTAGACACTAGGGCCTGCTCCTTGCTTGCAAGCTACAGAAACAAAGCTAATGTTGGTTCCACACTCGAAGCAGAATCACTCTGTTCTTTTCTAACACAGGTGGTTGTTGACATAAAGGCTTGATTTACATTTCCATCCTCTGCTGATGTGAAAGTGACCCCACGCAACACTCTGTCCCTCACTTTCAGTGCAGTGTTCAAGAACTTACATGAGATGCTCAGTCCCTTATCGTAAAATGCACTTTGTGTTAGATGACTTTGCCCAACTACAGGCTAATGTAAACATCTAAGGTTGGAAAGTTAAGTTGCCTATGGCCATTGTAGTAAATAAATTTTCAGCTTATAATAGTTTCAACTTACTATGGACTTATCAAGTTGTAGCATCAGTATATAAGATGGAAAGAGCCAGACATGGTGGTGCATGCCTGTAACTATACAACTTTAAACCCAGAACTGGGGAGGGTGAGGCAAAAAAATCTAGACTTTGAAGTCAGCCTGAGCTACATGGGACCCTGTCTCAATTTTTTTAATTTAACATTTAAAAAGAGAGAATTGAACCTCCCTAAATGGAATTCCTTTGGAAAGTCCAAGAAGAACATGGGGATACACACACCATCACCCACACATCCATGCACCACATCTTTATGCTTATACACACTCATATATAGACACACATTCATGCATTCAACACATATTATTCACATACATGCTCATGTGTGCACTCATATACGCCTTACAAAAATACGCACCCATACACTCACCTACTGTAGAGCTCCATAAAGATGCTGTTCAATCTCTCTCTCTCTCTCTCTCTCTCTCTCTCTCTCTCTCTCTCATTCTCAGATGTTCTGCTGGGGTGGGGTAGGATATAGACATCAATACCCTTATTCTCTCTGAGCCCAGGAAAGGTACCATCACTGACTATGAAACGCCCTTCCCCTCCAAGTCCAGACTAGTCTCTCAGCCCTCAGGGCTCTTTGCAGCACCTACCATCCACCCAAGTTGTCACTTGAACTGAAACCTACATGTCAATTATCTATGTGTCCTGGTCCTTGAACCTAGAAATCATAAGAGATTAAATCAAGTACAAATAAACATCACATTTGTGGAATATAATTCATTCTACTTATCTAACACAAAAGGAAAATATATATTAATATGAAGGACAGGATAAGGATATGTGAGGCTTCTTAAATGTTGTCCTGATTATTCCAGTAGCTTGATATTTCATGATGACATTAACCCTCGTGCCATTACCTCAAGTGGACATGAGACAGGAATGTGACTAGCAGCTCTGATGTGGGGCCAAAGTAGACAGTGATGATTCTGTCTAAAATTCAGTGAGCTATGTGGACAATCTGAATCTCACACACAGAGGTAACATGGGAGGCCTTGACTGACACTTAGCACTCTGCCAACTTCCTACAAGGAAAGGAAACCACACTCTTCTGCTCGATTAAGTTAACTGAAACAGAAGTAAAGTTAAATCTATTGCACTAAGTT
>NW_008341172.1:1880425-1880637 GCF_000622305.1 Nannospalax galili | reverse complement strand
TCTCTCTCTCTCTCTCTCTCTCTCTCTCTCTCTCTCTCTCTCTCATTAGCTTTTATTATATGCCACGTGGGAATGAGCCCTGCAGAAGAGAAGAGCTGTCTAAGTGTTGTCTTTAGTAACTTTAGAGAGAGATAGCAGGCCTGATTATGCAGGACTTAGAAAACTAGAGATGATCTTAAACATTAATTGGGAAAAAAAAAAAAAAAAACTCT
>NW_008341172.1:1873358-1880220 GCF_000622305.1 Nannospalax galili | reverse complement strand
AGCATTTCTATTTGGCCCAGATTTCTGGTAACTGAAGGGTCCAAATAGCTTGGCACTAGCATCCTGGTGAGATCCGTCCTCAGCATCATGACATGGTAGAGAAGCCACAAGCCTCACTCTGTAACAACCCACGCTCACAGGACCAGCATTAATCTTTCTAGAGCAGGAACCTCATGAATTCAGTATCTCACTATGCCCCATTTCTTAAAGATTCCGCAATCTCAACATTGCCACACTGGAACCCAAATCTTCAACACCCAAACCGGCAGGGGAAGGCTAAACCGCAGCCAAGTCACAGCAGTGATCCCACAGGTGGGCCTACCATTCAGCCTTGAAACTCGCTCTTACTCTGTGAGCTTTGTCAATCCCTTAATATTCTCTCTGCCTCTCCTTTCTCTGTCAAATGGGACTATTAAAATAACAACATCCAATTATTTGAGGACTTAAAGGAATAAGTATTGTGAGCCCTTATCATAATGTTGTGTGGAAGGCTCTCTCTCTCTCTCTCTCTCTCTCTCTCTCTCTCTCTCGTTAGCTTTTATTATATGCCACATGGGAATAAGCCCTGCAGAAGAGAAGAGCTGTCTAAGTGTTGTCTTTAGCAACTTTAGAGAGAGATAGCAGGCCTGATTATGCAGGACTTAGAAAACTAGAGATGATCTTAAACATTAATTGGGAAAAAAAAAAAGCTCTGTTAGGTATTTACCTTACCCCATGGAAAAGAAGGAAGTAGAGCCTGCCATCCTGTCCAAAGGCAAGTCATTCCAAGATGGCTCAATGGCCCACCCAAGGTCAAACATGCCCCTTCCCAGCGCACCAGCATGTCTCCCGGGAGTTCTGACAAATAAGCATTTCTTTTTCCTCTCTAAACTTTCTGTGTGCTTTGATTGCTGAGTGGGTTTTTGTCTGGCTCCTAGTAGCAAAGAGAGCTGAAACAGGCCACAGTGATAAGATCTCATCTCACCCTGTTCAGATCCATAGTCTCTCTCACTCTCAGCTCAAAGGACTTGATCCTGTGCTGCTAAGTCCCCTCCTCTTTCTTCTAGGTGTTGAGCCCAGGACCTCACACATTCTAGGAAAACACTTTACTACTGAGCTACTTCCCCAGCCCTTTTGGTTTGGTTATTGGTTTCATTGTTGAGACAGAGACTCATTTAATTGCCGAGTCTGGCCCTGAACTTGTGATGTTCCTGCCTCAGCCTCCTGCGTAACTGAAATTACAAGCCTGTGCCATCAGGTCCAGGGGGTTAAGATAATTTTCACTCATCAAGGATACAGGAAACCTTGTAACCAATGGCCAAAGAATTGTTATAGTTACTATTTGATCCAAAAACAAAAACAGCTGAGCCTTTCCACAGCTGTTTGTCCAAAAACAAAAACAAAGCCAGCTGAGCCTTTCCGCATTTTACTCCCTTCAGGTCCTCACCATTCTGGACTCCTCTTCCTCTTCTCCTTGTCATATATCTCTCCCTTAGAGTGAGACACATGCTGTGACTTTTGTCTCCTCTGCTCCTCTCTACACTTCTCTTTTGCTCCAAATTTCCATGTCTCCTTCACATTGTGGAAATGATGCTGTGTGCCACTATTCCCAAAGATCCTATGGAAGTTCTACCAGCACAGGCAGTAATCACCAAAGTCAACCATGACATTGATAATGTGAAACCAGCCATGGGTGGGAACACTTATTCAGGGAAATTGGCATTTCTATAAATCAGTGATTGGTTTATCATTTGATCAATTTCTAGACTTAAAGTTCTAGGAAAATGTTAGTATATTAGATTGCTAAACATTCAGTGAATTGACAAGTTTAAAAAATGTAGCATCTATAGATATTACATTGTGACTATGAAATAACTGAGAAGTTTCTCCTCTGGAGTTTGAAAATCACTGTTTGATTCACAATCAAGTTGCTCACATCCTTTCTCTAATCTCACTTTCATCTTCCTTTTTGAGACATACAAAAATGCCATCCAACATTTCTCCTATTAGAACCATGTTCTAAGGCTGGTTGAGACCCATTCACCAGCACCTCCCACACCATCTGTGAAGAGGGATAGCATTTGATCCTTTCATTCCCAGCCTGCATGCTTAACCCACCCCCACTACAGATTCTGCCTCCATTCACACAATTTGTCTCTCATAACTATATCAGCACATCAAAGAGGTGTCTAAGTGCCCATATGTATAAGTTGCACTGCTTACACTAGCTAAGATATCAAATCAACCTAGATGCCCCTTCAGGTGATAGACAGATAAAGTGAATACATTATATATATATGAATAATATTCATCCATAAAAGTGATTACATCCTATTATTAGTAACAGCAGCATAGATTAACAGGAGGACATTGTGTTAAGTGAAATAAGTTAGTCATGGAAAGAAAAATATTGCATGCTCTCCCTTACATGTAAGTACTTTAAATATATGTATATATTACGAATTACTAGAGACTGAAAAATGTTGGGGAGATAGAGAGAGGCTGGATAACAGGTACTACAAAATACAGTTACATAGAAGAGATAAGATCTGGTATTCTACAGCACAGACGGAGTGGTTCTACTTCACCATCGCCTATTATGTATTTTGTGAAGAAATGGAAGACAGGAACTTGAGGCTTCCAAACAATGATAAAGAGACAGAGCATTACTCTCGTGTAATCTGCATGAGATACATGCACTGAGCTATAAACATAGACAATTAGTATTTGTTACAACTTTAAAATGTTTAAGGATATGGAAAGATTAGCTACCTTGACTTCATCATCATACACTAATACCTCGTGCTGATTCTATTCTTTATGCAGTCCACCAGTTATCTCACTGTTATCTCAAGAAGCCCATGACCTCCTAGATGCCTCCACTTTTTGCTTCATCACCTACTTTGGTTGCTGAAACCACTTCCAACTCATCTTCCTGTCACCATGAAATCCAAAATCCTCACTGGCTCTCTACTGCAAAGAAGCCCAAAGTTAAAACCTGCATTCAAGACCAGAACCAAGGACTTCCAGGTAGAAACCTCATCAATGTGACTCAGAGAAAGAAAACAGGATAATACACAGCAATCTCTATTTCTTCAAAAGACAATAACTGTAAATGAACTTATCAAGACCAGTGAGATCCCTGTGAGGAGGCAGGTGGGAGCAGCTGCAAAGTGGTTTGGGACACCCAACAAGGGAAGGCCCAACAAGTGCTTCTGCCTCACAGCACACCAGTGCTGCAGAACAGTTAGCTGATGACCAAGAGCTAGATACATAATTAGTGGTGACACCCAGAAGCTCAAGACTTTGAAGCCGAGAATGGAATCCAGCTGGGGTCAGTGGGAACTGCCAGACAGTGGCTTACACCTGCCTCCCCAGCGCTGCTGGAGGTTAAGAGCAGCAATGGAGCCCAGAACCGGCTGTACCAGGAAGGATCCCTATACACTTCTGTTTGCAGGGAACAAAAGGGCTGAAGAGCAACACCAGGAGTGTGAGGCAACCGCCTTCCCAAGCTGCTTCTAAGGTCAGTGGGAACCAGAAGCAAGGGCTCCTCGCCTTCCCTGACAGAGCACTGCCGAACCAGAGAGCACTTCAGTGAGGTGAGAGCTATACTGTTCAACTCAGCACAGCTGTACTAGTCATGCAATCCAAAAGGCATCTGGTCTAAACGCCACTGGGGCAATAGGGGTAATAGGTTTGAACTGCAATTGCAAATAGCACCTGCCCCATCAGTGTAGCTTGCTTGACAAAGGAGCAGAAGGGAAAAATATTCAAAGCACATCCCACCAAGGAACAGATACTGAGCAATGTGATTTTTCAGTCTAATGCCTGACTTGTGCATGCTGTCACCACTGCTGTAAGTTATTATGAGCATCTTCCCAAACACCTGGAAAACACTGTTTCCTTGTGGTCATCCACCATCCCTAGCTCTTAAAGTCTTTCCACCCCCTCTTCCACAATGGTCCCTGAGCCTTGAGTGGAAGAGGCTTGATATAGGTGTTCTACCCAGAGGAACTTTTGGCAACTGATAACTACTGGTAGAGGGAGAGGTGATTTTCTTTAAGGGAGTGACTCTAAATAGGTTGAGCAGGCTCCAGTGGATGAACTCGTGCCAAGGGACATCTGGGGAT
The DNA here is from genome assembly GCF_000622305.1 of Nannospalax galili. Classification (NCBI taxonomy): domain Eukaryota; kingdom Metazoa; phylum Chordata; class Mammalia; order Rodentia; family Spalacidae; genus Nannospalax; species Nannospalax galili. The sequence goes on along the minus strand of NW_008341172.1, from coordinate 1,876,111 downwards.
ACAAACATGGCTGGATAAGCCTGATCTGACAGAACACATGGAATCTGGGAGGGGTTCATGGGGGGGTGTGGATGGGGAGGGGGTCTAAATACGATCAAGATGTATGAAATTTGAAATTTTTAAAAGAAAAAATTCTAAAACAAAACAAAAGAAAGTGAAAGACCTTAATGTACTTCTCTAATGTACACTTTAGTGTTATTTTTGTTGTTGTTATTGTTGTTAATGTTCTTTTTTCTTTCTTTTCTTTTTTTTTTTTTTTTTTTGGTCTTTTAGAGACAGGGTTTCCCTGTAGCTCCAGCTGTCCTGGAACTCACTATGCAGACCAGGCTGGCCTTGAACTCACAGAGATCCGCCTGCCTCTGTCTCCCGAGTGCTGGGATTAAAGGCGTGCACCACCACACCCAGCCTTTTTGTCTCTTTTTAATCTTCACTCTTGCAGAAATGTCTTGGAATTGCCTTGCTTTCATTTGTATGTTACTTGCTTTGGCTGTAATATTGCTCTGTGCGCATCTCCATCATCCTACTATTGTGGTGGTCTAAATGATGGCCCCTCATAGGCTCCAAGTATCTGGACACTGTCCACAGTTGGTGGCACTGCAGAGGTTTAGGAAGTATGGCCTTGCTAGAGGAAGCATGTCACTGGGGATGGGCTTTAAGCTCAATTCCATTCTGTCCCTCTCTGCTTCCTGTGTCTGCTTGAAGATGTGAGCTCTCAGCTTTCTGCTCTGGCCACTGCCTCTGCCTCCATAACGCCCTGCCTTGATGGACTCTCATCCCTCTGGAGCCATAAGTCAAACAAACTCTCCCTTCTGTAAGTTGCCTTGGTCATGGTGTTTTATCACAGCAAGAGAATAAGTGACAAATAGACACACAATATATTATTCTTTCTACACACAGTGCAGATACTTTCCCTCTCACTCTTACCTCTTTTCCTTTCTTTCTTCCCTATTCCTTCTTTTTATTTAAGTATGATCTTCCAAAACATTAACATTCTTTAAACTCTGAACTTTAAGTGTTTCCCAACTTTCCTTTCCAATATATTTTCTGCTTCAATTATTTTCTCAGTTGATCTATTAATAGTGCTAATAATCCATGTTTACCCAGTCTACATCTCCTCCACTACTAATCTTAGTAACTAATCCTAGTATACATCATGCTATCTTATTCATTGATCCTCCAGTGGGTTTTGAAGTTAAAAAGACCATTTTCACTGGCTGGCTTGATATTTGCATAGTGGGTTTATTCAACAGCTGTGGTTGTTTCTGCAGCTAATACTCTACTCTGGGAGTAATATAAGGATTGTACCAGGCTCCCTGAGCACATGGTCTGAAGGTTTAACTTCTAAACTATGCACCTCAACTCTATCAAAACCTAGCTCCACTGGAATATTGCAAATACTTCAAATGAAAGAATACAACTTATAAACAATTCAATCAACCAAATGCCACAAATGCATAAATCTCAATGAAGTAACCTAAGAAACATGAAAAAATCATTATAGCCCCCAATACTAATTCCACAGCAATGAGTCTCAATATGAGTGAATGCGATGAAATCCCAGACAAAGAATTTAAAGGAATGGATATAAGAATGGTTGAGGATATCAAAGAGAATACAATAAACGAAGTGAATCCTAAGATAAAAGAAATAAACAGCTGAGCAGAACAAGTAAGTCAGTACAGGTCATGAAACAAAAATTTTTAAAAGGAAATACTGAGGGGAGGATCAAACTGAAATTTTAGAAATGAAAATCTCAGTAAGTCAGATAAAATCTTAATAGAAATCTTGCCAGTAGAATGAATCAAGTGGAAGAAAGAATATCAGGGGCAGAAAACAAGATAGATGAAATAAAACATTCATACATTGAGAAAGATAATAGTAAGAAAATGTGAACAGAATGTGTGTGTTCTATAGGGCACCATGAGAAGACAAAACTCACAAATCAAGGAATAGAAGGAGAGAACTTCAGCCTAAAGAAGTGAGCAATATATTCAATAAAATCAGAGCAGAAAACTTCAAAAATCTAGAGGAAAAAGATGATCATCTAGACTCAGAGAGCATACATAATACTAAATAGACAAGACCAGGAAAGAATCTCTATGTGATATTACAGTTAAAATACTAACTATAGAGACAGGAAAAAAAAATACTGAAAGCTGCAGGAGAGAAGTTCCAAGTCACATAAGGACAGCCCATCAGAATGACATAAGATATCTCAATAGACCCCCAAAGCCAAGAGAGCTTGGAATAATGTATTCCAAACACTGAGAGACATTAATTGCAAACCTATATTAGTACATCCAGCAAAACAATCTATGATAATTACAGAAGAAAGAACTTTCTTCACTAAAAACAAGCTTAAGGAATTCATGGTCACTAAATCAGCACTTCAGAAGATGCCTGAAGAAATTTTTCAGTCTGAGGGGAACAAAAAATATCCAGGTTGTTACAGGAAAACCGTAACTATGCTAAAATAGTAATTAAGAAAGACACAAAACACTGCAAAGATAACAAATGTCAGGAATTAATATTTACCTTTCAGTGACAACTTTGAATATTAATGTACTAAATACCCCAATCAAAAGATACAGACTGGGCTAGGGAGATGGTTCAGCAGTTAAGAGCCTGTGCTGCTCTTGTACAGAACCTGAGTTTGGTTCCCAGCAGTCATGTCAGGTGGTTCACAGCTACCTGTAACTCCAGGTCTGGGGGATTAGACCACTCTGGCTTCCTCAGGCATCTGCAGACAGGTA
>NW_008341172.1:1872253-1873340 GCF_000622305.1 Nannospalax galili | reverse complement strand
CACACACACACACACACACACACACACACACACACACACAGACAGACACACCAACACCAATACCATATACAATTTAAAAATCATAAAAATAGCTCTTTAAAACATAAACAGACCAGCAGATTACATTTAAAAATAATACCCATTTATTTGTTACCTCAGAAATGCACCTTGCCATCAAAAACAAATGCAACCTTAGGGTGAAGAAATGAAAAAGGCATCCCAAGCTAATGGAAAAGGCAATCAGAGGCCACTGCTTAATATCTGACAAAATAGACTTCAAACCAAAGTTAGTCAGAAAAGATAAACAGGGTCACTTCATACAATCAAGAGCGCATTCCATCAAGTGGATATTACAATCCTAAACATATATGCAGCAAAGACTGGTGCAACTAATTTCACTTTAAAACCACACACACACACACACACACACACACACACACACACACTACTTGTTATAAAGTCACGGATTGAGCCTAAAACAATAATAGTGGGTGATTTAAACACTCGACTCTCACCAATAGACAAGTCATCCTGACATAAAAACAGTAGCATTGTAGATAAATGACGTCGTAGACCAAATTACCTAACAGATGTCTACAGAATATTTCATCCAAACACTAAAGAATATAAGTTCTTCTCAGCAGCCTGTGGAACTGTCTCTAAAAACAGATCATATAATAGGGCATAAGCAACACTCAAAAACTACAATTAAAATGAAATAATTGCTTATATTTTATCTGTCCACAATGGAATAAAGCTAGAAATCAACAGCAAGAAAAAAAATGTAGAATATGCACTCTCATAGACACTGAATAGCACATTATTGAATGATAACTAGGTCATTAAAGAAATTAAGAAGGTAACTCTAAAATCTTTTAAGGATTAGATACAAGCTCCCAAATACTTTTGACATTTTGACATTTTGACATTTTTGGCCTTTGGAACAGAGTATGTTGCTAACAGGCCCAAGGACATTTTGACTTTTAGCCAAGAAACATTTCTTTGGGGTCTTTTTGCCCTAACTGCCTAGCCAATTCCTACCTCCTATTTTTTTTTGAATTTTTTATTCCATAATAGGAATATCTAT
>NW_008341172.1:1814071-1866671 GCF_000622305.1 Nannospalax galili | reverse complement strand
AGGAAGCAGTATTGGTTCCCCAGGTGTCTGGGGCCCCAAGACTAGGAATGGCGCAGGTTCCAAACCAGGAGTATAGAACGGCGGGAGGGATGGAAGGGTGAATGTGGGTTAGGGAGTCCCGGCGCGGAGAGCTGCGCTATAGACTTACCCCAAGAGGCCTGAGGATAGTAGTGCAGGCTAGGAGAGTTAGCCGGTGGTGCAGGCCCAGGGAAGCAGAGGAGGAAGGGAATTTTTAAATTTCCAAAATGGAATAAAAATGAAAACAGCATCCAAAGCCTATGGAATACAATGACAGCAGTACTCAGAACATCCACAGCTATAAGCACCAAAAATCCGAGATACCTAACATAAATACCTTAATAATGTGCCTTCGAGCCCCAGGATAACAAGAACCAGCCAAAACCAAAGTCAGTAGAGGGAAACAGATTTTATCTTTGAAAAAAATAAATCTCTTTGGCTGGAGAGATAGCTCAATGTTTAAGATCTTGCAGAGTGCTCTTGAGGAGGACCCAGATTTGATTCCCAGCACCTACATGGCAGCTAACAACCATCCTTAACTCGAGCCCCAGGGGATCTGATGTCCTCTTCTGATGTCTGTGGGCACTGCACAATATGAATGCACTTACATGCATGCAAGCAATATACTCATACACATAAAATAATAAATGAAATATTTTTAAAAGATAAAATCAATAAACTCCTAGTAAAACTAACCAAAAGAAAGAGAGAAATTAACAAAATTAGATGTTAAATGGGAGATAGTAGAACAGGTGTCAATGAAACTCAGAAAATTATTAAGGTATACTTTAGAAACTTATATTCTACCAAACTTGAAAACCTAAAAGAAATAGATAAATTTATAGACTCATATGAATTATCAACATTGAATTAAGATCAGATAAAAATATAAACAGATCAATAATCAACAAGACTGAAGCAGCAATAAAAATAATTTTCCACAGCTAAAAACATGCCACAGGCCAGGGAGATGGTTCTGTGGGTCCCCAGAAGCCAAACTGCAAGTTCCGAGTTTCACTGAGAGATCTTGCCTCAATTAATAAACTGGAAAACCAATGGAGAATGAGTCCCGACATCAACCTCAGGCCTCCATGTATAAGCACACATACACACATGTGTGCACACACATGCACTATACCTAGCACACATGTGCACACACATGCATGCTGGAAAAAATGGGAAAAAATTCAGGTCCATATGGATTTACTGCTGAATTCTACCTGATTTTTAAAATCCTAGCACTAATGTTTCTCAAACTAATCCATAAGATAGGAAGAAAAAAAGGAATGTTGCCAATTCCTTCTACAAAACCAGATGAAGACATGACAAAAGAAAAAAAGAAAAATTATAGGCCAATCTCTCAAAGAATTAGATATAAAAATTCTCAATAAATGCTTGCTAATTGAATTCAAGGACATATCAAAAAATCATTCTCTGTGGTTAAGTCAGGCTCATTCCAGAGATGCAGGAGTGATTCAATATGTAAACAAAATACATTACATAAATACACTCAAGGGCAAAAATCACATGATTATCTCAATAGATGCACAAAAAGCTTTTGACAAAACTTGACATCCTTTTTAATAAAAGCCCTGGAAAGCAGGAATAGAAGAAACTTCTCTTAATGTAATAAAGACAATACCCAACAAATGCACAGCCAACATTTTGCAAAACGTGGGTATTCTCGTTTGCCTTCAATTGCTGTGACAAAACACCCTGACCAATACCAACTTGGGGAGGAAAGGATTTATTTGGCTTATATCACCGAGGGAGCTCAAGGTAGGAACTCATTGTAGGAACCAAGACATGACGTTGGAGTTGGGGGAGGATAGGTAGATAGAGGAGGAGACAGGGAGGGATCTGAACATCATGTGAAATTCTCAAATCAAAATTTTTTAAGGGAAAGAAAAAGGAAAAAAGATACCTGCATACTGGTGCTTATGACAGCACAATTCACAATTGCTGAGGTATGGAGTCAGTGTATGTGCCCATCAACAGATGAATGGATTAAGAAAATATGGTCTGTATACAAACTGCAGCATTCAGTCATAAGGAATTCAGTTTTGTTAGGTCCAGGAAATGAATGGAACTGTAAGATGTTACGTTAAGTAAAATAAGTCAGACTGAAAAGCTGGTATCATGTATTTTCTTCCATGTACGGAACAGAAGAAGAGGAACAGGAAGGGCTGGGGTGGGGGAAGGAGGAGGAGGAGATACATGATGTCCTGAAAATAGAAGAGAAAGGAGACTATTGGGGTTTAGAAACACGGTCAGCTAGGTGTCCAGGAGCTTAAGTATCTTAAATAAATGTTTGACTTAAGACAGTTCATCTCACAACGCCTTGGTCAAGGAACATTTGTATAATTGGTACTTGTTATTATTTTCAAATAGCTGTTCGAAACATTTTGATATGTTTATACCAATTTTCTCCTGAAAGTCACTTGAGCCCTGGATGAACAACATCTACTCAGACCCCTCCAGTCTCCACCCTGACCTGGGCCTCCAGGCAATCAGTACTGGAAAGCATGACTGTGGAGTTAGTAGTCTTTTTTTTATTCTATTTTTAATGAATATTTTATTAGTATTATTCCAAAGAGAGGCAATTTTAACACATTTTTCCAGAAATAACTTGAATAGGCTCAAGCTTGAGGAGGGAGTGCAGGTGACTTTTGGAACACCAAGGTGGTAGGGGTTGCCATGGTAGCAGAGACTGAACAAGGTGGCTGGTCTACATTAACACTTTTGGGAGTGGGCAGTTTATTTTTTTGTTTTTAAAATCCTAACAAGTTTATTGGGCTTGCTAACAGAGCATAGGGTGGGGGTTTGTTTTCATAAGTTTGATGTATAGTCTGTACACATGGTTAATGCAATCACCAAAGTGTGAAAGCAATGGTATTTATTCATGCCCCAAAAGAAACTAAAAATAGCTTGTTTTCTCTCTGTTCGTAGAATCTATTTTAAGAAGAGCTAAGTTATATAAGCACCAAGAACTTCCTTGTGCCAAAAATGTGAGTTCACCATCAATACATTGGGGACTCAGAATTTTGGGACTAGAAGTGACCTGGAACTATTATCAGCCAATGACCTCTTTACACAGGTGGGACCCCAAGATAGGAAGGGCTTGGTAAAGAAGAGCTGAAACTGGACCTCAGCACCCTGTTCCCCACTCTGACTTACCACAGTGGAAGTGAAAATGTGACCAAACTACTTGTTTGGGGGAGTGCATTGTTCTTTCCATGATTTATAATACAAATTGTCAAGTTTTACACCAAGTCATCAAATACTCTCCAGGTCCTTGTAACATGAATAGCAATCATCATTTAAAAAGGGGTGTTTGTGTGTGTGTGTGTGTGTGTGTGTGTGTGTGTATACACACGTGCTCTTTTAAACTAAAGAAAGCCCACTGTGGTCCCAATAGGCTGCTATCCCTGCTCACAGTAAAGATGACAGGGGACCTCTTCCCACCTGTGGGTCCACTGCACTGCTGCTCCCACAGGCTCACTTCATCCTTATAATAATATTCCGAGGCAGCTCCTATTATTTCTCTCACTGTGCAGAGTAGGAAACTGAAGCTTCCCAGAGGATACACATGGATGTGCCCAAGGTCAACTAGCTTCTAAGTGACAGAGCTCACACACACTGTAACCCTGGTTTATGTTTTCTGGAGTCATCTAAATAATTCAATCAGATAGTCACCCAAAGGATTGTCTATTCCCCAGCTCAGTGCTGGCCTACCTCTCATCTCACTGCATCTGGTTAAGATGACAGCATGCCCTAGCCCAGTATCCTCCACATGCCAGGCCATTCCTGCTGGGATGTTCAAATGTCACAATGACTAGGTGCTCCACAGAAAAAAAGTCCATTTATTTATGTATAGTAGTACTTATTTTCAAAGATTAATTGATGTTTCTCCTTTCCCTCCTTGATCCCTGACATTCAACTCTGAACATAACCAGCAGCATGCACTAGTCAGACTTGAACAGAACTGGTCTAGTTCGGTCTCCAGAAACTTGAAGGTTATTCACTCTAATTGTTAGAGAGTTGCTCTCAACACAAGATATTTCTTTGAATACTTTCACTACTCCAGGAAAACCTGACCTTCAGCAACACATCCAATAGACAGGCTAAATATACCTCCTCTGTGGCTACAGAAACCCTCTCACCTTTGACCTCCAGCAACCAGATAACAGGTTATTCCTTTAAGAACATCGCTGAATGATTCTATATTTCAGGTTATAAAAATGGAAAGTGAATCACCACAGGGATCATGCTAAACCACTTTGAGTAGCCCAATTCCATTTATTCATTTGATAATCTGTCATTGAGTCAGATCTTATACATGTATACAGGTGTATGTGTTTGCACACAATGAAACACACATTTGCAAATAAACACAAGGTGTTCCAGTTCATCCTTAAAGACCTCACTGTCTGGTTAGTAGGACTGATGGATATTTGACAGTATGGTAAGATAAGTATATATTGTGATGTTAGCCCTTTAGGGTACAGAGGGGAGACCTTGACTCTTAAACAGAAGCAGGTAAGGGCTCCAGACCAGATGTCTTCAGTCTCCTAAAATTCACATGTTGAAATAAATGCAAGCCCTCATTGTGATAGCATTGGGGGGGTACTTTGGGGGGGCACTAAAGTCAGGAGAATGGAGCCTTTCTAATTGGGCTTTATAAACGGGACCCTAGTAAACTCTCCTGCCTTCTTTCCACCCTGCAAGAAGATGAAAGGACAGACTATAAATTGGAAAGCAGAACCTCACCATACTGGACACAAACCCATAAACAAGCCTCCAGAGCTGTGGAAAGTGTGTCTCTTGTTTATAAGCCACTTTGAGGGACACTCGGTTATAGCATCCCACGCCAAGGCAGCAGAGACATCTGACTTGTACCTCCTAGAGCTCACATGAAGAAGGAAATCCATTTGAAGTTAGTTAAATGGATGAACAAATGAATGAATGAATGAATGAATGCACACAGGAGTGATACAACAGATGTGCAAACAGTGACAGCAATTAAAGTGTTTGCTCAATGCATCCTGAAGAGAAACACAGAACTGTTGAATGAAAATCCCAGGAAATACTGCATGCAAAGACAGAGGTCACTTTCTTGTCTCTCCTCCTCCCTGCTGCCTGGAATGTGGACGTGAAGGCTGTGGCTCAAGCATCCACTGTGGGCTAGAAATGTGGGAAGCAGTAGAACAGATCACTGGAGGCTGGCTCTTCCGAACTTACTGGAGCAGCCACACCCAGCCTGGTCTGTCTCCTTTCACGGTATGTGGGGAAACAGCAAACATTTTGTGTTGGACTCAGTATTCATTTGTGCTTCCCAGCTGATACAGCTAGTTATTACTGCTAATCTTCATCCTACCTGATATAGGTAACAAAAATGAGGACTACTTGGGGCTGGAGAGATGGCTCAGTGGTTGAGAGCACTGACCCGGGTTCGATTCCTAGCACCCACATGGCAGCTGACAACCATCTGTAACTCCAGTTCCAGATCTGATGCCCTCTTCTGACCTCCATGGGCGTTGTGTGACACTGGTGCACCTATCTACATGCAGGCATGACACTCACACACATAAAATAAAAAATAATTTTTAAAAAATGTGGACTGCTGCTTTTCCCCTAAATTAAATACTTGTCATCTGCTCAACAGTCACACTGATTAGGGGAACACCAGAAGCTACCTCTGCACTATGGGGCAGTCCTGTTCTTTTTCACACATTTCACCATGTGTCAGGGGGTGGGTGGGATGGCTACAGTAGAAAGTGGTGCATTTTGCAGCTGAATAAGCAAATTGTCCAATCCCCATCATTTCTGTCCTGATTTCTCAGGACCTATTTATGGCTGTGGTTCTGCACCATTAAACACCAACGAAAGCTCCATCAATCTTCAGGCCCACACAGGACCCAGAACTCTACCTTCCTGCTATTTCCAATGTAGATCAGAAGAGTGGGGTAGTCTAAAGAAACACTGGTTGGACAGTTTGTCCTTTGAGCTGTGACTCAGACTACTCTGAAGCTAGCCTTCTGGGACCGTGCTATCCTACATCATCAGTTAATCTCTGCTGAGAGCTGATATTTTACAAGATGTGTTTGGCATCTACACTTCGGTCAGAAGTACCTGGGCTCTCAGAAGACAAGGAAGGAAACCACAAATCAGCTCTGCTCTCAGGTCCTGAGACAACATGAGCTAACTCACGATTTTACAAAAAGCACATAATGTTTACTTAAAATCTGAATTTTTGCTGTGTATTAAACAAGAAATAAAAATCAGAAAATATAAATCTGTTTAAATGTAAATTTATGCATAATGGTAATAGTTAACGATGTAGCCACTTATTTCAAAAGACCTTTTTTAAAACCAAATTTGTGGGCCGGAGAGATGGCTCAGTGGTTAAGAACACTGGGTGTTCTTGCAGAAGACCTGAATTCGAATCCCAGCACCCACGTGGCAGCTAATAACTGTCCGTAACTCCAGTTCCAGGGGATCCGACATTCTCTTCTCTCCTCTGCAGGCATTGCACGACACGGGTGCACTTACCTACATGCAGGCAATACACTCATACACATAAAATAAAAATAATAATTTTTAAAATTTGTTTATTTGTATTGACTGATTTATTTTACGTGTATTGACTGATTTATGTGTATTGACTGATTTATTTTATGTGTATTGACTGATGTATGTAAATGCATCCATGTTGTACAATGCCTGCAGAGGCCAGAGGAGGGCATTAGATCCCTGGAACTGGAGTTACAGATGATTGTAAGCCAACATGTGGGTGCTGGGATTTCAACCCAGGTCTTTTGCAAGAGCAGTCAGTGCTCTTAACTTCTGAGCCATTTCTCCAGGCCCTCAAAGGGCCTTCTTCACCTGTTCCCACAGAGTAGACAATGTGACAATCCCATTGAAGTAGCCGAAACTTACTGTGAATGTTCACTAAGACTCATGTAAAACTTCTGTTTTTATCAACTTGTGCTTTTCCTAAAAGTCAAGACAACTCAGTGGTTTAGTAGGAAGGGAACAAAGAGGCAAATTTCAATGGTCCCAGCTGATGAGCCAGTATACCTGGTCCAGCCAGTTACTTGCCAAACACTGTTATGGCAGAAATGCTCACCCCTGGGTTCCTGAAGCAGAGTGACACCACACCTGCAGGATGCCTAGAACAGCCAAGAAGTTTCCACTCCAAAGACACTGCTCAAGTCCAAGTACAACCTGAGTATTTAAAGTGTGTCAACAGAGTTAGAAAATGCAGCGTCACTAACTAGTCATATGTTCTAGAAGATGAAAGGAAGGAATCTCAACTGTGGATCTTAACTGGCTACAACAGATGCAATCCCCCGACCAGGCAGCAGGCTGGGAAAGCCCTCCCCAGACATAGGCAGACTTGCCAGAGCACACTGAGGAGGCCAAAGTCTGACCTCCCACCCAGACACCCTGACACAAGAAAAAGATGGGAAGGCATAAGACACTGTGTAACCCTAACCCTGCATGTAGATCAAATAATGGGTAGTCTTTCAAAATAAAGCAAGCATTTCAGCATAATGACAATAAGTGCCTGCTTAATACTATGTGCTAAACACACTTATGCATAAATGACTCCATGGGAAGGTATCCCTGTCTTCATTTTACAAATACAAGTACAGACCTAGTGATGGTGCAGCAAAAGACAAGGAAAAGTGAGAGGTTTGGGGTCTAGGGGGAATGAAGAACCGGCCCTGAGACCACTGTGACCTACACAGCCCAGACGGCCTTCCCGGCAGGGGCCTTACAGGGCAAGTGGCAGAGGTGCTTTGCACTGTGTAATCAACTGTCAGACAACGTTAATCATAAACAGCTCCAAAAGAGAAGAAATCGTGAGGTATTTAGGAAAAAGAATGAAGAGACCAAGTCTGCGAAGCCAAAAGCAAACGGTAAAAAAAAACTTAAGCAAGAAGAACTTCTAATGGGCTTATTTTCTGGGCCCGCCTTTAACTCTCCAGACAAGGCATGTGCTTTATAACCTGTTAAAAGCCAAAATTCATTTGCAATTGTCTCATGTATGCGTATCAGTGGTTGGTTATAAGCAGAAGATTCGGGCGTTTAATAGAGCCCAAAGTTACCTGCCTGCTGAAAAGGTTAAGGACCTGCTCCAGACCTCTCCTACAGAAAGCCAGCTCCTTTGGGTCTGCCCCATGGCTAATTCAGAGAGCCCTGAAACCAGTTACTCTAGAAACATAGCCACAGTGTGGATCTCAACTGGATGTGATAGATGTAATGCCCCTGACCAGGCTGCAGGCTGGGAAAGCCCTCCCCAGATATAGGCAGAGTTTCCAGAAAACACTGAGGAGGCCAAAGTCTGACCTCCCACCCAGACACCCTGGCACAATTAAAAGATGGGAAGACATAAAATGAGGCAAGTCTTTTAAGGTGGTCTAGCCATACCTGACCACTTCTGCTGGCACCCTGCTCTGCCTCAGGCCACTCTCCTTCCTACAGAAAGTGCTACAGCCCACCTCAGCCCTCTGCACTATTGCCCTCTTCATGGGGGAGGGCAACATCCTGTTTCTCCAGCTATGCACACAGGATCCAAAAATGTACCATGCAGATTGTGATGCTGCAAGTGGTGGGAAGCCAGACTGAGGCATCAGGAAATAAACTTACTTCAATTTACTGAGTCCCCAGCAGCCTCCCTGACTTCTTTGAGAATGGAATGGACTAGAAGACTATATTTAGATGAGATCTAAGCCATTACTAGTAGTGGTGTCTTAATTTATTTTTTTTGCCACAGTCCCTTTGTGTGTAAGACTGAAATTGAAAGCAGTGCATCTTCATCATAAGGCAACTTGGAAAGACAGCTCTAGGGCTGTCCTGCAGCTCAGACATGTTGCCCATGGTCTGAAGACCTGTAAAGTCCTGGGAAATGAAACCCAAAACAGAGAGGACTGAGGATCTCAATTTGGATCCTGGAAATGCTTTGGGTCCCAGCTTCTATGGTTTAGACTTTGGACATCCCCTGAAGGCCCACATCTTGAAGTCCTGGTCTCCAACCCATAGCACTACTGGAAGTCAGTAAAAATCTTCAAAGATAGAAACACCAAAAGAGCTCTAGAGGCACACCTTTGAATGGGGATTATGAGACGCTAGCTCTCTTTTGCCTCCTAGCAATCAGACAAGTAGCTTTGCTCTGTCATGTACTCTAATAGCATATTTTCCCCCACTGTTCCCACTGTGATATGCACCCCTGCAAAAGAAGCAGGATCAACTGATGAGGGACTGGAATCTCTGAAACTGGGAGCCAAAAGAAACCTTTTCTCTTTATAAATTAATTCTTTCAGGTATTTTGTTACAGTGATAGAAAGGTGACCAGCGCAAAGATAAATCCTATCATCTTGTTGATCCTTTTTCTTCAGATGTAAAATAATCAGTTTTACACTGCCTACCTTGAATTTCAAATGGAACTATATATATGGACAAGAAAATGTACTCTGAGATTTTGATCTGTAGAAAGTTCAAACAGGAGAAGAGATGGATAATGCGGCTGTTCAGGAGTTACAGGGGCACACAGAGCACTACAGAGCCCTCAGATTGTTGCCCATGCAACCTCCCAGTGCTGCTGCATGAAGCCAGGTCACACCATTCAGGTGGCACAGCAAAAATCCTACTATTATAATTTTGAGCAAGACACATCAAAGAAGCTTCAGGTTTGTTTGGCTGTGTGGTTTCATCGGCCCTGGGGCTAGTCTTTGAAAGCACCTGATTGTCTAGGACTGACCAGTTCTTTCTGGTTCACCCCACCCCTGCAGAGGCTAAGGAATCCACGCAGCTTCTTCATTATTGATGAAGCAAAGCACATTAAGTGCACGCCTCTACTGGAGCGAGTACCGGTGCTCTTTCTATTTCGTGGACAGGTGTTGCCCAAGATTGCTTCTAATATCTTCTTGGATGAGTCATAGACTCGGGAATGGAGAAACACTTGTGAGTGACAAACAAGGAAGAGAGAAAAGGAAGAAAGCTCTGATGATGGGTTCTTGGAACGCAGCCTCAAGTCAGTTTACATGAGCAAAATCAACATGTAGATCTCCATGCAGGGCGTGCTGCTAAAGGACAAAAAAAAAGCCATTCATTTTTCAGTTTTGCTGATTAAAAAGATAATATTCACATAAAAATAAAATAGTAAAGTTGGATCCCAAGAAGGAAACCCTGCCAGCATTGTAAAGCACATCTTTCCAAACGTGTTTCTTCAGCTAAACTAACGGGTGGTTGTCCGGCAATGAAAACAGTGTGCAGATGCTGTCTTAGAAACCACTTTGGCTGTCTATCAATATCCAACAATATTTTTCTCTGATACCCCTATTTTAAGATAAAAACAAAGACTTACAGTGGTTAGCTCACTAGAAGCCATGGAGCCATTGAGACCAAGCCTTCAAGATGTGGGCCTTCAGGGGATGTCCAAAGTCTAAACCATAGAAGCTAGGACCCAAAGCATTTCCAAGATCCAAATTGAGATCCTCAGTCTCTTCTGTTTTGGGTTTCATTTCCCGGGACTTTACAGGTCTTCAGACCATGGGCAACATGTCTGAGCTGCAGGAGAGGCCTAGAGCTATCTTTCCAAGTTGCCTTATGATGAAGATACACTGCTTTCAATTTCAGTCTTACACACAGAGGGACTGTGGCAAAAAAATTAAGACACCACTACTAGTAATGGCTTAGATCTCGTCTAAATATAGTCTTCTAGTCCATTCCATTCTCAAAGAAGTCAGGGAGGCTGCTGGGGACTCAGTAAATTGAAGTAAGTTTATTTCCTGATGCCTCAGTCTGGCTTCCCACCACTTGCAGCATCACAATCTGCATGGTACATTTTTGGATCCTGTGTGCGTAGCTGGAGAAACAGGATGTTGCCCCCCCCCCCGTGAAGAGGGCAATAGTGCAGAGGGCTGAGGTGGGCTGTAGCACTTTCTGCAGGAAGGAGAGGGGCCTGAGGCAGAAGAGCAGGGTGCCAGCAGAAGTGGTCAGGTGTGGCTAGACCATCTTAAAAGACTTGCCTCATTTTATGTCTTCCCATCTTTTAATTGTGCCAGGGTGTCTGGGTGGGAGGTCAGACTTTGGCCTCCTCAGTGTTTTCTGGAAACTCTGCCTATATCTGGGGAGGGCTTTCCCAGCCTGCAGCCTGGTCAGGGGCATTACATCTATCGCATCCAGTTGAGACCCACACTGTGGCTGTGATAAAATACTCAGGCAAACGCAACTTAATGGGGAGAGAGTTTATTTCAGCTCACAGCTCCAGGTTAAAGTCCATCACTGCAGAAGAAGCCACAGGGCAGGAGCTGGAGGCGGCTGACCACATTTCATCCACAGTAAAGAGGCAAAGAGCAGCGAAAGAATGCATCCTAGTGCTCAGCTCACCTTCTCCACTTCTCCACAGTCCAGGATTCCCCACCCACGGAATGGGCCTCACCCATAGTAGGTGGGCCCTTCTACCTTAATGCAGTCAAGATAACACCACACAGATATACCCAGAGGCCTATTTCCCAGGTGAGTCTAGATCTTGTCAAGTTGACAGTTAACACAAGAATCGCAGTCAACATTATGTGAGAGCATTATATTCCATTCATGCCCATGAACAAGTGTGCCCATCCCATCTTACATCTATGTATGTTTCCACAGGTAAATTCCATGTGTTTCTGTCCTTTGTCCTTTTTTCCAATTGGGGTGGTCCATCTTTTTCTTGTTAATCAGCAACAACTCTTTGTATATTAAGGATATTCACTTTTGTCTTTTTTTCTTCCCTGTGGAATGTATTGACATCCAGTATGCATTTTACTTCTGTTCATAGTAGTATGATGATGTCAGCAATGACTGTGTTATGCCCTTGATTAAGTCTAAAATGCACAGGAGCAAAAGAAAGTAGGTGAATCAAACCAATGTTGTTGATTTTGCGAGTACTCTAACCATGACCAGGAGGTCTGGCTGGCCGAGCAGAGAGCCATCGAGAAAGGAAAGACACGGGGAGACAGGCAGATGCAGTCCCTTAGCAGGGACTTCACTTTCAGCACTTGCCATAGAACAGAGGTCTCTTTCTGAGCATTTTCTCTTCGCAGGATTTTTTCTGACACTTCTCACTTCTGCCACCAACTCCCAAGAACAGGGGTTTTATCAAGCCATTCAGTTTATAGGGCCCAAAAATCTTTTCATTCCCAAATCATCCTTTTTTGGAAGCAAAGACTGACTTTGGTACAGGCCACTCTCCAGAAAGCAGACAGGTGCCAACCAATGAAAGGTGGCCCTAAGCAAACTGCTTTTCAATTTCCTGGTTTACTCACTAGTAAAGTAGTTAGAACAATAACTATGCCACAGAATGGCTTCACCATTCTATGAGAAAACATCAAATGCCTGTGTCTTGTTGGAGCCTGAGTGCTTAGAAGGTGGTCCTGGGCTCCAACCAGGGACTGGGAGACCACAGGCACCAAAGTCCTTAAAGACTTTCACTAGAGAAGAATATAGGATTCTATTACTAAACTAGAACTTCAGGCTGTGTGTCTCCAAAATTATCTCAAGAGGCCCTGTCAGGGCTGTACAAGACAGCAGGCATGGCCCACCCTCATCTGAGTCAGCATTTATAGCCTTCTACTGTAGCCCAGGCCTGGAATCTGCAGCATCATGGTAACCCCTGTGCTCTGCCTGGTCACCAGAGCCTCTGTCTCTAGTTTAGCTTACACAGGACAGAAGAGTTACATTTTAACTGATATTACACTGGATTCATTCTGAGTCAATTCCCAAACATCAGCGCTCACTGGAAGTAACAGATCTGAAAAGCCATCTTCCTAATTTCCTTTGTTGATACCTACCTACTGCAGGTTCTGGGACATCCCTCCCACAGCTGCCTCACAGCCTTGGGCTTTGTGGACTCTGGTATTCTCTTCCTTTTGTAGAGCTCTGTAAGCTTAGAGGAAGTACAGCTGTCTGGGTTGATCCCAACTCTTGGAAGAACATCGTTGACACAACCCTATCCTTACCGTCACTTAATGAGGTCCATGTTGTAACCTACTTAGCAAAGGAAGACACTGACGTTTGGCAGGTTGAATGGCTCCTGAAGCCAGGTAGCTGGCCAATGATCAGGTAAAGTGTGCCATCTGTTGCTCATCCACTCCCCACCATGCCACACCTCAGCCTGCACACTTGGCAAGCTGCCTCGTGCACACTTTCTCCTTGATAGTTCCCCCCAATCCATCAAAGTAGTGCAACCCTATTGCCCCCAGTTGCTAATGCGAGGCCAAAAGAGGCTATAGAATGTATTTCCTTATGATTGTGGGGACAGTGGTGGGTGAGAATCAAGGCCCAGCATGGGCTCACTGCTCTTCAGTCAGCCTCTCACGGCAGGCCAGTGAGATGGAGGCCTCCCTGGGAGCTTTGGAGTCTGCTATGAAAGAGGACAAAAACATTTGCAGTACTTTTATGAGCCAGAATATTCAACTTAGAAATACTTCTGGGTCTTCCCTTTTTATTGTGCATGGGGGTGAGGGGGTGGGGGTGTGTATGTGTGTGTGATTATGTATAAAGGATACAACCTAGGGCATCCTAGGCAAAGATGTTCTAGGATTCTCATATTTCATAGAATGAGAGAAAAAAATTGATAAATGGGACCAAAAAAAAAAAAACCAATAAAATGAAGAAACAGTCACAGAATGGAAGGAAGCTTTGCCAGATACTCATCCAACCAGGGATCCCACATCTAGAATATATAAAGAGCTTGACAGAGTTTTTAAAAAAACACCACAAAACAAGCCACTCAGCAAGTGAGCAATGGAACTGAATACACAGTTTTCAGATGAAGAAATACAAGTGGACAATAAACACAGGAAAAAAGCCCAAAGTGCTTGGCCATCAGGGAAACACAAATTAAAACATATTGAGATTCTACTTTTTCTGTCAGTACTGTTATCATCAGGAAATCAACCACGAATGGAAGTGAGGATGAGGATGGAGCTAGGAAACCCTCATCTGCTCCAGTTGGGAATGCAAATTATCCCAGGCACTATGAAAACCAGTACAAATGTTCCTCAAAAAAAAAAAAATACAACTCTCATACGATCCAGCCACACAATTCATCCAAAAGAATCAAAGACAGCTTACCACAGAGATGCCTGGACACCCATGTTCACTGTGGTATGATTCATAATAGCCAAGCTGTGGAATTAACCTAGGTACCCATGAAAGGATGGATAGATAAAGAAAACATGGCAAATATACACAATGAAATAAGGACTCAGCTGCAAATTATGCTGCTTGTATGCTGCTAGATGGAACTGGAGATCATCAGATGAGGTGAAGTCAGTCAATTCCGCAAAGACAAGTATCGCGTCTTTTCTCTCAGAGAAATAAAACAAAGGTCATAAAAGTAAAGGGGGAACTGCTAGGGAAGTAGAAAGGAAAGCTGAGAAGGAAGAGAGAGGGGTAAGAGCCATAGGTGCTGGATATGGTCAAGATGCATTGTATGCATGCATAGAAAGGTTGTAATAAACAACTTATTTTGTATAATTGATATATGATAATACAAAAAGGAAAGAAAGAATTCTGGGTATTTCAAAAAGATGACATCAACAGTAACCAACTCACTCTGGAATCCAAACTTCAGAGGGCTTGAGTTCCCCAACCTTCCTCTCCAAGGTAATCACTTTAGCTTTGGCAAGAAGGCTGCTCATACAGGGCATCAGGCCCCCTAGAGGTCAGGCAAAAGTTCCCAAGGGCTGCATCCATGGCAAGAAGAAAAATCAAGAGCAGCTCTCAAGAGGAAGTATCAAAACGCAGACCAAACAAATCTTGCCTGCTGAAGGATTAAACTAAAATTCCAGGAATAGCTGACTTGGCACACTTAGCCTGTTTCATTCAAGGTCATGAGGACTGAGCCAGGATAGCTGCCATTTAAGCTATTTTCAGTGAAGTGTCACCAAGCCTTTGGGGCATGCAAGCTGGAATCACTGACTATTCAGGTTGAATGTGATCTTTAGATTAACCTCATCTACTTCCTGTATTTAACATTTCAAGGTTCAGTGAGTTCCTTAAAGGTAAGTAGGTGGTCAGTAGTCAAAAATGTCTAAGAGTAAGGGGACAGGGCTCCACCAACACCCTCATACATAATCAACACTTAAATCAACTTTCCTCCATTCTCCTACATACATGTGTGCATGCACACAGAGGTACTGCATATAATATATGTGTGCACATATGCATGTGAACATATGTGTACATTTACACATGTATATACCTATAAGGATACACCTATGCATATGTATGTCCATATGCATCTATACACATATTCTTTACCCAGTTCCTCAGACTGCACACCACATGCCCATCAAGCACTCTAGACAGCCAAGCAAGACTCCAACTCCAGCAACATGGCTGGTCATGCAGTTTATGGAGAGTAATAGTATAGACCAGGAGGGACCTTGGTCACTATGACAGTTAATTACAGTTCTGAACTTGATTGGATTAAGGAATATCTAGGAGGTCAGTAAAGCATACAACTCTGATGTATCCGTGAGGGCTTTTCCATAGATATCATGCGGGCTCTAACCTAATGAATGGTTTAATACCTTAATGGAGTCATAATACTATAACATTATTGGTAGGTGGTAAAAGGTAGGAAGTAAGAATTAATTCAAGGAAGCATGCTACTGGAGGGAGGCTCCTTGAGGGCTGTTATCTTGCTCTGACCCCCTTCCTGTTGATCTCTCTGTTTACTATCCAAAATGAGGTGAAACATTCCCTACCACATACTCCAAAGTTAAGGGGCAAAGCAACAATGAATGGAGCCCTTTGAAACTTAAATTTTTTTCTTCAGGTACTTGAATCTACACAGGTAACTACCCAAAAGTAACTAATGCAGCTTGCTTCCTCACTGACCCATCGAAACTTGCAGAGCTATCAAATGACTGAGTGGACAAATACTCAGGGCCCCACACAATGGAAGTGCCTCATAGACTACCCCTCAAAGTGGAGGTGTCAGTTTTCACAGGCAGGTAGCCCCATTCTCTTGGCTCTGCTATCCATGCCTACCTTAGTCATTTGGGGGTGAATGAGATGATGCATTTTGGCTGTCTGGCTGTGCCAACAAAGAGTTAAGTGTGGAACAAACAGAAAGGCAACCTGGGCTGCAATTTGCATGTGATAGAGAAACTCACTATCCTGCCTCTTTCTTTCCCCAAATCCAGGCCTCCAGTTCCGTCCTGGAAAGTGAGTTTTGCAACCCTGCAGTACCATCACACTGGGTGTGGCAGCCAGTCAGTGCCCAGGCCACTTCCAGAAAAGGGAAACTTCAAAGCTCTTCCCCCAAATGCATCTAGTCAGCAAGCCTTTTGCCAAATGACTCTTGAGCTGACACGAATAGTTCTTTCCTGGTAGACACCAGCACTCCACCTCTGCAATACGTGTGGCTAAGATGCTTCCTAAGCATTCTCAAGTCATTTCAACTGGGTTTGCTCTTCCCAACTGGGTCACAATGCCCTACAGAGCAATAATTAACCCTTGTGAGTGAACACATTGACCTGGTAAGAGCTCAAGTGCCTGTTGCCAGGATACCTTTCCCTCCACTAGCAAACCCTTGAGGTGAGGCCCCTGACATCTTTTAAGAGGATTTGCTGAAGTCACTGTTCTCCAGAACCTCAGTTCAGTGTGGCTAACATAGTCTGAACCAAAGTAAAGATGATTACCACAGTTCCCTCCTCTTTTTACTTTTCCTCTGCCAAAGTCAAGAGCTTGAGACCCAAGCTCAGCACCAAGGAGAACTGTATGCAAATTTCCTCTCTCCACTCATTAGCAGAGCAACCTGGATCAAGTTCTTTGTGCTTTCCACTTCTTATTTATGAAGTGAGCTACAGTATCTTCCTCAGGAGTATTCGTGAGGATTGGCTATGTTGAAATGTATGCATACTCATTACCATATATCACTGCTCAGGTAAAGGTGACATCTCTCATTGTGACCACTGTCAATTGTTTCTGAGGCCCTGTTCTGCCTGTGCCAGCTCACCCCCATCAGAGACTCTGAAGGCAGCCCTGAGAGGTAGCTCTCAGTCAGTGCTCCACCCACACCCACCCAAGTGCTGCATAATAGCAGGCTGGCTTGCCACTACAAATTTATGCTGGCCTTCTAGGTGATAAGAATGCCCTCTGTAGCCACTCCATGCCCTCTGGCACAGTGCTGATCATTACAAACTTCTACATAACCAAGTGAACACAGTTCAATTTTACATCTCCCACCATCCAGGTAACCCTTTGAGAGATAAAGAAAATATTGACAAGGGCCCATAGTTTGCTGAAGTGACCTCGGTCCCAAAGAAAAACTAACCCCTCAAAGCCATTCTTGTAGATGTGAGCTTTCCCCAAGAACTTCCATGCCTTTCTCCAAAATAAGTGCACAGGTCCCTGGAAATGTGCCCCCTTTAAAAGGAATGACCCAGGGGAGCTATGAGCAGCACCATTACAGGCACAGGATGCTGTCTTCTGCAAATTTAAATCCACAAACATCTTAATAAAGCACTGTTTTGAAGCATACATATGCTGACGTTATATCCCAGTCTTCCAATGAGTAACCGACCTCCCTGGTGCACACCACAAAATTCCTTAGCGGCCTTCATGCCTTCTTCAGCAATCCTCCCTTGAGCCTCTGCTGTGATCAGCCCTTACAGGCCTGTTAGGACAGTACCTCACCCAGGTCCCAGGATACTTACCCAGGACCAGTGTCTTACACACACACACACACACACACACACACACACACACACACACCCTTTGACCAGCAGAAATCTTTTCTGTGAAAAATAGTTCACAAAAACATTTTCCTTAGGACATTCCTGGATTACAGTCCCCTGTCATGACAGACCCATCTCCCTCCTCCTGCTCCTCACTCCTGCCTCCCTGGCATCATTTCTTAATAAGCTAACTTCAAGCCAGGCATGGTGGCACATGGCTTTAATCCCAGCACTTGGGAGGCAGAGACAGACAGATCTTTATGAGTTAGAGGCCAGCCTGGTCTACATAATGAGTTCCAGGATGGCTGGGGCTACAAGGAGACCCTGTCTCATAAAGACAAAAAAATAATCCCAAAACCTAACTTCAGCAGCCCCCCTCTCCTTAGATTCTATGCCTGTGGAACCCAGTCTCACACCAATCAGATACCATAATAAGAGTCAGTGGCTGTCATTTTTAAGTCAGTAAACAGGTCATGAGAGCTTTCCAAAGTGCCTGTCCTATTTCTGAAGGTGGTCAGGAAGACCTGAGGTAGCACTGAAACGTCTGAGTCTCCTGGGCATTTCACTGGTCAGTGTAGATAATTAGGAAGTTTGAAACAGGGCTATTCCCTAAGCCTGGGATGTGTAGATTGCTGAACTTCTCCAGGAATAGTGAAAATCAAGTTTACTTTTACTTCCCTCAAAAGACAAAGACAGAGAAGCCCAGAATAACCAGGTCCCATTTGGCCACAAGCCAAAGTATGGCACATCAAGACTCAGGGATTGTCACCACACCTGAGTATAGATGGCTGAAACAGCTTTGAAAACACAGTTTTCAGAAAGTTGAGACCCAAAATCCCACACTAAACAAATATTTTACCTCAAGAGAGAAGTTTGCCTCTGAGTGGTACCTGAAGTGTGGTGGGGGAATGAAGACTAATTCCACAACACTCTAAAAATAAACAACACAGAGATTGAGCAACTAACACTGTGCTTTACCAAGTTTACAAAAAGATCTTGGGAACGTTCCAAAAGGACAAGGGTTACCTGCATGTTATATGAAGAACCAGACTGACTGCCTGTATAGCTTAAAAGCACTTTTGGAAGGGCGCCTACACATGGGCTTATCGAATATACCAGCAAAGAACACAGATGTGAAGACTGTTCCAGAGTTTCCAAGGCATTACAGAGAAAGAGTTGAGGGCAAAATACAGAAGCAGGTCTGACCTGCAGTAGCTCCAGCAAAAACAGCTGTAAAAACAACTGCTTTGGTTTCTGCACAGGTATAGTTGTGGGTGCCTATGCAAACCTCATGTCACTTGGCGTTTCCTTTTGTCTGGTATTAAGATTAACTAACCAACAGTACATAAGCTTATAAGGAATTCAATTGCAATGATAAATCGAAATCAATCGGAGGTGGAGGCAGTATGCAGAACAGTGGTAGAATATAAGCTTAGAAATTTCTAGCCTTCAAACTAAACAATAGAAGAAGCTTCCAGAGACTTAAAATGTTCATTCACTGACACAATGAGAGGACTTTATTATCATCCTAGACCCATCAAATTGATTGTTTGTTAAAAATGAGACCATTGATGATATCTAAGCACTGGAAAGACTGAGAAATTTTTTGTTTGATAATGGTTCAAAAATCACCTTTTTACGTATGTGTGTGTATGTGTGTGTAAGTGTGTAAGTGCATGTTTGTAATGGCAAGTGGTGGAGGTTAGAGGACAACTTTCAGAAGTCAGCTCTCTCCTTCCACTGTGGATCAAGCTCACACAACAAGCACATTTTCATTTTTAATAAGATTTATACTTAGAGATATTTTAATATTTGAACTTGTAATAGGTTCAATTTCAGAGATATTTAATTACATTTATCTTTCATTGTACATGGGAAAATTGGTTCCTGGAACCCCACAGATACCAGTATCTGAGCATGCTCAAGTCTGGTACTTAAAATGACATTGTAAATTACATATAGCATATGCACATCCTCCCCTATACTTTAAATCACATCTAGATTGCTAACAACATCTAATGCAATGTCAATGCTATGTAAATAGCTGTTGTTGTATTGTTTAGGGAACAAGGAAAAAAGCGGTACGTGCTCAGTCCAGATGCAACTTACTGAAAATTTTTTCAGTCCAAGGTTGACTGAATTCACAGATGTTGAATCCAAGAGTATACAGGTCAGTTGTAAATATACTAGAAATGATACAAAGCTGTGAATTAGCTTCATAAGAGTCTAACAGCAAAGCTGAGCATTGATGATGCATACCTGGGCCCCTTGCACTCAGGGGGGTTACGGCCGGATCATGAGATTGAGGCCAACTGGGGTTACAAAGTAGAACTCTGTCCCAGAAAACAAGAGCTGAAGATATAGCTCAGTAGTGAAGTGTTTGCCTACCATGTGCAAAGAATTCAGCCAGTACTGGGGGAAAGAAAAACCAGAAAGTAAGGTGGGGAAAATATGGATGAAACAAGGTAGCCACAAATGGATAAATGTTGGTCAGGATGATGATTATGTGGTTCTTTATTATGCTGCTCTGTGCTTTCTCTACTTTTGAATATATTCAAAATTCTTCATAATATGATTTTTATAGATAAATGGATAGATGATGGTAGATAGATAGATGATAGACAGATGATAGACAGGCGAGCGTTTTTCTTCAAAGTTCCACCACAACTTTTCTTATATTATTTGTTATCCCTCAGGATAACCCAATTACCAAGTCTTACCAAAGTTTTGAACAAGGAATTTGTTTAAAATTGAACAAGGGGCTTGTGGCTCTCTCTGAAATAAAGGCTGAGGTATTAGCCATAGTCTAGTAGTAAATGGTGCCAGGAAATTGCTCATCCAGCAAGGGACTTGCTTTTCAGTTTTCTACTTTTTACCTGGCAACATTGTTGGGTTTGTTTGGGGATTAGCCATAAAGATTCCAAAGACAAGGAATTCAGAGATAGCTCAGTGATTAAGAGCACTGGCTGCTCTTCCAGAAGACAAGTGTCCAATCCCAGCACCCACATGGTAACTAACAGCCATCTGTAACTCCAGTTCCTGGGACTCTGACACCCTTTTCTGGCCTCTGTGGACATTGCATGCATGTAGTGCACTACGTCCATGTTGGCAAAACACTCATATACATAAAAAAATAAAAACATTCCAAAGATAGCCTTTCCCTCCAAAATGATCTTCTTGAACATGAAAGAAAATGGAAGAGATGAAGAGCACCTGAAAGAATCTAAAATCTGGTAGTTTCTTTTTTTAAAATTATTTTGTGTGTCTGTGTTCATGTGTGCTTGTACATGCACATGTGGGTGAGAGCATGCATGCATGCATGTGTAAGGCCAGTGTCATTCCCTGAGAGGTCATTTCTCAGGCATCCTTAGTCTATTTTTTTCAGACATGGTCTCTCACTAGTCTGGAACTCACCAAGTATGGCAGACTGGCTGGTGAGTTCTAGGAATCCACCTGGCTCTGCCTTCCCAGTGCTGGGGTTAAAGTATTTGCCACCAGACCTAGCTTTCTCTTCACGTGGTTTCTGGAGATTGAACTCAGATCCTCATACTTGCATTTTACTGACTAAGCCATCTTCATAACCAATGACATCATGATGATAGAGCTCTTCCAGAAGGCAGGAGTCATTTCTCTTCTCATAAGAAGCATCAAGAAAGGTATCTGTTTTTTTTTTTAATTAATTCTAGAAAAGTAGCAACCTCTAAGTTAAAAAAGAGATCAGGGTTAACACACTATAAAGATAAATAAAATATATCTTGTGCTTTAAAATTTCAAAGTTTAAAGAATGTCAGGTAATAGAGAAACTGAACTAAAACTGGGCAATGAGAATCCCTCAGATCTGGTCATGTTTGAAGGATGGATTCAAGTTCCCAGCATCGAAGGCATTATCTTATTGCAGTAAATCAGCCCAGGACTTTCTTTCATGCCTTGATAATACCTTCCCATGCTGTCCTAGTTAGCTTTCTATTGCTGTGATAAGACACTGGCCAAAACCAGGAGGAAAGGGTTTATTTCATCTTACAATTCCTAGATCACAATTCAACACTAAAGGAAGTCAGGGCTAGAACTCAAAGCAGGAGCCTAGAGGCAGGAGCTGAAGCAGAAACCATGAAGGAATGCTGCTTACTGGCTTGCTCAGCTACTATTCTTACACAGCCCATGTCCAGCTGCCCAGGGATGGCACCATCCACAGTGGGTTTCACTTTCCTGTATCAATTAGCAATCAAGAAAATATCCCACAGACATGCCCACAGGCCAGTCTAATGGAGAAAATTCCTCAACTGAGGTTCCCTCTTTCCAGGTGACTCTAGCTTGTTTCAAGCTGACAAAAACTAACCAGTGCACACACCATGCTACAGTGGTTAGGACTTTGTCTCTAGACTACAGAGTCGGTTCATTTTCACAGTCATCGCTAATCCCTGTCATACCCTAATCTATTTTCTGTCTTCACATCTTCTCCCCTTTTTCCTGAGCTGTTTTCTCTTTTCTCCACCATTATTGGGCCAGTCTCCCTACCACTGTGCATTCCCCAACACCCAACACCTGGAAATCTGGTTCACTTAACCCAATAATTCTTCTGGTTCCATGGGTCCCCAAGAGGCCTTCTCCTGCTTGTGGTCACCATGCATGAAGCACAAACTGAAGTTTGCATCTAGTCAATCACCTTAGCCAGATCTCAGAATCCTTTGATTCAACCATGGCCCCACCCAGAAGTCAGAAAGGAGACTGCTCAAACAAGACAAGGCAAACAAATGTGCCTGATCCTATTAAAATGCCTTTGAAAAGAAGTGGGAAGAATGATATGTAAATCTATCTAGGCTTTATCTGCTATTGTCAGGCCCAACTCAGGCTCTACGACATTCTTCCAAAGTCTTCAGCATCTACACTAAAGAAACCATCCCCCAGACAAGAAAGATATGGGTTAGAACAGAGAACCAGGTACTGCTTTCCTTCTTTGGTGTTTTCATTAAGATGTAGGGAACGTGAAAGTTGGGCTTCATCTTTACAGAGCACTTTGCTGCTACCTAATGCTAGGTCTCTAAGCCAGGCCCTCTCTGAACCTCAAGAGACCCTGGGCACAGGTGCAAAGCCTTACATTTTGCCCAGCCTTAGCCCTTTTATTACACCTGGAGCTTTAAGCCTCTCCCTTCTTAACCACATTAAACTATACACTATCCAGAGTCCCAGGTCTCCACCAGAAGGCTGTTTTAAGTTTGCCTTCCCTTCAGATCCAAACATCTACAATATGACTATTGACAAAGGTTAGCAAGGAAAGAAAGCAGGCAGTTTCCATGACACTGTGCTAATGCTGTAATCTGGATGGCTTTGTGGTCTTTGTGCTATAAAGTTGCCTGTTGTCCTAATACATAGAATAAGTCATCAACATTTCCACTGGGAGCTTACTCCCACTCCACCAAGTCACCTGAGGTATTTTTGGAATTAAATTCTTTCCTTTCCAGATTAGTGTTTTGGAACTGGGTGGGGAAGCTACATCACATTATGAAAACAACATAGTTTCCTCAGTTAAGTTAGTTTGGGTGTCTAGAGATAGATGCTTCATTTTTCTCATCCTAAAACCACTGTAGGGAGGACACAAGATCATGAAAATGTGAACATAGCTCTGTATAGCTTAGCCACTTACCTCCATGGAAATTTAAAGGGCAAGAAGAGAAATGAAATAATGGGACTTTCTCATCCACAACTGTTTTGTTGAAGTTCCATTTACAAGTACTTATTCCCAAAAGTCAAAATCAGAGAGGAGAAATCTCCAAATATTTTGAGGAAACATTAAGAAACTGAATGGTGTGTATGAGTGTGTGTGTGTGTGTGTGTGTGTGTGTGTGTGTGAGTGTCTGCACTTCTAAACTGTCCCCAGCCTTGAGAATGTGTGGTCAGAGATGCAGAGAATGGATGCTCTTCTTCATTTCTGTTTTCTCTTAACGTCTGCGAAAGCTGAATGATTTTCCAGGTGTGAAATAACAGCAAAAAAGTAATAATACCAAAATCGGCTGCAACAGGTAAGAGCAGTTTTATTTCTGATTTCAACTGAAATCCAGATGACTGCCTCCTGCCATTCTCCCGCTGAGGGTCTTGCTTTCCAAAGTCCTTGTAGGTGGCTCCTGGCCTAGCCAGTCCTCTTTCTAAAGAACTTGCCTAGTAGAAAAGCTTCCCCCGCTGAGAATTCTCCATCTCCACCCAGCTCCTTTGCTCCCAAATCTTAACAGGTTCCAAACCTGTCACAGCAGTCAACTTGATAGGAGTAAAGAGTATTGTGATACCCCAGATCAAGTGCCCTTAGGCTACCCAAGATCAGAGTAAAGAGAGGTTTAGTTGCTGATGGGGGCCAGAGAGAGGGGAGGAGGTGGGGGCGGGGGAGTTGATGGGAAAAGGGGAAACGGAATGCAGGACTGGAAATGTTGTGGGCTCCCTGGCAGCCACCAGGGCTCCCAGGCCTGCAGTCTCCCAATGACCTTTCTGAGGCTCACCCCTCCTGGACTTATCTCCTCCATAAACCAGGCATGTGTCCTCCTGTTCTGCCCTGCCCATCCTCGGAGTTCGAATGAGGACAACCTTCATTAAGAATGTCTTTTATCCCTAGCCAAATCAATGCCTCTTTTTGTAGCTAATTTCTTGTCCCAACTTACTTCCCTGGCCAAGACCCTGGAACTATCCAGTCCCGGGACTAGAGCTAAGGAGAATGGAGGGGTAGTCACTCTAGAGGTAGACTGGCTCTTTTCCAGGAAAAAAAAAAAAAAAGCCATTCCCCACCCTGCTGTAACTGCACCGTGGAAAACAGCAGTGTAATCTCTAAACCCCACCATTCCTCGAAACCCAAAATATCTGACTCCTGCCCTGCCTGTCACGGTACCCACTGCTTTCTGACCCCCTTTACAACTTCTTGACTAAAGTCAAGGGAACCTTGTGTACGCTTTCCACACAAATGGTGGAAAGTAATAAAAGAAACTTCAAAGATGCGCTCTCACGTAGTCGCTATTTGCAACAAAGGCAGGAAAAAGGAGGAAACTCCGGTGTGGTAGGCATCGGGTCAGAAGTGCACCCTTCCCCTGGGCCAGAGCAACTTTTCCCTGGAGTATTGACACTGTGTAGGCGTCAGTCCCGAGAGTCCGAGGCAGAGAACCGGTCTCTTTTCCTGTCAGACACCGGTGCCACTGAAGTCACAGCAAATCCTAAGGGAAGAGGGTTAGAGAGAAATGGCGGTAAGCATGCCTCGCTCTTGCCTAGGGCCCAGGGAACACACCCTCCTGACGTTCCAGTTGACTGTGGGTACTAGGGAATCGCGCGCCGCTGTGAGCTCTGCCGGAATAGCGAATAGCGAGGCTTGGCGGGCCCCCTCTCCCAGCATTTGTCGCCTCACCTAAAACTGGGACGTTGCTACAGTCCCCAGAGCCTCCAGACAGGTAAGACAAAAGAAAAGTGAAAGTCGGAGGCTGGTTAGATCACCCAAAACGGCTCACAGCCCGGCATTTTTACTTGTTAGACTGGGAAAAGGTAGTCATAGAAAGGCAGCGGAGCAAGCACACCGCACGTAGCTGTCAAAAGACGTCAAGGCAAAGGGTGTGCCGTGAGGTGTCTGCAGTTCAGCCCCTCAGCCATCACCAGAGGGGTTTGCTTTCCGAAGACTTGCACTCCGAAGACTCTTGGCTCTCACTAACGCACAAGCAAACGCACTCGGAGCGCCGCTCCGGGAGGCGGCCAACCTATGCAAAATCCGGGTCCCGCGCCCGACCCTTTTAGGTGTCCCCTTGAGGAATCACAGGATGTCACCTCTACCAAGCACACTAACCAGGAACCCTAGGGCACAGAAACCCCCTCGATGGCCGCGGGGCGCAGGAGCTCGCACCTGAGCCAAGGGGCGGGCTGGAGGGGTGGCCGCACACGCACGCACACCCCAGCCGCTCGCTCGTTCCCCATTGGCTGGACGAGGAGGGCGGGGCCAGCCAGACCCAAAACAAACAACCTGCGCCCAGAGACTCTGTGGCCGCGCCGCCGCGTGGCCTCGGCCTGCTGCGCCCGGGGGAGCAGCGGCCACCTTGGCCACCTCGTTCCCCACCCCCTGACCGTGGGCGCCCAGGCCCCGCCTCCGCCGAGCCGCCGCAGGGTTATATTGGTCCCGGCCGAAGGTGGAGGCGAGATTCTGCTGCGGCCGGCCAGCGCGGACATGCTGCCTGGGAGTCCGGGGACGGGAAGGCGGCTGCGGGCGCGGCGGCCTCAAGGACTCGGTTCCATGGGCTCTCAAGGTTAAAGGCGTCCGATCTTCCTCCAAGAGAAGCGTATCCCAGCGGGCATCAACGCGGTGCTCTGAGGACACCTGCCTGGGACCTGGACCTCCGGAGAAGCGCCAGCCCCTTCTGGGCTCCTGTACGGATAGCAGATGCGCAGGATTCTTCCTCCCAGCACCAAACCCTAAGTCTGGGGCGCTCGGCACCGGCACCGCAGGGGCGGGGGCCGCATCCCGCGCACGCAGTCAGCCCCAAATCCGTAACGCTCGGACTAAAGACAGCACTGTCCCAACTTCGGCTTCTCCCCTCAGTCCACCCAACACACATCCCCTCCAAAAACGCATTCCAGCGGAAGAGGACTCTTCTACGGATAAGTGCCTCTCTCAGAAAGACGAAGGAACCTTAGCTCGGAATCCTCCGGTCCTCGAGATCGCTCCCCGGCCCGCGCCACTCGCTTCTTACGACCACGCAGTTAAAGGGTCCAGCACCGGGTGGGGATCGCGAGCGCGGGCATGAAACTGGAGGTGTTCACTCCGCGCGCGGCCCACGGGGACAAGCCGGGCAGTGACTTAGAGGGGGCCGGCGGCAGCGACGCGCCATCTCCGCTCTCCGCCACTGGAGACGACTCCCTAGGCTCCGACGGGGATTGCGCGGCCAACAGCCCGGCAGCGGGTGGCGGTGGCGGCGGCGCTGGGGATCTGGCGGGCGGCAGTGGCGACCCGAGCGCGGGCGGCGGGCAGAACGCACTGGAAGGTCCGGAGGCGGCAGATGGCACAGCGGAGGCCACAGCGCCCAGGCCGTGCGCCGGCAGCGTGGGAAGCGAGGGTGCGCGCAACAAGCCGTACACGCGGCGGCCCAAGCCTCCGTACTCCTACATCGCGCTCATCGCCATGGCCATCCGCGACTCAGCGGGCGGGCGTCTGACGCTGGCTGAGATCAACGAGTACCTCATGGGCAAGTTCCCGTTTTTCCGCGGCAGCTACACCGGCTGGCGCAACTCGGTGCGCCACAACCTCTCGCTCAACGACTGCTTCGTCAAGGTGCTGCGCGACCCCTCGCGGCCCTGGGGCAAGGACAACTACTGGATGCTCAACCCCAACAGCGAGTACACCTTCGCCGACGGGGTCTTCCGCCGCCGCCGCAAGCGCCTCAGCCACCGGGCGACGGTCCCTGCGCCGGGACTGCGACCCGAGGAGGCGCCGGCTCTGCCCGCCGCGCCCCCGCAGCCTGCACCCGCCACTCCGGCCTCTCCGCTCGCGCGTTCGCCCCCTCGCCAGGAGGAGCGGGCCAGCCCGGCAAGCAAGTTCTCCAGCTCCTTCGCCATCGACAGCATCCTCAGCAAGCCTTTCCGCAGCCGCCGCGACAGCGACCCGGCCCTAGGGGTGCAGCTGCCTTGGGGCGCCGCGCCCTGCCCGCCCCTGCGCGCCTACCCTGCGCTCCTGCCCGCCGCGCCTGGCGGCGCCCTCCTGCCGCTCTGTGCGTTCGGCGCCAGCGAACCCACGCTGGTGGCCGCGCGGGGGACCGAGGTGCAGCCAGCAGCGCCGCCCGCACCACCCCTGCTGCTCGGGCCCTTCTCCACCGCCGCCCCGGCCAAGCCATTCCCAGGTCCCGAGGCCGGCGGCTCGGCGCACCTGTACTGCCCCCTACGGCTGCCCGCGGCCCTGCAAGCGGCTTCGGCCTGCGGGTCCGGCCGGCACCTGTCCTACCCAGTGGAGACGCTTTTGGCCTGATGCTGAGCTCCGCAGAGGGTCGTCGTGGGACTGGGGGTTGGGAGCGCTATTCAGGAGAAGGGGAAAGCAATCTCCAGGACTGTGCACTTTCTATTCGGAGGAAAAGAAACTTTTTTTAAAAAATCTCTATCCGACGTGCCTTAAAGTGAAGCATTTTGATCCAAGTGCTTTTAGTCCAGAATAGTTTCCTTTGTCTTTTGTAACTTTACAGAGGATCAAAGCAGGTTTTTTTTTTTTCTATTTCTTGGCCAAGCCTGTCCTCTCCTTCCAAAAGGCTTTCCCTTTTCCTCTACCCAGACCTCTTCCAGTCCTACTCTTTTTGTTGCACCTTCCATTGATTTATCTTCCCCACCTGCAAAAAGAAAAAAAAAGAAAAAAAAAAAACACATCAGGGAACCATTCCATGGGATAAATGATTTACTACTGTCTGGGGTTTGTGAGGCCCCACTGGTGTACGTGTGTGGTGTTCACAAGAGTGAGTGTGAGAGAGCTGTCAACCTTCCATCATTTCTCTGCTATAGACCAATGCTTCACTGTGCCAAAAAAGGGGGAAAATACTATTGGGTTTTGTAATTAAATTATTTATATATTTTTTGAGACCTGAATTGAAATGTTGCAGGCAACGGCTACAGCTTTGTTAATGGTTCTCCAACTGTGGTCTTCTTGGGCCAAGCAATTTCTTTAAAGGAAAGGTTAACATTATGTTTGTGGGGTGCCAGGACCACCTCCACATGAGAGCAAGTATGATTTTTATTTTTAATATTATTTGTTTCTGTGTACATATTTGTATATAAATTTTATGAAACCCAGGCATACTGTTTGTTTTTTAATAAAATTCACAATTGACTTGCTTGCCTTCTGGTGACAGACAGGAAGTAGAGATTTTTACCACCAGCTCCTCAAAATGGGTTCATGGTTGAGTCTCCAAAAACTTCATACTGTGGTCAAAATATGTGTGATTTCAGTTTCAGACATTACTGTGCAAATATCCAGAATGGGCCTTCAGTTAAGATTTCTTAAACTTGAAACTTTGCAAGACTCGTTTAGAAGTTAGCATAGCATGTCTGTGTCTCTCTCTCCCCCAAGAATCCTTAGCAGTCCAGTTGAGCTGTAACAAGCTTATAGTCAGGTAGACATTTTCAAGTCAATTGACTCTGATTTGAGTTCAAGGATCTGGAACTTGATCTTGGCTTAAAACTAACCTAGCACACCAAGGGTGCCTTCAGGCAGTGTCAGAGCACCTTGACTGTTGATGTTTTTATCAAAACAAAATTATCTACCTTCTAAAGAACCAAAACACCTGCTTGGAGGTGAACCTTGATATCTCTTCACCCTTACCATCAATTAAGACATGCTCTATAAATATGGACACTGGTTTCTCAGTAAGTTCAAAAGCAATGGGCCTCTAAGAATTTATACTTTGTAAAATTCAGAAAATTCATGCAAGTGGTGAAAAAGTCAGAGGCAAGAAACTTGGGCCTCCTTACCATCCTGGCCATTCTTGGATAGAGCCTATCTTATCCAAGCCTGGAAGGTCATTTGGGATCTGTGTATTATAAGGTGAAGGGAGCCTGTTGGAGGACAGTCCTCTTGGGACAGGTATAGGAGAAGAAAACTCATGATTAAGTGCAGCTAACAAGTAACAAGCCTTTATTGACTAGGGTTATGCCTATGAAATAATTATAGTGATACTATCAAGGTTAGATTATTGTAAAAGGTAGACATTTGCACCCATAAAGCTGATGATTAGACTGGAGAATAAAGCTGAAGGAGACCAGCAACTAGGGAAAATGGGGGACAGGTTCCATGTGTGGGAATTAAACTCGAGCTGTTTGCTCCCAGGAGAGCCCTCCAAGGCTTTTGAAAGCAGGAGGGTGTTACCCTGTCACCTCTGATTTCCAACTTCTTTCTCTGCAGTTACCTGCGGCTATTTTCACATCCACGTTGATACATGCTGTTTTCTTCAGATGGTATAAATCTTTTGCCATTCACTAAAATCGATGTGAATGTATTCATGTCAAAGAATACAGAAACCAATTTAAAAGAGTAGAAAGGTGATTTTGTTTGTTTGCTTGTTTAAATTATGATGATTTTCACCTTCCTTCCAAAAGAAATCTTCCTTCCAAATAAGCCTGGAGTCAACTATGCCTCCTGGGCCTTTGTTCCCGGGGATTGGGGGATTTTCAAAGGAATTGTCCAAGTCCTAGGAGTTTCTTGTTCCTGTTGGACCTTTCGTGGTCAGTTCTGTACTCCTCTGCCACGAACCAAAGGACAGAGAGTTTTGGTGGAAAGGCCCCAGGGAATGTGGGTGTCTCTGTAATGTTGCTGCCAGGGCGACAGACAGAGCAGTTTTGGTTTTTTTCAAGAGCTAAGCTTTCAGTTCAGGCAACACCGAGCTCCGCAGGCCTCGCACCTCACAAGGGAGATGCAGGCTTTCTGCAGAGCTGTGTGTAGGACCCTGCGCGGTGTCTTCCAGCAAGCAACCCTAAATTGGAATCCTCACTGGCTCCTCACCAAGAGCACCCAGGTTTTGGAGCTTCAGGACCCAAGGAACTGGGAGCGCCCCAGGGTCGCCTCCGCTAAGAACTGAGCCCACTCCACCCCAACCTCCAGGTCCCTGTTGGTCCCCTTCTACAGCTGCCTCCCACCGCCTACCTCCCAGTTCCCCTCCTGGCTGCTGGGGTCACTGCAACCCGTGCAAACGCCATGCTGCCAGAGCCAGCCCTGGCACAACCCTGCATGGGACTGCAGGGTTGGTGTGGGAAACACCTTTTAACACCTGTCAAGCTTGCCTAGACCCAGGGCTGATGGTGAGGGAAGACTCAGGTGAGTTTTCAAAGACCCCTTTTGTTTCCTATTGCTACAGTCAACCTATCCCAAACACCCAGAAAACTCAAGACCAAGACAGGTCAATCTGGGTGAAGGTGGTGAGAAAGGATCCAAGCCTGCCCTCTTCCTTCTCAGCGGGCAGGGACCAAGTCAGCTGCCTCTGGAGGCTGGGAAGTCTCTGGACTGTGGCACATCCTTCAGGTCCATCCCTTCAGTCTTAAGACTCCTTGCCTTTGCACAGCACAGCTCTGTTGAGCCAGGAGGCTGGCACTAGTGGTGCACTTGCCCAATAGAAAGACCAAGGGCAACACACTATATATGTGAGCGAGCCTCTGCTGCTTGACTGAGCCAGGGCAGGGGAGAACTTCCACCACTGTGGAATGACTCACTCCAAACCCCTCAGCTTCTGGATAAAAAGCCTGAAGCCCCTTCTAGAACTGAGTCAGATTCTTGCCACACACACCCCAACACACACACACACACACACACACACACACACACACACACACACACACACACACACACACACACACACACACACACACACACACACACACACACACACACACACACACACAAAGCCAAGCTCCCACCCTACCAGCAAAGAAAGATTCTCCTAGAGGCTCCCCAAAGCTCTCTAAGGATGGCCCTGTTGAGTTATGAGCATTCATGAGAATCAGCTGTGCCCTCCAATTCTACATTCTACTTTGCAATTGCACAAATTACATGTTTCTGCCTCTGGGAATGTGTATTCACACTCAACATACGATATAAAATCATGTACCATTGGATAGACACACACGTCTTTGAGCTAAGCAAAGAACACTTACTTTATACACAAGAAAACAATGACCCATAGGCTGCCTTTAAATATTGCACTTTGAGTGGTCTGGAAACCAGAGGTTGAAACTTCCAGGTCAATTTTTTGCCCCCCTCAGATCACAATTATCAAAAAAATTTAGCTAAAATCTTCATGAACTTGTCTCCATTCACTTTTATGCCATTGGCCATGGGTTTCCCCACTAGCAAAGGGTTTCTTTCATTACAAAACAGCATATTCTATGCTCCACTCCCAGAACTGTCCTTTTCAAAAGGTGGCCTGATTTACACCTTGGGAGGGATGACTTGGAGGCTGGCATCTTAGACGGACACTTTACTAAATTATGCATGCCCCAGCCACCAGTGACTGTTTCACTGATTTATCTCTTGTTTTCAGAATCCCACAGGCACAGCCTTGCAGAGAATTCTGTTTGAAAAAGAGGGTCTTTGGGGATCTGGGTGTGACCCGGAAGTTCCTCCTCTCTGGGGAGAAGCAGGCAGGAGCAGGTGGGCACTCCTCACAGTCACTGTTTTTCCCACACCAGGCTCCAAACAAACTAAGAAGTATGGTCTCTTTTCTACATTAAAAAGAAAGTAGAACTTCTTTCCTCTATGCTCCTTTTTTGCTTAAAAACAAACAGCTCAACATGTTTATGTTCCCAGTATAAGGTGGGGGACTATGCTGTCATACAATGTAAAAGGATTTTGCTCCTCTCTGTTACCATTTTATTTTAATTCTTTTGACTACAATAGCTGAGCTTTGCCTCCATTCTAGAAATTAGAGCCTAAAGAGCTTTTTGTAAATATTTCATGCTTTCCAACACCACAATACTTCTCTCTTAAGTAACAGACTTTATAGTTCTCTAATGAGACCATTAAACTTTTGTTATGCTTTAACAACATAATTTGTTAATTCTTAATGTTGTCAACAAATGGCCCTAATAAGTATCTTCCAAGAAGATCATGATCAAAAACATAAAACTGTAACTCTCCCCAGATTTGAGGATCTCTTTCAACTTGGCAAAGATTCTGGGTCATGAAATCCTGGTGATTGTGTAATTCTCAGCCCTGTATCTTTTCAGCATTAAGATGGATGGGTGATTAGAAGCAAATGTCATTCCTGCTGTTTGCCAACTCTTGCACAGACTGGAAGGAGAACTGTGTCAACCTTTGCTTTTGCAAGCTACAGCCAAACATAAACATTTGAGTGGACCACACTTGCCCAGCCAGTCCTGGACCTCTCCGCTACTCTTTTCAGGAAGTTTCACTTTGAGGACTTGCTGTAACTGATCCTTTTTATCATATCTCTCCCTCAGCTCAAAGTAGTATATGGAGTCAACGTTCTTGACATGTCTGTTGCTCTGGTTGCCAATTTCTAACCATTAAGGAAAAGGTGGTTCAGTTTGCAATATTTAGCTGGATCTGCACACTGTAGATAAATGTCTATTAGCGTTCAAGTAGCAAGAAAGAAAGTGACCAAAATGAAAACACTAAGGAACTCTGTCTGAATTCTAAATGGATGACCCTAGAGAAGTGGTCATCCCTGTGGGCCTTAGGGCATGGTTGGAATATCTTAAATGCCTCTCCTCAAGTTTACCACCATGAAAATTCTTATGCACCATCAAAGATGACCTAAAAGTGAGTATTTTTTTTCTTTTCCCTACACAATCAACTTGGGATCAAGGGCATGTTTCAGGGAGAAGTTTTACTACAACATTTTCAACTTGGTTAAAGCTTTCAGTGGCATTGCAGAGTCCGTTGGAGGCTGGTAGCTTACAGAGGACTCGTCACAGTGTGTATTTCCAGTAATATTTTCTTCCAGCATTTGCTTGACAATTTAAATTTCTCACTAAATTCCCAGCTGGGGAATTAGGCATAAGACATGAGTATGCTTCTTCCAGAGGCAAGAAGCAGAGAGGCTTTGGGCTGTTTTCAAGAAATTTCATCATAAACAGACATTCAGGACTCAGACACTGAGTTAAGAGATCAAGTCTGGGGGCTGGAGAGATGGCTCAGCGGTTAAGAACATTGGCTGTTCTTGCAGAAGACCTGGGTTTGAATCCCAGCACCCACATGGCAGCTGACAACTGCCTGTATCTCTAGTTCAAGGGGATCCAACAGCCTCTTCTGTCCTCCGCGGGCATTGCACAACATGGGTGCACTTACCTACATGCAGGCAATACACACATACACATAAAAATAATAAATAAAATATTAAAAAAGACATCAAGTCTGTCCTTCATTTTTTTATTTAAATGACCATTCTCAGGGTGATGCAATCTAAAAACGCAGCTAGCAGTCAAGGGTCTGAAGACATAGAAATACACATAGCTACATAGATATATAAATGCAACATGAAAATATGCTTGATACTAAGTATGGGAAATCTTAAGGAAGGCAAATCTGGGAACTAGAGAAGAGACATAAAACCAGCCCAAATATTAGTCCATATTTTGACTTAGGAAAGTATATTCCAGGTAAGTTTTGGGGCCCAGGAAATGACTAAGTAATGAGGCTTACACGGCTGTTGCTGGAGAGAGACCCAGTCTTTTGGGGGGGGAGTTGTCATTTTTCTGGGAGTCCACGTTTCCCTCTGGCATCCTTTGATCCTCACCTCCTGATTTCCCTTCCCAATCTAGTTATCTGTCTCCTCAGCATGCTGGGCTGTGGCCAGCAAGACCCAAGGGTCAAACATAAGTCATGTTAATATGTGCCCTCCCAACACAAGGGTTATTAGGCTCCTGCTTCAGGACCCTTCCCTCTTCTCTGGAATGGCCCAGACCCCTTCCCTTTCTGAGGAAAGCCTTCCATCAAGGCTTCGCTTGATTGAGATTCTGAATCTGTTTCTCAGGCATCACCTGGGCACAACGCCTGGCAGGCAGAATGCTTTTCATGCTTTTTTCTTCTTAGAAAACCATCCTCCTCCTGCTGGTCTCCT
Organism: Nannospalax galili; assembly: GCF_000622305.1. NCBI lineage: Eukaryota > Metazoa > Chordata > Mammalia > Rodentia > Spalacidae > Nannospalax > Nannospalax galili. The sequence continues at coordinate 1,832,356 of NW_008341172.1, read as the reverse complement.
TTGATACCTCAGTGCCCCAGCTGGAGGAATGGCAGGTCCCGGAAGCCAAGGGGAATGTGAAGTGGAAGAAGATGCTCTATAGCATCTGGACTGGGTCAGAAGCACCCTGGATTTTCAGAGTGCTACTTAGGATGCTCCATGACACAGAGGCATCTCCAAGTCTCCAGTGCTTTGAAAGGATACATACAACTTGTCATTGAAAGTTGATGCCCATGTGCTTCATGTCTGTGTCACCTTGAAAAGGGCAAAGGGACAGAAATTAGATCAGATCCCACCCAGGGCTGGGTGGAAGAACTCTGAGATGATGGAAGTGTTCCCCTTGTTGATTATGATGGTTGCTTTGCTACTGTATATACTGCCTACACTCAGTTCACATACCTGAAAGTGGGTGTACAAATTATGCCTCAATTACTCTGACTTAAGGGCTCGTTCTTACAGAGAATAAATGACAAGACATATGTGTTGCCCAAACCAGCCATGTTCCTCACTAACAGCCACATTAAAAGAAATAATGCTTTTGTGGAAACCAGTTAACTGGGCCTCTCTGGGAAGTATTTTTGGAGGAAAATAAACTCTCCAGTGCTTCTTAAGTTAGATACAGAGCCCCATGGTCCTGCCCATGCTGGGAAAAGCTATGGGAGTACTTACTACTCTTCGGTGTGGGAACAGGGGCAGGAAGCACATATGGGACACACTCTTCTTTGATGGTGTGTTGGCTGAGGAAAGATGCAGAGAAGACAGCCTGAGTGGGAGGGAGCATTGTTTCTGAAGCTATATTCCTCTAAAAAGTGGTTCCTAGTGGATTTTTTCCCACTCCCAAGATGCAGATCAAAGTTTATAACCCAACAAGGAAAAGATTCTGAAAGAAGGCCTGAGACTGAAATCGCAGAGAGCCACAGTTCCCCACAGATGATCAAACATGCTAATTCATCCTTGCTTTCGGAAAGTACTTCCCAATATGAAAGCGATCCTCTGAAGGCAATTCCCTCTGCTTCCTGCCCACCTGCACTCCAATTCCATAATCACAGGTGTCAGAATGCCAGAGCAGTGTTGAGCAAATCAGACACTTTTGACCCCTGAGAGAAGTTACACATAGTTAGCCATCTTAAACAGAATAATTATTAGTTCGCCTATTTATTAGATGAACCCTTTTGAGTAATAGCCTCAGGGGACATTTATAAATTCAATAAAAGACCTCATCATAGTTAAATGCATCAAGGATGTGGCTCATTCTAGATTTTGGCTGAAGCAAACCCACACGCTCAGAAGGGCCTCTCTAGATGTGTGGAGGGCCTTGTTCCTGTTCCTTTCCTGGGCCTGGCGCCAGCATCTGGTTCAGAAACACAGGTTAAATGTACTCAAGAGTTAGAATCAGTAAGGCGCACCTACCAATTTGGGTCTCATAAAAATGAATGTGCCCATGTTTTCCAAAACATAACCCCAATGTGACTTATGAACGAAAAGTGAGATCTGGTCACCCTGGTCTTCTTCACAAGTTGTGTCCCTGAGCAAAGTTGAAGCACCTGAACTCACAGATTGGGTCCTGGAAGCCTATCTTGCAGTGAGTCACAGGAAATGAAAACTACCATATCTTTAGTCACTATTGATTCAATAGAATCAAGAGCCAGCCCCAAGCCAAGCCCATGACTAGTTGCTTGCACTGTGAGTCATGAAGGGGACAGAATTCTCTACCAGAAGAGTTTTCTATACTTCTGTTTGCCTCACCAATTCCAGTTCTACCCTGTCCCTTCCCATATGAATTATTCTGCTACATAATTCAAAATGAGCAGAGATTCTATTAAAAGGGGAGGAATGAGAGTGTGAGGAGCATGAGTACCCACTGTTCCATTAAGATATGATGTCCCCTCTCACCCCTTTGCTAATGGTAGAGCCCAGGGAGATTGGCCTTGGAGGATGCACATCCATGTACCAAGCACACTGTCCATACAAACACGAACCACATTCTTCAAAGAAACTGTCATTTTGGTGGCCCTCTTAAGCTTTGTCTTCTAGTCCTCACTGGTAGAGGTGTCAAGCATAAATGAAATGATCCATGATCATTCCAGGATTGTCAATGAAATGAATTTACACAGTTAACATGTCATGCATGGTCTGCCACATAGCCATCACGCTGGCTTTCCCCCAACCATTGGTAGCTACTTTTCCCCTGTAAATAACACCAGGGTTTATGAACATGTTTTCTTTTGAAACTCCTTGGACAGATTGTTTTGCTTCTGCCTAAGGTGTCTTTTCAGAGCTATAAAGCTAATACAGGACTTGGGAGAATGTGCAATCTAGTCTAGACACAGATTCCACAGCAATGGGCTAGCACAGAAAGCTCTGATCAGGTTTACCATGAACCAGAAACTCCTCCAACCCAACTCCTGTGCCAGCCATGGTTCTAGATCCTCAGTCCTTCCTCTCAATTCCTCTCTTTGTCATTTAGAAGGATGACAGCATACCCAATATCACCCAGCATACCCAATAGCCAAAGACTGGATTTAGCTGTGAGAAGTAATCTGAAGAAAGGACATTAGTACACTCAAACACATCATCTCCAAATCAATGCTCTGCCAGGCTCAGGGAACAGACCAGTTTGAAAGACAACTGCTCCAAAACACCTTACCTTCCTAGTGCGGGAGACCCACCCCTGGAGCTAGGGGCTCTCAGCTAGTGCCAGAATGACAAAGAGAGCATGTCACCTCTTCTTTTCCCTTCCCTTCTATTCTCTCCAAGAAAAATCTTTTTAGACTTTATTACATCTTCCCTGGAAGAAAGGGTAACCCCTGACCAGCTGATGGACAGTCAACCAATCTGGGGTCTGGGGCAGGAGTGTGGTTGGCTGGCTGGGGGGGGGCACTCTAGGCAAAGCCAAACAGCCAAGACTCTCAGCTAAGGAACTGGAGGCCTGGGGCAGGCCAGCATAGGGACAAGCTGAGGCTTTGAGCTTCTTGACCAGAAATAGACATGGGAGTCTGAGCCAGACTGTACATTAGGCTGCTGAAGGACTCCCTGGTATGCAGATCTGCCTGCCTCTTTCACTTGGGGTGCCCTCAAAAGCAAACTCAGAAAAGAAGTGGGGCATCAGTTAATTTGGTAGGTGCAAGAAATACTAGTTATAGGGAAGGAAAAAGGGGAGAAGGCAACGAATCCAGGGAGGCTTACCAATTCAGTTGTCACTGTGTGCTTGTACTGTGAGAGCTGACAGTCCCCAGGACACTTGAGATGGTGTGAGATGCTTGTTTCAGAATGACCCTTCCAGTGACTGGGGACAGGAGGCAATTGGCTAAGAGGCTCTGAAATTGATGGGAGAAAAGGAACCTGATTTCTTGGCATGTCTGAGCTGTCGTAAATTAAGCATAGCGTTTCCTCTCAGGGCCCTCAAGGAGAATCTGGAGCAGAAACAGCGATTGTCAGCAAGCAATAAACTTTCAACCTCCCATACTCCCTCCCGGTCACTCATGTCAGACCCTTTAGTCAAGACTGGGCTCCCTCAACAAGGACACTGATTAGGAATGTGGTCTCTGATCTATAACATCTTCCAATACTCATGGCATAAATGCTCCTGTGGTGGTCAGTGTCAAGTCATCAAGTGGTTACCCCATTCATAAACTTGCAACAGCAAGAGAGCCTGGTTACATCCTTCCTGAATATATATAACAGCTGTCAATTATATTGAAAGTTGGTAGGAGCCGGCTGCATTGCAGTACTGAGATAGGAGGTGATTGTCACAACAACCCTGGTACTCAGGTCCTGAGCTATATAGGTCTTAGCCTCATCCTTTGCTGTCATCTGGAGAAAGATGCCTCTGAAATTGGACCACTGAGGTCTAAATCCAAGCTCTATCATGCAGTACATGTTGCAACCTTAAATGAATCATGTAACTTGTCTGTGCCTTGGTTTCCTCTCATGTAATGCCAATGCAGTGTTCCTGTAATGATTAAGTGAGTTGCTATGTAAAATAATGGGTAGAGCTGAGCCTGGCAACCAGTTAGCACAAGTTAGGGTCAGCTGTGAGGAACAGGTGGTGAAGTGGTACTACTGGACGCATGAAAATGCTTGGCTGTCCTGAAGACTCTGTGTTCCTGTTACCAGTGCAGCCTAGAAACCATTCTGGAAGACAGAGACAGAGACTGATAGTTTCTTTCCCAATCCAGACATTTTTCTATAATTTTTATTCAATTTTTGTGTATTTCATACAAAGCATCTTAATCATCTTTATATTATACTCCCTCCCCCATCCACACCCTCTGTGAGATCAAAGCCAGCCTGGTCTACATAGTGAGCTCTAGGGCCAGCTGGGGCTACAGGGGGAGCTTGCCTCAAAACAAACAAACAAAAAAAGATACAAACTTTTTATGGCAAAATAAATGAAGAAGACCTATTAAACCTGGGGTCATGGAGGGAAGGTCTGTGCATTTGGGACTTGGTATAACACAAGGCTCAAGCCAAAGGTTTGTTTATGTCTCTAAATATTAAAGTGTACAGAGTGGTGACTTCATTTATTGTATGTATTACAAGATGATTAAATAAAACTAATTAATGTATCCATTCACTCTACGTGCTTCTCATTTTTTTGTAGTTAGAACATAAAACTCTCCAGGAAAATTTCTTTCTTTTGGTTTTTTGGGGTTTGTGTGTGTGTGTGTGTGTGTGTGTGTGTGTGTGTCTTTTTTTTTTGTCAATGTCGAGACAAAGTCTCACTATGTAGCTCAGGCTAGCCTTAAAGTCACAATCCTCCTACTTCAGCCCTCTGAGTGTTAGGATTACAAGTGTGCACTACCATGCCTGGCACAATTTTTAAATGTACCATACATTGCTATGTACTATATTCACCAGTACATGTATGCACCGTACAATAAATAGCTAGAACTGCCATCTAATTGAAACTCTGTACTTCTGATCAACACTCTTCCACCTACTTAGCAAGGCCCAGGTAGTCACCAATAAAGAACATTCTGTTTCTCTGAGTTCAATTTTTTTCAGACACCACACAAAAGTAAAACCATGCAGCATTTATCCTTTCATATCTGGCTTGCTTACCATGGCATAATGTATTCTAGATCCATCCATGCTATCAGAAACAAAATGATTTCTCTCTCCTTAAAGGCTGTACAGCACTCTATTGTGTTTACAAACCACATTCTCTTTGTCTAAAGGACACGGGATGATTCCACACCCAGGCGATCATGAACGTGGGAGTGCTGACATTTCCTCAACATACTAGTTTCATGTTCTTTGGCATATACTCAGTAGCAGTATTGCTGGACCACAAGCTAGTTCTATTTTAACTTTATCTAGGACTCTCTGTCCCATTTCCATAATTTTCATGCCTACCAACAGTGTGCAGGAGTTCCTTTTTCTTTGTGTCTTTGCTAGTATATAACTTTTGTTCTTTTGATAAGCAGCCATTCTAATAGGTATAAAATGATTTCTCATTTTGTTTTAATTTGCCTATTCCTGATCATTAGTGATGCAAGCATTTTTGGTTTTATACCTACTGACCATTTGTTTGTATTCTGTTAAGAAGTACATATTCAGATCCTTTGCCCCTTTTTTTTTAATTGGGTTATTTGTTTTCCTATCATTTAGTTGTTAGATTTCCTTGCACATTTTAATAATGGAGGTCATTATCTTTCTTTTGTTATCTATGCTTTTTGGCTTGGCATACTTTTTTTTAAGTAAAATAAGGATAATCAATTAAATTATCTAATTAGGAAATCCAAAGTTAACAGGAAGTTCTTCTCTGGACCTTAGTTCAGTTGCAGACTTTTGTGGGCATCTGATGCACACCAGGCATTCAGCTCAGAAGAAAACACAAGAGTCCAACACAGCCCTGGCATGAGGTTCTCTCCGTAAACAGGCAAGCACAGTGCCTAGGTAGTGCCATCCTGGAGATGAGAGTGGCTGGGAAAAGTGCAACGGAGGGGCACATCACTCTATGAAGCTCCAGGCCTCCTGGGAGCAGTTGTATTTGTGCTGACACCAGAACCATGAGCTAGCTGAGTTGGGGTGGACTTCACAGGCGGAGGGAACAGTATGAACACCAACAGAGAGCCAAGAGAGAACACACACATTCAGGGTCTGCAAATTATCTCTATTGAGATGCTGTAGAACCCATAGTTTGTTGCAGGAAAGGAGGTAAGAGAGAGAGGGAGACACTAGTTACATCATGAAGGAACTTGGTATTCATGATAAATGCCAAGTCACCAAATTGCTTTTATAAAAACTGGAGCCTGATTTTGTCGTCCATAAGAAGAGCCGGCTGTTCTGTGAGGTACAGAGGAGAGGCAACACAACCAGAGGCAACTCAAGAGGCTCTCATGTGATCAAGTGAGTCAGGATGATCTGAATCAGCAAGATACCATGGAGATGGAGAGGAGGCAGGTTTCAACAAGCTGTGGAGGTGCATCCCCAGGCCTGGGAGATGACTGGACATGGAGGTCGTGAGAAGGACACTGAGTGGGCAGAGGGGTCATTCACACAGTCAAGCACTAAGGACTTAAAGCGCGCACTTGTGTGTGTGTGTGTGTGTGTGTGTGTGTATGCGTGTGTGTGTCTGTGTGGCTGTGCATGTGTATAGTTTCCGTGGGCCTCCATGTCATACATGAATAAAGGGGGAACCATATAAAATCATAATAATTTAAATTATCAATTACAGCAATTTTTGACAAGGAGAGTAAAATATTTTAAGGAAAGTCTGATTTTCCTAATGTTCCCCTAGGCATCATTTGAGTCAGCCATGGCCTGGACTCAGTGCAAAGGAGGCTTTGAGCACACATGCATGTGTGTGCATGTGAGTGAGATGGGAATTAACACAGTTTCTGAAGCTACTAAGAAAGTGTTCCTGAGCACAGGAGAAGACAAGACATCCAAAGATATGTAACAGTTTAAGAACTGAGTAAAGGCTGGAGGCATAGCGCAGGGTTGTGTTGCCAGCACCACAATAAAAGAAGAAGCAAATAAAGGGATCTAGAGAGAAAAACAAGACAGGGCATCACGAAACCAAGCAGAAACTGCGCGATCAGACATGTCACCAGGGTGCTGGACAGCACAGACATCAAGGATAGGAGAGAGTTGGGCCAGCATCAGGACCCATAGTGACCTCAGGAAAATCCTGACAGAGAAATGGGGTGTGGGCAGAACCAGATGGGGACTAGCTGAGAAACAGACGGGGCTGAGGACAGAAGCAGGGACTGGGACCAAGCCTCTCTAGAACACTGACCACAGAGGAAAAAGACCTTCCAGGAAGGTGTTCATTATTAAACAAAATCGGGGGATGTGTACAAAGCAGAAGACGTCGCTAACTAGAAAGAAGGGAACCTGGAAGGGACATGATGGGGCTAGTGGAGGATGGAAGGGAGGAAACCAAGTTCAGTATAATGACGTGTGAGTGAAGGTGCTGTGACAAAACTCATCACTTTGTGTGCTAATCTACAAAATTGCAAAAGAAGCACCGGAGGTGGCTCAGCGGTTAAGAGCACTGGTTGCTCTTGCAGAGGACCCGGGTTCAGTTCCCAGCACCCACATGGCAGCTAACAACCAAACCACCTGTAACTCCAGTTCCTGGGGATCCGATGCCCTCTTCTGACTTATGCAGGCACCGCAGGACAGGGATGCACTTCCATACATGCAGGCAGTACACTCACACATGTAAAATAAAAATAAATATTAAATAAAACATTTTAAAATAAATAAATTAAATAAATAATTGCTAAAGTAGTTAGTAGAATGAGGAAGGAGAGAAGGGAAAAAACACCTGGAAAGCAATACATCTGGGTCAGGAGGCCAACTACAGTCAAGAAATAAGTTCCTCTAGCAAAAGGACTAGGGCAATCAGTAGTAGTCTAGGGTGGCTGTTGGGATGTCTGAGAGCAGGCTAGACCTCTTCCCTGCCTCTCCTGGGCCCCTGGGACCTCCACTCAGACTTAGCTACAGGGTACCAAGTTGGAAAAGGCCCCTCATTTACCCAGAGTTCTCTATGGACCGTCTTAGAATGACTGGAATACCAGTGAGGACAGGAATGGCGCTACGGTTTCTATGGCAACGAGTAGACAGCCCACCCCATGTGAAGGCAGCAGGAAAACAGGGTGAGACTGAGTCTCATTTCTTTTTGGGGGGCAGGGGGGCTGAGACAGGGTCTCCCTGTAGCCCTGCCTGGCCTGGAACTCACCATGTGGACCAGGCTGGCCTTGTACTCACAGAGATCGGCCTGCCTCTGCCTCTTGAGTGCTAGAATTAAAGGCGTAATTCTCACCACACCCAGCCTGATTCTCATTTCTTAAACTGGCATAAAATTAAAGTTCCATGGGGAAATGTGCTCCTCTGCTGTTTCTTACCTGGACTGTCTTTGGAAGAAGAAACAAGGAGAGAGCAGGAGACTAGAATTTGGAATCAAACAGCTCTACATTAGAGTTGAGATCTGCACTAGAGGGTTGTGCGATGTCACTCTAGGTACTTAATCTTCCTGAACTTCTATTTTTTCACTGGTAGACTGCATACAATGGAACCAAAGTTAGAGTTCTTTCAAGGGACACAAAGATCACATTAAAATATACGTTAAACTTTTATGCATAGTGGATGTGTGTATAGACACACACACAGAGTACTCAGCAGACAGTGGGTCCTCAACAAATGGTAATCAGTATTAATAGTAGTAATATTCCACTCCTAATGACGAAATCAATCCTCATCAAATCAACTTATAATTATACAAATTACAAAATTTACCATGAGGTAGATACTTGGAGGAAACAGTCCTTCAGTATGTTTTAACTAAATTACCTGGAATTTGATCTACAGGATTATATTATTTATGTTGCAAATCAAAGTTGTGTATATCTTTGCCAATATGCATAGCACATCACTCATGCCAAGAACTACAAACCTCTAATGTTACTGATTGTGCAATTAACTTACTAGGTCTTTAAGGGAAAATACCCCACATATTTAGAGACTATGGGAGGATCACTAAAAAATCTAGGCTGCACACTGGATGAGATGTCTTGTGCCTCCCCTAGGAATTTTTATGTGTTAGTTGAGAAAATAAATTACACAACTACTGCTGAAATAAGAATATGCTCCTTAGTTCCTTCTTCGGCACAGCTCAGTGAACCAGAGATAAGACGATTTCTACCTGCCCAGCTGTTTTTTCAGCCTGGGGACTGTGTCTTTAGGTTCACAGTGTTGAAGTAGAAATCGGCCCTATCAATCCTAAGATTATGCACATAAGTAATGGTAAGGCAGGAGAGTCCCTTTTTTAAAGTTTGTATTTCTTCTTTCCAACAGAAATTTTCCATTTTTCTGTCTTCCTATCATCTGCCCTTTGAGGCTTCCTTGAAGGATCAGTCAGGTATTCTCCTGAGTGGAAAAGGGCAGAGTCTTTGATCCCAGGAGAAAGGACAATGAAGCAAGCTGCTTCCTGGACCTTACTCAAAGCTGGCCTGGATCCTTTGTGTTTTCAAGCAGCGTCCCCTGGGCCATTGTAGCTAACAGATTGATCGAAGCCAATGAAGAGCCAGTAAGGTCTCTTCCAGTCAGCCCCTCCCTCATCCCCCACACCAAAATAAATGTCTGAAAAGTAAAAACTTACACACATATAGCAAACATGTCGGAGTATTCATAAAAGAAATTAACGATGAATTCCAAGGCTTTATGTGGGAGGGCTCACCAAAGAATGGCACAAACCCTCAATGCTACCAAAGGAAGTTCTGGTCCTTTGACTCCATAAACACTGGTGACCTCAATTAGCTTCTTTAAAAATGGGCAGGCAGAGAAAAAAGTGTGTCCTTTTTAATAAATGAAGACTGATGAAAAATCAAAGCTTTTATAAATCAATTTTTAAATAACTAAAAAAGATAGAAATAGTGAGCAAGGTCATAGCTTCATTTACAAAAAATGGAAATGTTTATGGCAAATAAGCAATAAATGTGAAACAAGGTTCAATTTTTGCAATTAAAATGCAAATTAAAATAATAATGACTTGCCATTTGTTGCCTATTGGCAAATACTTAAAAGTCTGAAATAATATAGAGTTGGTGAGGTTTTGAGGAAATAGGCAGTTCACACAATGTTAATGGGGTTGTAAACTGGTGCAACCCTTTTGCAGGGCAATTTGGCAATATCTATTAAAATGTAAAATGACATAGCCTTTGACCCGGTAATTCCACTGCTAGGAATTTATCCTAAGGGTATGATCTCCCAACTGTGCAACAGTATACTTATACCAGGGTGAGTGTGGTAGTACTTTTTGTGATTTCCCCAAATGGAAAAAAAAAAATGTAATACTATATTAAGAAACTGGTTGGATTCCTTAGGCTATAACTACACCATGGGCTATTGAGCAGCTATGTATGAAGTTTCTGGTAAGATCTTTGGACTGCTGTGGAACTGTGTCTGAGAAACAGCCTCCCACCGGGAAAGGAAGTTGCAGGACAACACACTGACATTGAATGCGAACACTGACGATGCTGAAGATCTGTAAATATAGATCCCTAGATTTATCCATGTGTATGTTTGCGCACTGAGGAAATTATCAGAAATTTTCTAAGAAAGGCTTAAATTGAAGTTTCCTCTGGGTAATGGTAGAGCAGAGGAGATCTTGTTCTGAATGGAAGAATTGTTATATTTTTTCTTTACCATGAGTGTGTATTACCTTATAATTTAAATGAATATATTTTGCCAAAGTAAAGAAAACCAAAGGATAACAGAGAATGCCAGGGAGCGAGTAAAGGCCTAAAAACGTGGAGGAAGGAAAGGGTGGAGAAAGAAAAGGGGGAAACCCTGGCGTGTTTTAAAATTTCAGCCATCTTGCCAAACCTCACAGACACTAGTTGTGGCTCCTTTCATAAACAAAAACAAGGAAGTGCTCCCTGGTTGGCTTTGCCCACAGGCCTCCTTCATCTCTGCAAACCATGCTAAGATACAGTCCTGCTACAACCGAAGCCCCAGCTGACTCCAGGAAGCCAGTGCATTTCCTCCCCTAATACACAAATGTGTATTTTGCCTGATGTTTTTGTCTCGGTGCCCAGATCCCACAGCGATAGGCGCCACCAGAGCACACAGACAGACAGAGGACGGGCCTGGTCTGAAGAGAGGAGTCAGACACTCAGGGGTCAAGAGGCTAACCTTCTAAAGGCCACAGAATCAAGCCTGAGCTTGGGGCCTCCAGGCAGCAGAGAGTTAGGCTTTGTCCTTTGTGTGTGTGTGTGTGTGTGTGTGTGTGTGTGTGTGTGTGTGTGTGTGTGTGTAGTGGCGCAGTTAACCAGATTAAAACTTTCCTTTCTTCCCTTAAGTTTCTGGTTGCTGACCAGAAGCTACATGGAATATTTATTTGAGGTATGTTTTATAAGATAGTGGGTTATAGCCCAGCATTTTTTTAATAGAGGAATTGATAGTCAGCAGTAGAGGACTTGCCTAGTGGCATGAGACCCTAGGGTCCACCCCCAGCACCACAGAAAATAAACTATAATAACAATGGAGACATTTAAAGAGGGTTGATGATATTTAACCTCTTTTCCACAGCAGAGGGAGGAAGTTTAGAGCCCTAGGGCCAACACTTGCAAGAGGATAAAAGTCCCCAAGGAAACCCCACTGGAAGCCATCCCTTCATCCCTTGCCCTGTTCTCCTCTCCAGCCTGTCCTGGGTCCTTGGCAGGCACTGAGTCCCCAGGCCATTCCTGAGGCCTACAAAATATTCCTCTGCTACTCGGCGGTTTAAATATTAACGAGCACGTAAAGCTACTGGGGGTAAAGCCCAGAGCCTGTAATAAGAAGCAAGCCTCGGCTGGATTCTGTAATTACTTCTTGTGCAACTCCAAGTCCCAGTCATGGCTTCCGAGGATTACACACTCCCCAGTCTCTCTGGCAGAAGGGCGGCAACTCCACCAGGGTTGCATAAGCCTTTCATAGCATGATAATTAGTCATTAAGAAGCAGAACAAAGGGTCATTGGACCAAGGTGGCATTCTAACAGCGTCTGTATTTGCTTGTCAGGAAAGGAGACATTTCTTGCACTTTCTGCCCTTCAGTGGGTGTTGGAAGGGAAATAAGGTTTGGAGGGAAAGGTGGGGTGCAAAGAATAGAAAGTGGGTCTGGGAGCTGGAGCCGAACACAGGCCCTAGGGGTTAAGATCCTGTCGCCTTTCCTCCTGTTGCTTTTGTGTAAATTCCAACCAGGCTAGTCTACTCCCTTGACTTCTGGGCCTGGGTTGCTGAATGGGAGGCTCCCCCTGCAGGGCCTTTCAAGACTCCCAGCCTCTAGGTTGTCCCAGCCTTCTCTGGTCATCCAGGGACCAGCCCTAGTGTGCCTACACAAGACTTCATAGGCCCAAATAACAAATGAAGTAAGCTCTAAACTCCCCGCGCCCTGATTGCTTTTACTGAAATCTTTATACTTGTAGATTAGTGCATCCCTCAGTCACCAAAGAAACTTCTTATTGCAGTAGATGAAGTAACAAAAACCCACAACTGGTCAAACGTGCAGAGAAAAAGAGATTATAGAGTACAGTCCTAAGTAAGACATCTATATTATACTCCCTCTTCCCAAGCCTCAGGGATCATTGAGGAAGACAGGGCAGAAAGATTGTAAGAGCCAGGAGTGGCTGATGGCTACAAAGAAACTGTTTTCTGGACACAACAGGGCAGTTGCACATATGAACTCACAGCGGTTGCAACAGCATGCACAAGATTATCAGCATGGAGGGGGAACATGATCGTGAAGCTCCACCCCTAGCTGAGGAACTACTGATAACTGATAGCTGCTAGGAGAAGGAGAATCCATTTCGCTCAAGGATGTAGACTCTGAGCGATTACCAAGGCTCCAGTAGATGGCCATCCTATCGCCCACACATATACCAGAAGGGCTAAGTGGAGTCAGTGGATAAAAACAAAACAAAAAACAGAACACATGAAGTTGGGAGGGGATGGTGGTATGGGTGATGAGCAATGAATCCGAATGGAGAGAAGATGGGTGTAGACTTGATCAAAACACCTTATATGTACGAACAAATTCTCAGACAATTAAAAAGGATGAAATGTACTTCTAGTACTCAGAGTTCAGACTCTTACTTTTTATGTCCACTCACTAAATAGGGAAAGAAACGGAGGCCAAATATGCCAGGTGAGGCACTTTCTCGAAAACATTTAGGGGGCCCTAGTGGAGACACCCATCTCTCCTTGCTTTTCTGAGTTCACGGCTCACCTGGCTGCATCCTTCGTCAACTTCATTTGTGTGGATTTCGTGCCTACATGCAACCTTTGCCCAACCTGTTTGTTCACTTGGAAAAGGCAGCTGTGCAAGGCTGAGAGATAATCACGGCAACAGTGCAGCCTGCAGGCGAGTGTGAGGATCACAGTGCACACCTGGAGAGCCAACTGGCAGATAGAGACCACATGAGGTGTATCAGCCCCCGGCCTCCTCCTTCTAAGGAATGAGAGGTCAGTGGGGTCGGGCTGAATTGATAGAGCCAACAGACATGTTTAGCATTCAGTTATACTTGTCCAAGTTTACCTGGGGGGACAGTTTCAGTTCTCACAATATTGCCAAAAGGATCGAGCCTTTTTTCTTTCTGGGTGGTGTCAGTGAGGATGAAGAGTGGCCTCAGTCACCTCTCTTCCTTTGTCTCCCCCACCCCCACAACCATTGCTCCTTAGTGTGCCACTCAGTGGTCACTGAGAGCGACTCCAACTCGATAAGGGAAAAGCATCTTTTCACATTAAACTCACTTCACTACCCAGGAGTTTATATCAAGAAGACGACAGAGACCCTAAATATCCAGGTTCGAATAGTTCTCGAAATGCTGCTGTGAAGAATCTTCCCAGAGGCGGAGGCAGAATAATCAGGTTACAGAGGAATTCAGTGGCTTAATCAGTTGTACCCTAAAGGTATCATGGAATGGATTAATGCTAATCTATAGGAAGGCTCTAGTGACAAATCAAATTATTTTTCACTGTCTTTTCCAATGAATAGGACAGAGGCATCTTCAGACCACTGCTCACATGTCAGCATTTTCCACAAACTTTTTTTCTAGCTATCTAATCTAAAATTGCAAGTCTCTCCTCACTTCCAGTCCCCCCTCCACTGCCTTATTTCTCTTCCTGACACTTGGAATCATTCACACCACACACATAATTTACTTATCTCTACTTCGTGTCTGTGTCCCCACTTGAATAAAGGCTCCAAGAAAACAAGGATGTCTTTCTGTGTTCATTCCTATAGTCCCACTCCTGAGGACCCTGACTGGCACATTCAAGGGTACCCAATGAGTCTGAGTCACTGAATGAGCACATGGAGGAGACAGTCTCATCAACGTGGAGACAACATGAACCCAGGAGACCGAAGAAAATTCTAGATGGCAAAGTCAACAACTGAAGTTATCTTGATAGGTAATAACAATAGTCTAAAGCCAGCATGGTGGAATTTAACAGGCTCTGTAAATCAATCCTACACTTTGATTTCAGGAAAACAATTGCCTAAGAGCAAGATAAAAAAGATAACACAGCTGAATAACAGCACGTGCGGAAATGACAGGGTCTCCGGTGACTGCCAGCTCAATCTGAGTCCAAAAGAAACCAGCCTGTCACAAAAGTGCAATCCTTGATGTCATCACTACTGAATATAATCACAGTGTTCAGTCCCCAAATGTGTGTTCCTTCTCTCGAAGCACATATTTCCCCGTCTGTGTACAATCTGCATATGTATGAGGTCATCCATTGTAGCCTGTTTTGGCAAAGAAAATATGAGAAATCCTATAAATGCTCATTAATAAGGAACAGGTTGGATTCATGACAGACACTCTGCTGTGGAATACATTCTCACATGAGAACAGGAAGACTCTTAATGAGTCACTGATTTAGAGTAAATACATAGGGATGGGAAGAGCCTAGCAAAAAGAGGAAAAAAAAAAGCCATGTTCTCCTTATTTGGAGTCTTGCTACTGGGGCCATCTTTAGGCACTAGTGTGGGCATCCCTGGGTGCCTGTGAGAAATGCAGAGAACTCTCTAATAGGACCTTCCAAGCTCACACTAACAGTTTGGTGATGAGATTCCCAAATGATTCCTGCACACATTCAAGTCTGACAAGTACTGTCTTGTTTTTCTATTCATAAATATTCCTATTGTGATAAGCTACACCTAGCTTAAGATTTATCACTTTAGTCATTTTTAAGGGTACAGTTCAGTGGTACATAACGCATTCAGTATTGCACAGCTCTGTCACTGTCATTTCCAGGGCATACATTGATTTTAGTAGAGGTTTTGAACTTTGGGGGTGGCTACACTCATTAAACAATAATATCCAATATAGAATTATCTCTGTCTCATTTGTTCTTTATGACGCAACCCTGATTTGCTTATTCACGTCTCCATCTGATGTGTAGCTTTTGTTCTAATTTGGTTTCTGTTGCTGTGATAAAAAGACTGAACAAAAGCAACTTGGGAAGGAAAAGGGTTTATTTCATCTAATAGTTTATAGTCCTCGGTGGCAGGAACTCAAGGTAGGAGCTTAAAGCAGAGACTATGCGGAAACTACTTACTGGCTTGCTTCTTAGCTCATGTGTAGCCACCTTTCTTACACAGCCAAGGCCAACCTGCCCGTGGATGGAACCACTCGCAATGGGCTGGAGCCTCTGACATTAATTAGCAATTGAGAAAATGTGCACCGTCAGTCTTATGGAAGCACATCCTTCTTCCTGAGTGTCTCAAGTTTGTGGCAAGTTGACAAAAAACTAACCAGCGCAATAGATCCCTGCCAACTTGACACACAAATACATATTATTATTAAGTCATAACCTTTCTTTATCCCAAAGAGCTCATGTTACTATCACAATATAAAACAGAGTACAACTTTGAAAGTCCCACAATCTTTTAAAAATTCCATCATTTAAAATCAATGTCAGGGCTGGAGAGATGGCTCAGTGGTTAGGAATACTGGCTGCTCTCGCAGAGGACCCTGGTTAGATTCCAAGCACCCACATGGTGGCTAATAACCATCCTAAACTTCAGTTCCAAGGGATCTGATGCCCTCTTCTGACCTCTGTGGGCATTGCATGACATGAGTGCACTTACATACATGTAGACAATATGTTCATACACATACAATAAAAATAATAAAATATTTCAAAAAATTTAAAGGTCAATAGCTCTTTAAAAGTCCAAAGTTTCTTAATGATGGGCTTCTATAAAATAAAAAAATAAGTTAGATACTTTCTTACTCCAAGAGAGAAGAACCAGGGCATAGTTATAATCAAAGCAAAATCCAACATCTAGCAGTATAAATAAAATCCTGTAGCTCAGTGTCTAACATCTTGGATTCACTCATGATCTTCTGGGCTTCAAAGGGCTTAGGCAGTCACATTTCTCTGGCTCTGCCATCTGAAATACACACAGCATATCCTGTAGGCTCAGGTCAGCTCCACATCATTCTCGCCACTGTCCTTGGTGGTTAATCCACAGTCTTGACATCTCCAGTATCCTGGGGTGTCCACTGCAACTGAGGCTGCATCTTCACCAGTGGCCTCTTCTGTGCCTCATAGGACTAAGGCTCAACTTCTCTGTATGACTCCTTCAGTCCTACAGTTTTCATGTCACCAAAACTAATTCTCCAAGCAGGAGAATCGTATACATTACCAAGTTCAGCTACCAGCTTAAGATGCAGCCTTGTTCCATCTAGACACAGTTTCTGTGTACTGACTCTGAAGCTTTGCCCCAGTGGCTCTGATCTCTTATAGATCACAGCTGATTTTTTTAGATTAGTTTTATTTTATGTGTGTGAGTGTATTGCCTGCATGTGTGTAAATGCACCCATGTAATGCAATGCCTGCAGAGGTCAGAGGATGGTATCAGATCCCCTAGAACTAGAGTTAGGACAGTTGTTAGCTGCCATGTGGATGCTGGGAACTGAACCCAAGTCCTCCGCAAGAGTAATCAATGCTCTTAACTGCTGAACCACCTCTCCAACCCCTCCCACAGATTCTTAACTCAAATATAACACTCATACTTCCCTGATAGAATCTTTGCTTCCCTCTGAAACTCCACAAGCCAAACCTCCTCACTGCATTTCTTTCAGCATTCTCATCTTTCAAGTTCCCACAGAGTAGCCCATTAAACTGTAAGCATTCAATTGCTTTTTCCAGCCCAAAGATCCAAAATCCTCCCCCCAAAACAACATGGTTAGGACTATCACAGCAAGATCCTACTTTCTGGTACCAATTGCTATTCTAGTTTGGTTTCTACTGCTGTGATAAAAGACTGACCAAAACAACTTGGGGAGGAATGGGTTTATGAGTGTTCGTGCTCCTGAAGGCATAGTCTTATGCACAGAGACCTATTCTGGGAAATAGAAAGACATAAAGCTTATAGCTAATGAGTTGACTGGCATGATTCACTCACCAATTTTTTCCTGGTTTATTTATGTATATAACTACAATAAAATTATATAACTATTATGAGAAACAATGTGGAGGTTTCTTCCCAAATAAAAATTAAACCACCATGTGATACAGCTTTTACACATCTGGGTACATAGCCAAGAATTAAGTCACATGTGAACTCGCAGCAATGGTGGTGTCAAGCACAAGACCCATGCCAACTCAATCAGACAAGGGCCCAGAGTGGAGCAAGGGAAATGGGTGGCAGGCCAGCCCTAGTCTTGGAAGTGTTAGAGACTGATTATTACTAGGTTAGGGAAAGTAGACCTTCTAATGATCCCTAGATAGGGTGACTAGACTCCAGTGGATAAACTTGCACCAAACGATATCTGGATACAAATGCTCAACTGGATATGACTTAACATGTTTGATGGAATGCATGGGGTCCGATGGGGGGTGAGGGTGGGTGTATAAATTAGGGAGGGGTTCTAAATTTAAGAGTTATTTTATGAAATGTAAAAAAGCTTAATAGTTTTTTAAAAGAATTAAATCAATAAGTCAAAGAGAGCTCTGCATGTCCACGTTTACTGAAGCACTATTAACAATAGTCAAGATATGGAAAGAAGCTTAGGGCCTATCAACTGATAACCGATAAAGAAATTATGGTATGGATACACAATGGACTAACATGCAATGTTTAAAAAGAAGGAAACCCAGTCATTAGCAACGATATGGGTAAACCTGGAAGATATTTTAAGTAAAATATGTCAGGTGCATAAAGACATATAATGAGGAAATAAATTTCAAAACAGAACTAACTAGTCAAATGAGATAAAGAAGGGCACTTCTTCAGACTGAGTAAGGGAAAAATCCATCAAGAGGACATTACAATTGTGAACTTGTGCACTGAACACAGGTGT
>NW_008341172.1:1799175-1814028 GCF_000622305.1 Nannospalax galili | reverse complement strand
AATAAATAAATTTTTGAAAGAAAAATATTAAAACGATAACAAATAATGATACACCTGAGGTCCCTGGAAAACAAGAATAAACCAAGGTACAACATATACGAATGAAATACAGAATATCATTAGGTCATACCTGAAAAACATTTTCTGCTGAAAATATGAAAGAAATGAATGGCCCTCAAAAACTGAACCAAGATAAGTCATTTGAAAAAATTGATAACAAGCAGTAAGAGTGAAGCAGACGTTTTCGTTTTCTCTTTTAATCTCCCAACTAAAAAAAAAAAAAAAAAAAAAAATGTTCAGGCCCAAATGGATGCACTGACTAATTCTGCCAACCTTCAAAGAAGACCTAATACCAAACTATTCCACAAATAAGAAAGGAAGGAACACTGAGAAACTCTTTTTAGGAAGCCAATATTATCCTAATACAAAAGCAAAAAACAAACAAAAAACAGATAAAGACACAACAACAAAAAAAGAAAATTACAGACCAATTTCTCTGATAAACACAGGTGCAAAAGTTCTCAATAAAATATTTGCAAACCAAACTTAACAACATATCAAAAAGATATGCATGATCAGGACAGCTTCCTTTCAGAGAAACAGGGATGCTTCAACAAATGTAAATCAATAGCTATAATTCATCACATAAATCGACTCAAGAACAGAATTCTCAAGATCATCTCAGTAGATGTAGAAGACGTTGTTGATAAAATCTAACATTCTTTCATGATAAAAATTCTGAAGAATTTGGGACTAGAAAGACTATAATTCAACATAGTAAAGGCTATATATGACAAACCGATAGCCAGCATTATACTAAATGGGTAAAAAAATTCAGTGTATTCCCACTGTGATCGGGAACAAGCCAAAGGTGTCCATTTTCTCTAGTCTTAGTCAACATAGTACTGGAAGTCTTACCTAGAGCAATGAGATTAAATAGATAAAAGAATCAAATAAAAGAGATACAATTTGGAAAGGGAGTAGTAAAATATTCTTATTTGAGATGATGATTCTATATATAAGAGAACCGAAAAACTCCTAGAACTTTTACGTTTTCAATAAAGTATCAGGATATGAAACTAACACACAAAAATCAGTGGCCTTCCTATATACAAATGATAAACACATTGAGGGAGAAACCAAGGAAATAATCTCACTCACAACTACCACAAAAACTACACCTTGGAACTTTAGAATAAGTATAACCAAGGAAGTGAAAGACCTCTACAGTGATCAAGAGAGAAATCAAAGAAGAACCTAGAAGATAAAAACCCCTGACATGCTCACGGATTGAAAAATCCAGTATTGTGAAGGTGGCTATCTTAGCAAAGACAATTTACTGATTCAATGTAATCCCCATCAAAATCCCAATGCTATTCTTCAAAGAAATAGAAAAAAATTCTTAAAATTAATTTAAATGCACAAAGGCCTCAGATACCCAAATAACTATGAAAATTAATAATAATAATAATAATAATAATAATAATAATGCGACTGACAGGATCAGCATACCTGATATCAAGTTTATGGAGCCATTGTAACAAAGCACTCATATCCCTGGCACAAAAACAGACATGGAGATCTGTGGCAAAGCAACGGTCCATTATGGCAGTATCTGAGCAAAGACAGCCTGACCCTTTGGTGTCTGTTAGAACCAGAAATGAGCCCAATCTGCTCTGAGAACTTGACCCTTCTCATTTATCTCAGAACTGTTCTCTTGAACAAAGGTCTCTCTCTCTCTCTCTCTCTCTCTCTCTCTCTCTCTCTCTGTGTGTGTGTGTGTGTGTGTGTGTGTGTGTGTGTGTGTATGTGTAAACAGTACATCCAGCATGACATGGGAAAGGAGAATTTGTCTGATCAGAGGATTTTGCCCCTCTGACCCCTACTGACAGAACAGCACACACAGCCACAAACATATTATCAATCTAATCTTACCTGTTATTTGTAACACAATCAAAATAATTTATTACTTTCAACAATATTTGCTGCTTTCAGTGCTTGATATTTTCAAAACATACACACATACATACATTATTCTGGGTCAGGGGCAAGGAAGGGTCATGAGGGATTAAACTAGATGCTTAAATTACAAGAGGAACCCAAGGCCTAGTAAACTTGTTTACATTTTAAACAATTCCAAACCATGTTAAATCATCTCAAAATACAAGATTACTTTTAGTTACAAGATTAGATTAGACTCCATTTGTAACAGAAAGTATTGTCAGCAGCCATTCCCACATAGATCAATAGAACAGAAGACCAGATATAAACCCTTGTAACTACCACTACCTGATTTTTGACAAAGATAACAAAAATATTCACTAGAGAAAAATTAGCATCTTTATTTAACAAATGGTTTTGGATGTTTATTTGTTGAAGAAAAGATAGATCCTATCTCTCACTTAGCACAAAAATCAGCTTAAAATGGATCAAAGGCCTAAAAATGAGACCAGAAAGTGAAAGTGCTAGAGGATCAAGTAATGCAAACACTTCATACAGGAAGGAAAAGACCTTCTAAATAGTACTCTAGTGACTCAGGAACTAACGCGAGCATCAACAAATTGGACCTCACAAAATTTAAAAGCTTCACAGCAAGAAAATAGTTAATTGAGTAAAGAGGCAGCCCTCGAAATGGAAGAAAATCTTTTCCAACTATGTACATCTGACAAAGGATTAACATCTAAATTACACCAAAAAAAAAAAAAACTGAACAAGAAATAAACCCAATTTTTAAAAATGGGCTGAGAAACTGAACACAGGCTCAAAAGAAGAAATACAAATGACCTGAAATATTTTTGAAATTGTTCAACACCCTTAGCCATCAGTGTTATGCAAATTAAAACTAATTTGAGGTTCCCTCTCCCCCCACCAGTCAGAATAGCTGTCAATAAGAAAACAAATGAAATTATGAAATTTACAGGAAAATGGCACTGGAGAATATTTTATTGTTAGGTAACCCAAGCTCAAAAAGACAAACGCTGAATCTGCTCTCTCATATGTGGATCTAGCTTCTTTTTTAAATCTGTTTGTATTTATGTGGGGGTATGAATAGAGACCAGGAAGCTAGAAAGAGATTAATGAGAGGAGAAAAAAATAAGCAAACTTAAGGGAGATGGGTGAGGAGGGTGGTTGAATACATGTGATTTGAAAGTGGAAATAGAACATGGGGGATGGAAGGATTTAAGCAAGGATGGGATACAGGGAGATGGGAAAGAAATGGAGGGTCAACCCAAGCTAAGTATGTATGGAAATGACACAAAAACTGCTGCCTTAGTAAGCTGATTTTTTTCTATTTTAATAACATTTTACTGAACTCAATATATCCAAGATATCATAAACATATAATCACCATTTTTTTTAAAAACTTACATTTTTCTCAATAGACATCTTTGAAATCTTTTTTTTAACTTAAAAAAATTGTTGATAATTTCACACATGCGTAAAATGTGTTTTGATCAAATCCATGCCCACTCCCTCCCCTCCAACCCTTCCCATATCTCTGATTTTTAAAAAATTTAAACACAGTTACTGCATGATCTCAGTTATTTGTGAAATCTAGAAAAGTTAAACTCAGAAACAGTAGGATAGTGACTATTAGGAACTGTGGATAGGGAATTGAGAGATGTTGGCTGAAGACAGAAATCTGCAGTCGTAAATGAATGCATTCTGTAGACCTGGTATATGCATGGTGACTGTAGTCAGCACTGTATTGCTCTCTCTCTCTCTCTCTCTCTCTCTCTCTCCCTCTCTCTCTCTCACACACACACGTAGAAAAACAGGTAAGGTAATGGATTTGTTCACTAACTTGATTTTAGTAATCATTTCGTGATCACTCACATATACCCAAGTGTATCAAATATGTGCATCACTTTAGCATTATTTTAGAGGAGTTCAACCTAGTCTTCCTCACCCACCCAGAAGATACAGCCACTAACCCTTCCCACAGCACTTTGTCTAGCCCCTCTTGCTTTCTCAGGCCAGGAAGCCTTTAGTATTCCCAATAGTCTTTGGTCCACACTGCAGGATGCTCTCAGGAAGTGCAGGGTTCTGCAGGATCGTCCTCCTTGAAGCATCTGGCCGAGCCAGTGCCAAGTGTAGTATATTTTGCTTGCCGTAGGACTATCTGAAAGGTGGGTCATTTACCGTTTGCTCTCGCTGCTCAAGTCAGGACATCTGTTTCACTCAGTGCTTGCTGGCTACGGTAGTTTTCAGTAGCTACTACATAAAATTCAGTCCCAGCCTCAGCTGTACATTATCCATGAATCAGCCTGAGGATTCTTTCCAAATCCCAGGTCACTGACAGGAGTCGCATCACGGTACTTGTCTTTACCACCAAGGTGTTTCCTCACATGTACAATATTCAAATCTGAGTGTCATGCTTTTAAAAAAAATTATAATTGGTTTTGTCAGGTGTCGTGGTTAGTTTTGTCAACTTGATACAAACTAGAGTCACTTGGGAAGAGGGAAACTCAATTAAGAAATTGCTTCCATCCAACTGGCCTGTGGTCAGATTTGTGGGGCATTTTCTTGATTTCTAATTGATGGAGGAGGTCCCAGCCCACAGTGGTTGGTGTCATCCCTGGAAAGTTGGGCCTGGGCGGTATAAGAGCTGTAGCTGAGCAAGCCAGGGGAAAGCTACCAAGTAGGTAGCATTCCTTCATGGTCTCTGCTTCAGTTCCTGCCTTGAGTTCCTGTCCTGGCTTCCCTTGGTGACAGATTGTGATGTAGGAATTGCAAGCTGAAAAACACTCAGTCCTCCCCAAGTTGTTTTTGGTCAGTGTTTTATCATAACAGAAAAGCACCTAGAACACCAGGCTGGTGGTGTAGACTTGTAATCACAGCACTCAGGAGGCTGAGACAGAAAGATTACAGGTTCAAAGTTAGCCTAGGCTGCATAGTGAAGCCCTGTCTCAAAGAAAATTACAGCTGGTGCTTATATGATAATGTTTCCTTATCTTTCCTTCTTCTTCAAAACAAAAGTAGGGCAAGGAAGTTCTCGTCTCTAAAATCAAGCTGTTTCTTCACATTCTGTTTTGATGCCCTCACATTGCTCTTAACTGAAAAACATTCGTTCCTGTGTGTTTTATATGCCACCGATGTCTATTGCTGTGACAAGACCCTGTCATCAGCATGATAGATTAACCTGAGAGAATGTTCAGAGTACAACCCCAAATGATGAAAATATCTGTATCCAACAAATAGTGCTTACTCGTGTTGCTAAAAGTGGGCAGTTAGTTCCCAGCTTTCACTCTGGCACATGAGCACCTTGGAATCAATTACTTCTATCCTCACAAGGAAAACAGATGAACACCAACAACTATTCAAGTCCTCTCTGGTAGGAATTCAAAATGAGTGAGCTTCATTGGAGTCAGACTGACAGTTTATTGCAAAGCTAAGTATACGTCTACCACATGATCCAATAACCTCTTGATATGTACCCAAGTGAGCTGAAAATGTATGCCCACACTAAAACCTACACAAGAACGTTTATAGCTGTTTATTCAAAATTGCAAAAACTTACAGGACAACAATGTCATTTATTAGGTGAGTGAGTAAACAAACTATGGTACATTCATATCGTGTAATATTATTCAGCAACAAAAAAAAACCTTAATTATTGAGGCTAAAGAGATAGCTCAAGCAGTTAAGAGCACTTCCTGCTCTTGCAGGGAGCCTGGGTTCAGTTTCTAGCACTCACATGGCAGTTCACTACTGTGTGTAATGCACAGAAAGCAAAGCACAGTAAGAGCTGGGGGCAAACAAGTACAAGATTGCTCTTCAATAGAATAGAATTTCTGTTTTGCAAAAACAAAAGAGTTCCATAGGGGGTGATGGTTTCAGAATGACCTGTGTGTATTTATCACTACTAAGTAAAAATGTTTAATATTGCCAGGCACAGTGGCCCACACCTTTACTCTCAACACTTGGGAGGTAAAGGTAGGTGGGTCTCTGTAAGATTGAGGCCAGTCTGGTCAACACAGCAAGCTCAAGGCCAACTGGAGCGACTAGGAGACCTGTCTCAAAAAAAAAAAAAAAAAGAAAGAAAAAAGAAAGAAAGAAAGAAAGAAAATTTTTAATACAGTAAGTTTATGCTATGCATATTTTACCTCAATTAAATATTTTAAAAATTAATTTTTATGCCCAAATTATTCCTGAAAGAAAATCCAAAAACTTGACAATGTGGAACTTCAAAGGAGAAGCTTTAGGAGCTGTAATGACTGATCATTATTGTCACATGAACTGGATTTGAAATCACCTAAGAGATGTACCTCTGGATGTGTCCATGAAGTGTTTCCAAAGAGGTTTAACCGCAGAGGAGAGACCCACCCTGAATGTGAGCAGCACAATCTCTTGTCTTGGACTGAATAAAAAGGAAAAACAGAATGTGAGCTGGGTACCTGCACCCCCCACTCTGCCACCGCTTCCTGACTGTGGACACAGTGTGACACACGGCTTCTCTCTCTGGCTGCCATGATTTCTCCACCATGATGGATTGTAACCTTTCAAACTGTGAGCCAAAACAAACCCTTCCTTCCTTGAGCTGTGTTTTGCAGGTATTTTGACAAAACAAGGAAGATAACTAATACAGAAAATTGGCTGTTGCTGTGACAAACTTGATCATGTGCTTCACAGGTTTTTGGAATTGGTTTTCAGGAGGATGTAGAAGAATTTGAAATTTCAGGCTACTAAAGCATTCCACTGCACTAAGCAGAGTTTAATGGACCATCCTGATGGAAGCTCAAAACATAATGTCAAGAGAAACATGGACGCGCAGGCCTAGATCACCAGGTTTCAGAAGTGAACAGGACTCCACAAGGAACTAGAGGCCATTCATGTTACATTCTAGAACATAATCTGGTTGTATTCTGCCCATGTTCTGAGAACTTGAATGAGGGTGAATTTAACCCTCATGTTAAACCCTGTTCCCTTTAAGACTTTATTCCCAATATAGAAAGTTAAACACGTCAAGTACTCATCAGTTGTGTTTGTGAATGTCACAGATCATTATAAATGAGGACTTTAAGAGGTTGATTTTTTATGGTAGATTATCTTGCATTATTACTCTCTTTTGTTCTAGGTTTCCTTCCTGGTGAAGCCAACCTAGAACTCTGCTCTCCCTAAATAGGTTTGTACATTACTGCTCATGGATCTCTCTCCTGGTTTTTAAGGAACACAAGCCTATTCACCATGTCCATTAGCTTGTGAAATTCCAGAGCTGCTGTCCTCCACCATTCCTCAGGCAAGACATCCTTACTTTGTCTCATGTAGCAGTCATCCTTCAAAATTCATAGTGCATTTGTTCCTGGACCCCTAAAATCCAGAGATGCTCGAGCTCCTTGTGTGAAGAGTAGTATTTGCATAGAACATGCACACATCTTTCTGTGTGCTTTAAATCGCCTTT
Organism: Nannospalax galili; assembly: GCF_000622305.1. Lineage (NCBI taxonomy): Eukaryota > Metazoa > Chordata > Mammalia > Rodentia > Spalacidae > Nannospalax > Nannospalax galili. The sequence goes on along the minus strand of NW_008341172.1, from coordinate 1,806,626 downwards.
AGAGTATGTGCAATACCTTCTACAATATGCATGTTTTGTTGCATCAATGTTTGTTACAGTGTGTTGCTTACAGAGCAATGACCAGAAAAAAAAGTCTGTCCCTATTCAGAAGGGTGCAGTGGTTTTTTCCTTTAATAACTTTAATCCACAATTGGTTGACTCCATGGATGCATAGTCCAAAGATACAGAAGACTGGCCCCGTGTGTAAGTGTGTGTGTGTGTGTGTGTGTGTGTGTGTGTGTGTGTGTTTATCCATTTTAAATACCTGCATTTCCTTCAAATGTTTATGACATCAAAATATTTGTAATTAGATGAGAAAACAATATATTTCAAATCAGTATATATGTAAAAATAAGGAGATTATAAGTCCAGAAAGCAAGTACATCCTTTGTTAGCTACACCTTATTATTCTTAATAATTTATTTAGTATTTTAAATATTTTATTTATTTTTATTTTATCTTCATGAGTGTATTGCCTGCACGTATGTAAGGGCACCCTTGTCATGCAGTGTCCATAGAGGTCAGAAGAGGGTGTCAAATCCCCTGGAACTGGAGTTAAGGATGGTTGTTAGCTGCTGTGTGGGTGCTGGGAACTGAACCCTGGTCCTTTGTGAGAGCAGCCAATGGTCTTAACTGCTGAGCTGTCTCTTCAGTCCCAACACCTTATTATTTTTGTCCTCTATCTAGACTCATAGGTCTCCAAATGTGGTTAGCATCAGCACCAATTGGACAGTTCATGAAAATGAGCATCTCCAGATCCCACTCTAGAGAATCTGATGGAGCAGGTCTGGGTCAAACATAAAAATTTAAATTCCATCCCAGCTCTCCAAGACGTAGGTAATACTGGGTCATAGCTCTCATTTTGAAAACTGTTGCCAGAGGGGAATGGCTATATAAGCCACCAAAAAGGATGATGATTTCAATCAGAATTAAATAAAAGACTCCAGAAAATTCAAAGTTGTATTCACCTACAGAAAAAACCTCTGTCTAAATGATAAAAAACGGTAAATACTAAGATCACTAAGACAGAAATCCTTCCGGGTAAACTTTCAAAATCAGCAGCGGCATACTGAGCCGCAGCTCTAGTAAATCCTTGACCGTGTTACTATCAACTTCAGCTTAACTTGAATCTGTGAAGTTTAAAGTTCTGGAGGTTTTTGTAAGTCAGACATGCAAATGTGAATTTCTTTCTTCTGACCACACACTCTTTTTAGGGTTCTTATTGCTTTCCAAAGTTAATCCCTGTAACTCATTCTGGTCTCTCTTCTCACCAAAGTTAAAGCTCTGAATGAGTTCTTCTTTTCCCACATCAAAGATCTTTTTAAAATTACATTTAGAATAAGTATGGTCTTTAAAATAAGTTCGTTCAAATAAATGTGTAAACTGGCTGATTTTTTAAAACTATGTGGCTCATGTTAGGAAGAATTGATCTAAAATGTATCATTTTCTCACCTATGTGAGGCCTATGTGTTTTAAAATCCTTAGTCTTCAGCTCTAGGTGCCGCTGGGAGGAGGAACCTTTAGGAGTTGTGATCTAGTTGGAGGAGTTAGACCACAAGGATGTGCCTTGAGGGATTCTCAGCTCCCAGCTGCACCCCACCTCTCTCTTTTCATCTTGCCCACTTTAATCTGAGTAGTCTCCTCTACCACAAGCTCTTACCACAATCTGCTATACTGCCACAGACCCAAAGCAACAGGCCAGGTAAACATGACAGAAACCTCTGTAACTAGGAGTCCAAGTAAATCTTTGCTTCTTTCTAGCTGTTTAGCTCAGATATTTTGTCACAGTGCCAGGAAACTGGCTAATACACCTGTTCACAGGTCCTTTAAATCTTCAGGGCATCCCTAAGCCTACGGAATGTGGAACTGAACAGTCTTTCACACTTATAAGTGTTATCACTGTCACAAGACAGAACTTCACATGGAATAACTAATTAGAGCAGGCTACACAAAACAGGGAGCAAAGGTCAGAGATTCCACTTCAGAGAGGTTCTTCAGTAGCTCCACCCCCAGAAATCCACATTCTTACAGTAGGCAATCACAGCTCTGATGTGTCCACAATCTCCAGGCAACTATGGACTGAGTCCATTTCCCAATATACAATTGATACTTAAAATCTAAGATTCTATAGACACGGGTTCTACCAATTGTGGATAAAAAATATTGGGGGAGGCATAGGGGCTGAAAACACAGGGGATTGCGTGAGATCCCCTCTTTCCTGGAGAGAACCTCTTTGCTGGACGCAGGGGCTGACCTTTTGGTTTCCTGATCCTTTGCCTCCAGACCAACCCAACTCTTCAGTGCAGTACCCAGGAGCCCTTGGGGCCTCTTCCCACATCCATCTCCCTTTGCATCTCTGAGTGTCCCTGCCACCAGCAGCCCCAGAACAGCATCTTTCCTGGGCCCTGCTCACAGGCCAGTCCAACCCCCAAATTCCTGAGGCTAAAATCTTTCTTGGAGGGCTCCAGACCTTAGGAGAAAGCCTGAGAGCATCTGATCCTCATCTGACTTGGGCCTCTGTGGGAACTCCTGAAGACAAAAGCAATCTGATCACTCCAATATAAAATCAAAAGAGAGAAAAAGAAGCTTAGCCAAATGAGTTTTTCATGCCCAAAAAGTAAACCGCAAAGGCCCATAAGGTTTACAAAAAGAAGCAGAACTCAACAAAAGAAGGCTTGAGTCTCACATAAGAATCAGAAACTGCTAAGGAAATTCACATGTCAAAGTCACAAAGAAAAAAATAACAACATGAAAAACCAAAATAATATATCCCCACCAAGTACCAATAGCCCTCGAGAGGAGTACAGTGAGAACCCCCTATAGATAACGCAGGACATGGAACTCAAAAGAACAATTATAAACATGATAAAAGAATTCAGTAAATTTAAAGAACATACAAACAAATCAAAGAACTGAAGGAAGATGGGGGCAAACTACTGAATGAATGAATTCAGAAAAGAGATAGAAATATTGAAGACTATGCAGGCTGAAATGAAGAAGAAAGTGAAACACTCAGTAAGCCAATTAGAAACAACAGGAGAAAGCCTCACCAATAGGATGAATGAAATGGAAAACAGAGTGTAAAGACTGGAAGGTAAAGTGGACAAACTAGACCACTCAGGCAAAGAGTATGAAAAATTTAAGAAACCACAAGAATGGAATGAGGAGGAATTGTGTGACACCATAAAAAGACCAAACTTACAAATCATAGGCATACAGGAAGGAGAAGAATCCCAAGAAAATGGCATGGACCAGATCTTCAACAGAATCATAGAAGACAATTTCCCAAAATTAAAGAAGACATGCCCATACAAATACAAGAGGCATATAGAACGCCAAACAGACAAGACCAGAAAAGAAACTCTCCACAGCACATCATAGTAAAAACACTAAGCATACAGAACATAGAGACAATACTGAAAGCTGCAAAAGAGAAACAACAAGTCACATATAAAGGAAAACCCATCAGAATTACAGCTGACTTTTCAGTGCAAACTATAAAAGTCAGAAGAGCCTGAACCAAAGTATTCCCAGTCCTAAATGACCACAGATGCCAACCCAGATTACTTTACCCAGGAAAAACGTCTATTGTGGTCAAAGGGTAAAGAAAAATATTCCTAAAGTAAATAGGCTGAAAGGATTCATGTCCACAAAGCAGCCCTTCAGAGAGTCCTTGAAACAATACAAAGAGCTAAAGAAAGGAATGACTATACCCAAGGGATTGCAGAAAGAAATTCAATGAAGGTATAACTGTGGAAAAGTACAGCTATATCAAGAATGTAAACAGAAATAAAAACGAGACAGGATTCAATACACATCTTTCATTAATAACTTTAAATATTAATTGACTTAACTCCCCAGTCAAAAGACAGACTAGGTGAGTAGATTAAGAAACAAAACCCATCTTTTCGTTGTCTGCAAGAAACTCATCTCACTTTCAAGGACAGGCACTATGTTAAGGTGAAAGGATGGAAAAAAATATACCAAGCAAATGGTACTAAGAAAAAAGTAGGTGTTGCAATTCTAATATCTGACAAAACAGACTTTAAACTAAAATTAATCAGAAGAGATAAAGAGGGCCATTTCATTCTGATCAAACGAACAATAAACCAAGAAGAGATTACAATCATGAACATATCTTCACCAAACTCTGGCTCACCCAACTTCATAAAAAAATACTGCAGGACTGTAAGACCCAGATTAATCCCAACTCATTAATAGTAGGGGACTTCAATACCCTACTGTCTCCATTAGATAGGTCAACAGGGCAGAGAGTTAACAGAGACAGCTGAATTAAATGATACCATATATCAAGTGGACCTAACAGACATCTACCCTGAATATTCCACCCAAGCACCAAAAGACATACTTTCTACTCAGCACCCTATGGAACCGTCTCCAAAATCAACCATATATTGGGGCACAAAACAAACCTCAACAAATACAAAAGCATTGAAATAATTCCATGCATTCTAACAGACCACAGTGCAATAAAGCTTACAATCAACACTGGAAGAAGCCCTAGTCACCACATGAACGCATGGAGATTAAGCAACACACTCCTGAATGATTAATGGGTCAAAAGAGAAATTAAGAAAGAATTAAAAGTATTCCTGGAACTAAATGAAAAGAACAATACAACACGACAAAACTTCTGGGACACACTGAAAGCTCTAAGTGCCTATATCAAAAAATCAGAAAGATAACAAATAAATGACTTAACATTGCAACTCAAGACACTTGAAAAGCAACAACAAATGAAACCCAAACCCAGCAGACAAGAAGAAAAAAACAAAAATCAGGGCAGAAATTAATGCAATCGAAACAAAGATAACAATACAAAGAAGCAACAAATCCAAGAGCTGGTTCTTTAAACAAGATTGACAGACTGCTAGCCCAGATAACCAAAAGAAAGAAAGAGCACCTCCAAATCAACAAAATCAGAGACAAAAGGGGAAACAGCACAACAGACACTGGAAAGATACAGAACATTATAAGGGAATACTTTAAAAACCCATATGCAACTAAATGTGAAAACCTAAAAGAAATGGATGGATATCTAAAGGCATGGGAACTACCAAAACTAAACCAAGAAGAGATGAACAGCTTAAACAGACACATAACACAAAAAGAAATTGAAAAAGTAATACAAAACTCCCAAATGAAAAAAGCCCAGGACCAGATGGATTTACAGCAGAATTCTGTCAGATATTTAAAGAAGATCTACATCCAATGCTACTTAATTTATTCAAAAAGATAGAAATGGAGGGAGAACTTCTAAATTCCTTCTATGAAGCCAGCATCACTCTAATACCAAAGCCAGGTAAAGATACAGCCAAAAAAGAAAACTATAGACCCACATCCTTAATGAACATAGATGCAAAAATTCTCAACAACATACTTGCAAACTGCATACAGACACACATCAAAAAGATCATCCACCATGATCAAGTTGGCTTTATCCCAGAGATGCAGGAATGGTTCAATATACACAAGACAAAAAACGTCATAAGTCATATAAATGGGCTCAAAGACAAGAACCATATGGTCATGTCAATAGATAGATGCAGAGAAGGACTTTGACAAAATTCAACATGCAGTTATGTTCAAAGTCCTAGAGGGAATTTGACTGGAGGGAGCATACCTCAACATAATTAAAGCCATATATAACAAACCCACAGCCAACATCATTCTAAATGGAGAAAAACTGGAAGCATTCCCATTGAAATCAGGAACCACCAGACAAGGCTGTCCACTATCCCCACTTTTCTTTAACACAGTGCTTGAAACTCTTGCAAGAGCAATAAGACAAGGGCATGAAATTAAAGGAGTAATAATTGGAAAAGAAGAGATCAAATTATCCTTTTTTGTAGATGATATGATATTATATCTGAGATGCCAAAAATTCCACCAGAAAACTCCTAGAAATTATTAACATGTTCAGTAAAGTGGCAGGTTACAAACTTAACCTACAAAAGTCTGTAGCCTTTCTATATACCAATAACAAGCAATCAAAGAAAGAACACTTGGAAACACTACCCTTCACAATAGCACCAAAAATTAAAATATCTCTGAATAAACCTGAAATGACTGGGATTCTTCTCTGTAAGTTTAAGGATCCATATTTTTCACATAGTAAGGTTACATTTGTTTAGGAATGTGACAGCCTTGAGGTTTTCTCTGAGATCTATGACCTCTCCAGCTGTGTGTATTTGGTTAGGTTTATAGTACCACATACAAGTTTTCTCTCATTGAGTGGGCTTTAAGTGCAATTAGGTAGCTGTTGATTACCCCCAAGATAAAAGTGCAACTACTGTACCAATGTTGTTTGCTGTGTTGGTCATGGGTTTTTAGACCTTGAAGCTGGGATTGGACCATCAGTTGATGTTCTCCCTCACCAGCTTGCATAAATGTTCTCCAAGCTATGAAAGCTAGCCTTCAAAGGAGGTGGTTTTGAGGTCAGTTCCAGCTCCATTGCTCCAAATCCTGTGTCCAAAGTATGTCCTGTCTTCAGCAATAGGGTATTACCTTCAAGATCCAGGAGGCAATCAAGGGCTGTGGCAATAGCTTGTGTGATTTTGGGAGTCTCTTGGGCCACTATGGTCAACAACTCAAAGAAAGTGTCTGGTACTGACCATGTAGCCTTCAGCTGTACACATGGACTCATGTAGAGATATTGTATGTGCAATCAGTTTCAGTCACCTGATATTTAACTAAGTTGCCAAGAACACACAAGAGAGAAAAGACACCATCTTCAACAAATGGTGCTGGCAAAACTGGATCTCTACCTGTTGAAGAATGAAAATAAACCCCTATCTTTCACCTTGCACAAAAGTCAATTCCAAATGGATCAAATGTAAAGCCTGAAACTCTGAAACTGTTAGAAGAAAACATTGGCAAAAACCTGCAAGATATAGGTGTAGGAAAGGATTTTCTAACCCAGATATCAATTCCTCAGAAAAAAAAAGTCAAGAATTCAACAAATGGACTTCATCAAACTAAAAATCTTCTGTACATCAAAGGAGTCAACCAGGGAAGTGAAGAGAAAACCCACAGGATGGGAGAAAATCTTCACCAGCGACACATCTGACAGAGGTTTAATAACCAGAATATATACCAAACTCAAAAGCAGAGAATCAAGACAAGAAATAACCCAATTAAAAGATTGGCTAGGGAGCTGAACAGAGAGTTTTCAAAAGAAGAAGTAAAGATGGCTATGAAGCATCTTAAAAGATGTTCATCATCACTAATAATTAGGGAAATGCAAATTAAAACCAATTTAAGAGTTCATCTTACCTCAGTCAGACTGGCTAAGATAAAGAGAATACATGATACCAAACATTGGAGAGGATGTGGGGAAAGGGGAACACACATCTACTGCTGGTGGGGCTGCAAACTTGTTCAACCCCTATGGAATGCAGTGTGGAGAACTCTTAAAAAACTACAAATGA
>NW_008341172.1:1798593-1799110 GCF_000622305.1 Nannospalax galili | reverse complement strand
TAAAGAAAGATGAAATCATGAAATTTGCAGGTAAATGGATGGAACTAGAAACTGTTATACTAAGTGAAGTAACACAGACTCAGAAAAAGAATTAATGTATGTTCTCCCTCCTATGTGGATCCTAGAACCAAATCCTGATAGGTGAGTATGTATCCAAACATAAGTACAGGAGCCAGGATAATGGAAAGGAACCTGAGAGGTAAAGGAAAAGAAAGAACCTGAAAGAGAGAAACAGTAGGAAACAGGCGTTAATAAGGGGGATATGGATAAAAATTGGGATAGTTTAAGGGAGGGGGGAAGGAAGGGTGTACAAGGAACCTAGGAGATAAAGGGAAAGAAGGAGCTCAAAAGGGGTAGGACCATAGGAGAAGGGAGAAAGATGTAAAATGGGGCACCTTAATTGGGGAAACCATGATGGAGGGGTTAGACAATGTGAGATATAAATAATGCCTAGCTACTTTTAAAAACCAGAGGGAACCATATTAGTCCAACAATCTACTGACAAATTATCCCAATT
>NW_008341172.1:1797612-1798438 GCF_000622305.1 Nannospalax galili | reverse complement strand
CCTATACTAATTTGGTCAGAGGGACATAAAGGACACTTTTTGCTCCTTGCCCTCCTAGGTCGACTAGTTCCAGGGGACTATGAGTATTTCCCAAAATGTCCTGTAATTGTGGTGGGTTACCTGTCCTCTTGATCAAGGAGGCCGAGGAGACCCCACAAGATGGACATGAACCAGTGTCCAGTCTACGAAGAGAAGGATCAACACAAAGGAATCATTTCCTCCATAATTCCAAGAGAAGCCAGCCAGAACCTTTGACTTATCTTCACATAAGCGGAAGTGGTAAAAGAAAGGAGCCAGGGGCTCCTCCCAAGCCCATGTGACCCCTGAGGAACAGATCCTCAAACGATGTTAAGAGTAAAAATAAATTGGTTCATCTGTGCCAGAACCTTTGACTTATCTTCACATAAGCGGAAGTGGTAAAAGAAAGGAGCCAGGGGCTCCTCCCAAGCCCATGTGACCCCTGAGGAACAGATCCTCAAACGATGTTAAGAGTAAAAATAAATTGGTTCATCTGTGCCAACTGTATGGCCTTAAACACCCAAAAGTAAAGTATAACCAAAGATTAAAGGGGCCAGTATAATTTTTTAAGAGTCCATATGCACAGCTAAAGGCTACATAACAAGCAACATTGCCAGATAGAAGATATCTTCTTTTGAGCTGTTGGCCAGGATGGCCAAAGGGACTCCCAGATAGTAACCCAGCATAGAACTGGGAAAATGAACAGCAGACCCCAATCTTATCTAAAGGAATACTGACAACTGATTGCTGCTAGATGAGGAACAGATGACCTTCCTAAAACAAAGACCTCTAGATAGGCTGACGAGAT
>NW_008341172.1:1794557-1796717 GCF_000622305.1 Nannospalax galili | reverse complement strand
TAGTTGAAGGGGAAAGAAAAATCTTCCATGACATAAATAGGCTGAAAGAATTCATGTCCACAAAACCAGCTCTTCAGAGAGTTCTTGAAGCAATACAAAGAGCTGAATAAAGGAATGACTATACCCAAGGGGTTATGGAAAGAAACTTAATGAAGGTATAACTATGTAAATGCACAGCTACACCAAGAATGTGAACAGAAATAAAAATGAAAAGAATCAATACACATCTGTAATTACTAACTTTAAATACCAATGGACTGAACTCCCAGTCAAAAGACACAGCCTAAGTGAATAGATTAAGAAACAAAATCCATCTCTTTGCTGTCCACAAGAAACCCATCTCACCTTCAACGATAGACACTACCTTAAGGTAAAAGGATGGAAAAAGAATATTCCAAGCAAATGGCATTAAGAAACAAGCAGGGGTTGCAATTCTAATATCTGACAAAATAGACTTCAAAGTAAAACTAATCAGAGAAGATGAGGAGGATCACCTCATTCTGGTCAAAGGAACCGTTAATCAAGAAGATATTACAATCCTTAACATATATGCACCAAACTCTGGTGCACCCAAATTCATAAAAACAACACTACAGAACTTTAAGACACAGATTAACCCCAACTTAGTAATAATAGGGGATTCAGTACCCCACTGTCTCCATTAGACAGGTCAACTGGACAAAGAATAAACAGAGAGACATCTGAATTAAATGATACCGTACATTAAATGGACCTAACAGGATCTTTCAACTATTCCACCCAAACACCAAAGAATACACATTCTACTCATCACCCCATGGAACTTTTTCAAAAAATTGACCACATACTAGGCCACAAAACAAACCTCAGCAAATACAAAAACATTGAAATAATTCCATGCATTATATCAGACTACAATGCAATAAAGCTCAAAATCAACACTGGACAAAGCCCTGGTCACCACACAAACTTGTGGTGATTGAACAACACACTCCTAAATCAAAATGAGTGGGTCAAAGGAAAAATTAAGAAAGAAATAAAAGAATTCCTGGAATTCAATGAAAAGGAAAATACAACACAACACAACCTCTGGGACATTTTAAAAGCAGTCCTAAGAGGGAAGTTTATAGCTCTTTGTGCCTACATTAAAAATTTAAAAAGAGCCCAAATAAATTACCTAACACTGCAACTCAAGACACTGGAAAGGCAAGAACAAATGAAACCCACACCAGAAGAAGAAACGAAATACAAAAATCAGAGCAGAAATTAATGAAATGGAAACAAAGAAAACAATACAAAGAATCAATTACTATAAGAGTTGGTTCTTTGAAAAGATAAACAAGATAGACAGATCCTTAGCCCAGTTAACCAAAAGAAAGAGCAAATCCAGATCAACAAAATCAGAGATGAAAGGGAAAACATCACAACAGACACCCAAAAGATACAGGCCATTATAAAGGAATATTTTAAAAACCTATATGCCACTAAATTTGAGAATATAAAAGAAATCGATGGATATCTCAAATCATGAGAACCACCAAAATTAAACTAAGAAGAGATCAACAGTTTAAACAGACCCATAACATATAAGGAAACTGAAACAGTATTACAAAGTCTGACAACTGAAAAAAGCCCAGGCACAGATAGATTTATAGCAGAATTCTACCCGACATTTAAAGAAAACCTCCAACCAATACTACTTAAATTATTCCAAACAATAGAAACAGAGGGAGAACTCCCAAATTCCTTCTATGAAGCCAGCATCACTCTAATACCCAAACCAGGTAAAGACACAACCAAAAGAGAAAACTATAAATCCATAGCCTTAATGAGCATAGGTGCAAAAATTCTCAACAAAATACTTGCAAACTGCATACAGGCACACATCAAAAAGATCATTGACCATGATCAAATAGGCTTTATCCCAGAGATGTTGGGATAGTTATATGCAAGTCAATAAACATCATTAATCATACAAATGGACTCGTAAACAATAACTACATTGTCACCTCAATAGACATAGAAAAGTCTTTTGACAAAATTCAGCATGTATTTATGTTCAAAGTCCTAGGGGGAATTGGGCTGGAGGGAATATACTCAACATAATTAAAGCTGTATACAACAAACCCACAGCCAACATCATTCTAAATGGAGAAAACCTGGAAGCATTCCCATTGAAAT
>NW_008341172.1:1792535-1794438 GCF_000622305.1 Nannospalax galili | reverse complement strand
AGAAGAGGTCAAACTATGCTTTTCGCAGATGATATGATACTATACCTAAGAGATCCCAAAAGTTCCACCAGAAAACTCCTAGAACTGATCAACACTTTCAGTATAGTGGCAGGTTATAAAATCAATCTACAAAAATCATTAGCCTTTCTATACACCAATAACAAGCCATTGGAGAAACAATACAGAGACATGCTCCCATTCACAATTGCTGCAAAAAATAAAATAAAATATCTTGGAATAAATCTGACCAAAGACACCAAAGATCTCAACAATGAAAAGTTTAAATCACTAAAGAGATTGAGAAAGGCACCAGGAGATGGAAGGACCTCCCATCCCCATGGATTGGAAGAATTAATATTGTGAAAATGATCATCCTACCAAAAGCAATATACAGATTCAATGCAATCTCAATCAAAATCCCCATGGACATGCTTCACAGAATTATGAAAAACCATCCTTAAATTCATATGGAAGCACAAAAGACCCCAGATAGCCAAAGCAACCCTGAGATCAAAGAGCAATGCTGGGGGGATTACTATACCAGATCTCAAAATATACTACATAGCCATAGTCATAAAAACAGCATAAAAATAGTACTGGTGCAAAAACAGACACACAGATCAATGTAACATCACTGAAGATCCAAACCTGGGTACACGCAATTTCAGCCACCTGATATTTGACAATGGTGCCAAGAACACACAATGGAGGAAAGACAGCATCTTCAACAAATGGTGCTGGAAAAACCAGATCTCCTCCTGTAGAAGAATGAAACTAGATCCTTATCTTTTGCCTTGCACAAAAGTCAACTCCAAATGGATCAATGTGAAACTGGAAACCCTGAAACTATTAGAAGAAAATATTGGAAGTAACTTACAGGGTATAGGTGTAGGAAAACATTTTCCAAATCAGATAGAATTTGCTCAGGAATTAAGATCAGCAATCAACAAATGGAACCTCAATAAACTAAAAAGCTTCTGTACAGCAAAAGAAACAATCAAAAAAGTGATGAGAAAACCCACAGAATGGGAAAAAAATCTTTACCAGTGATACATCTGACAGAGATTTAACAACAAGACTATATAAAGAACTCAAAAAACAAAGAATTGAGAAACCAAATGACCCAATGGAAAGATGGACTAAAGATCTAAACAGAGAGTTCTCAAAGGAAGAAATAAAGGTGACTAAGAAACATTTCAAAAAGTGTTCAACATCTCTAGTAATTAGGAAAATGCAAATTAAAACCTTCCTAAAGTATCATCTTACCCCAATCAGACTGGCTAGGATCAAGAGAACAAATGATACCAAATGGTGGAGAGGATGTGGAGAAAGGGGAATGTTCACTCACTGCTGGTGGGATTGCAAACTTGTGCAGCCTCTATGGAAAACAGTATGGAGAACTCTTAAAAAACTAACTAAAGCCAGGTGTGGTGGCACACGCCTTTAAACCCAGCACTTGGGAGGCAGAACCAAGTGCCGCTCAACTTAACAAAAATGTGGTACATTTACACAATGGAGTTCTACTCAGCAGTAAAGAAAGATGAAATAAAGAAATTTGCAGGTAAAGTGTAGAAACTGTTATACTAAGTGAAGTAACACAGACTCAGGAAAACAAATGACTTCTGCTTTCCCTCATGTGTGGATCCTAGCACCAAATCCTTTTAAATTCCAGGTCCTTTCAAAAAGATGATGCTATACAGCAGTCCCTTCTGCAACAAGTAGCTACCATCATCATGACTTCAGCTGAGCCTGATCACTAAACATAGTCACAATTGGGCTTGTTGATGGTTGTGCTCATTCATTAAAGGAGGGCCAAACAGGGTCATTGGACCTCACCGCATTATCCAGCCACTCTTCCCAGCCAACTGTATGTAATTTGACCCTAATCACACATGGCCTCCTG
>NW_008341172.1:1791348-1792260 GCF_000622305.1 Nannospalax galili | reverse complement strand
AAAGAAAGAAAGAAAGAAAGAAAGAAAGAAAGAAAGAAAGAAAGAAAGAAAGAAAGAAAGAAAGAAAGAAAGAAAGAAAGAAAGAAAATGAGAATGTGAACGATGTTAAAAGGATATGGGAATGGAGATATTTTTCAAAATAGAAAAAATGAGAAAGCCTAAGCAAGTGATGAAGGTCTGTATAGGTTTGTTATATATAAAGGATGAGCCAAAAATAATATACATAGAAATCTTAAAATTTCTATGGTCATAGTTTAGTCAACTAGTTTAAGGACCAAAACATATATGTAGTCTAGGTTTATCTGAGAATATTTGGTTTTTTATCCAAGCCTTATCTACATAGCACATGGTAATTAAAAGTACCAGACTGGTGGAACTAACCTTATTGGATGTTTCACAGCCATACTTTGAGGCCTATACTAATGTGGTCAGAGGGACTTAAAGGATAGTTTTGCCCCTTTCCTTCCAACATTGACTAAGTTCCAAGGGACTATGAGCATCTCTCAAAATGTCCAGCAACTGTGGTGAGTCATCTGTCCTCTTGTTCAAGGAGGACATGGAGACCCCACGAGATGGACTTGAACCAGTGTCTAGTCTACAAAGAGGAGGGTCAACTCAGAGGAACATCTCACTCATGCTTCCAAATGAAGCCAGACAAGGTCGAGCAGGACCTTTGGCTTATCTTCACATAGATGGAACTGGTAAAACAAAGGAGCCAGGAGCTCCTCCCAAGCCCATGTGACCCCTGAGGAACAGATCCTCGAATGACTTTAAGTATAAAAATAAATCAACTTATTTGGGCCAACTGTAGGGTCTTAAACACCCAAAAGGAAAATATAACCAAAGAGTAAAGTCATCAGTATATTTCTTTAAGAGTTCAAGGGGTGACACTTCCCAGACACTGGGCTTAAA
>NW_008341172.1:1778301-1791132 GCF_000622305.1 Nannospalax galili | reverse complement strand
CTTCCCCTTAGTATCCAGCCACTCTTCCCAGCCAACTAGTTCAGCCTTGGAAGACAAAAGAAAAATGAGGAAGAACCCAAAAGGGATGCTTTTGGAAGCCCTTGTCAAGAAACTCCAATGGAGTTTACTGTGCCTAATTTAAAATTGCCCTGTTCTGAATTTTTTCTAGTTCCCTGTCTAGAACTTGTGATGCTAATTACTCTTACCTTTACTTCTCCTTCACATCTCCTATTCAGGATTCAAGGACTTACTTTTCCCCCTAGAGACAAGAGTTATACAATTCGGGAGTCTTTTAGATAGACCCACTGAAGGGGTACCCCAATTGCCTCACCCTGTGTCCCTGTTCAGCATGGAAGAAGCCAGAGTGGTCTACGTCCCAATTCCCTATTGGCAATTTGGGTAACCTCTTCAGAGGATGGTGTGATAAGAATAGGAGGTAGGAATTGGCTAGGTAGTTAGTGTAAAAAGACCCCGAAGAAAAGTAGCCAGTTTCTTGGCTAAAACTCTCAATGTCCTTGGGCCTCTTAGCAACATACTCTGTTCCAAAGTCCAAAAATGTCGAATCCTTATCCTTATCCTTATCCTTATCCTTATCTAATCCTTAAAAGACTTTAGGGTTACCTCTTCAGAGGGGGGAATGCTAGAGTAACCAAAAGCCCCATAAAAAATAAATCAATCAATCAAAGAAGAAGAAAGAGTACATGAAGTTATCAGAAAAAAGTGATGGGGGGATATGGGAGGACTTGGAGGGGAGGAAGTGGGCATTGATTTGATCAAAACACTTTATATGCATGTATGAAATTATCAATAAATTATTTATTTAAAAATTATTGGGGAAAACTGTTTTTAACATGTACAGATTTTGATCAATATACCCAAAGCAATGCTACATAACAACTATTTTCATTGCATTTACATTGTAGTAGATACTAAGAGTACCCAGACATGAGATACAGTACACAAAAAATGTGAATAGTTTCTATGCAAATATATTGCATATGTTTATGAGTAATTTGAGCACCCTTGCTTTTTGGTACTGTTTGGAGGTCCTTGAACCAATACTCAATATCAGATAATGTGAGTGCACAATTACATTGTATACATATGGGTACACACTTCCATTATGTACATATGGGTGATGCTTCCAGAGTACCACTGGGCTTGGATGTGATCTCACACTACGTCAACACTAGTGCCACATTCAGTCTGGACACAGCCCAGATCTTCCACATCCTCTTACAATAGCACAAGTTTTGGCACTAAGGGATGTGTTTTGGCCAACACAAGAGCATCATCATTGCCCCAGCTAAATGCCATTGAAAGTGATATAACCAAAAGAGACAGGTGATCCTGAAAAGAAAGGAGATCAGGAGAGGAAGCAAGAAAAGTAACCTGGGTGAGCAATAGCATGCTCACGACCTCTGAGGTGGTTTGAATGAGTGTCCCCCATAGACTCCAACTATTTGAATACTTGGTCCCCAGTTCCTGGCACTGTTTGGGAAGGGTCATGGAACCTTTAGGAGGTGTGGCCATGCTGGAGGAAACTGGTCACTAGGGGTGGGCTTTGAGAGTTCAAAGCCATGCCCATTTCTAGTCTATCTTGCTTGGCTCCCTGTTCCTGCTGGAAGATGTGAGCTCTCAGCTTTCTACTCTGGCCACTGCCTCTCCCGCCATGCCTCCCTGCCATGATGGACTCTCATCCCTCTGGAACCATAAGCCAAATGAATTCTTCCTTCTATAAATTGCCTTGGTTAGGGTGTTTTATCACAGCAACAGAAAAGTAACTAATACAACCTCCAAACACAAATGCCAGGCCACTCTTTTGCCATAGAACTATGGAACCCCTAAGTACCACAGTGTGTCAGTATCATGTCCTGCGCATATCAATGAAAAAATGAAATATTAGAAGTGATGAGGTTGTGGAGCATTTCTCCTCTTCACATTCAGGAGACTAGAAGAAGCAGAAACTGGTCAGGGGCAGCTGAGACTCGAGGCCAGGCTCTCCAGGAAGCCCAACACCTCAGCACCAGGCTCCCAGCACTAACCCTTCAGGCACACTCTTTGAACCTAGAAGGAACTCTGTCCAGGCAGGAGTCGGCAGTGGATAACTTGAAGCTTCTCTTGCAACATTTTTTTTCTCTTAAGTCTTGGGTGATGAGAGGTTTTTGAGCAATTACTTGAAGACCAAGTCATAGGACCAAAGGTCCCCACAAGGCTGCGCCAAACCTGCCTGAGATGCCGCTTCCCTCTCATCACCTCCTGAGGATCTCAAGTGGTTGGCAAGAAGTGATGGCTGCAGGAGGCCTCACCAGTGACTTCTGCCATCTCTGCTTTCTCCATAAGCACAGCTGCATGTTCTGGCATTGGTAGAATACCCTTGTCTTCTGAGTCTAAACTAAGCTTCAGAAAACAAAGTGCAATATTTCATTTTATTTTATGAAGTCTCAGGCCTGGAGAGATGGCACAGCTGTTAAGTACATTGGCTGTTCTTGCAGAAGACCCAGGTTTGAATCCCAACACCCACATGGTGGCTTAACAACTGGCCTTAACTCCAGCTCCAGGGGATCCAGTGCCCTTTTGTTCTCTATGGGCACTGCACAACATGGGTGCACTTGCATACACGCAGGCATAATACTCATACACATAAAATTATAAATAAATCAAAAAATTTTTAAAGTATGAAAAATAATCCAAATTCATGCTGTGACTGTAAAGAGAGGTCTGGATATGACTACAGAAAGCTAAGAAAAAAGAAAATACTTAAATTCAAAACTCCCTAGGTTGTAAAAGAATGGACAGTTTTGTCCTTCAAATATGTCTTAAGATAATGTCTTCAGAAATGGCAAATGTAACATGCTCATCATGATCTCCAAAATGATGTTAAAGAACAAAGAAAAAGCTAAGGTGCTATCACATCCTTTCTCCATTTATTCTGCAAATCTTCCACACCTGTCCCTGTACTCAAAAGAAAATACAGGGGCTGGTAAATGGCTCAGGGAGTAAAAGCACTTGCTGCTAAACTGATGATCTAAAATGACCCTTATGGTGGAAGGAGAGAACTGACTCCCTCAAGTTGTCCTCAACTTCCACAAGCATACTATGGCACGTGCGCACCCGCACATATATGTACACAAATACACACGATAAATTAATTAATTAATTAAAAGAAAAAAATAATTTTTATTTTAAAGAAGAAAATATAGATACATAGGAACTCTGAGATGTTATGGGCTTCAATAAATGGAAGATGATGATAGATAGATAGATGATAGATGATGATAGATAGATAGATAGATAGATAGATAGATAGATAGATAGATAGATTCAGGCATGCTATACACCTACATAATTCTCTTTCTTCACTTAAAAATTATGGTCAGAGACTCCCAAAATTACACAGGCTATTGCCATATCCCTTGATTACCTCCCAGAACTTGAAGGTAAGACCCTATTACTAAAGACAGGACATATTTCAGGCAAGATTTGGAACGATTGAGCTGGAACTGACCTGGAAGCCACCTTCCCTGGAGGCTAGCTCTCAGGCTTTAGAGAGCACTGTACAAGCTGCTAAGGGAGAACATCATTTGATGGTCCAACCCCAGCTTCAAGGCCTAATAACCACATTAATGACCAGCACAGC
Source organism: Nannospalax galili (assembly GCF_000622305.1). NCBI lineage: Eukaryota > Metazoa > Chordata > Mammalia > Rodentia > Spalacidae > Nannospalax > Nannospalax galili. The sequence goes on along the minus strand of NW_008341172.1, from coordinate 1,787,492 downwards.
AAATGGCATCGCAAGATTTGGAACGATTGAGCTGGAACTGACCTGGAAGCCACCTTCCCTGAAGGCTAGCTCTCAGGCTTTAGAGAGTACTGTACAAGCTGCTAAGGGAGAACATCATTTGATGGTCTAACCCCAGCTTCAAGGCCTAATAACCACATAATGACGAGCACAGCGTGCAGGAATGTCACTTTTATCTTGAAAGTAATCAATAGCTGTCTAACTGGACTTACTACCCATTCAATGGTTGGGAACTCACGTGTGGTACTAGAAATACAGCTAAATATACATAGCTGGAGAGGTCATAGAACTTAGAGAAAACCCCAAGACTGTCACATCCTTAGACAAATATAATTTCTTACTATGTGCAAAATATAGATCCTTATATTTACAAACAAATATCCCAGTCACCACTCATCAAAGAAACTTCTTTTGCAATAGAGACTATTACAGAGTTCCACAACTGGTCACACACAGATATCGTCTGCTAATTACCTAAGCCTAAGTGGCATATTGACAATGCAACCTCTACAAGTAAGGCTCACTAAACATAGGGGTAGCATCTCTCAATGCTCATTAATTAAGCACCCTCATGCCCTCATGCAACATAGGGCCAGGAACACAAAAGGTCACAAGGCCTAAAGTAAGAGTCAGCAGAATGTGGGTCCTTGGACAGAACTCCTACATTAAACTCCACCCACCGAGGGCTCAGGGACCATTGTGAAGAGGAGGTGGAAAGATTGTAAGAGCCAGGGAGGAAGTGTGTGACCATATGAAAATAGAGTTCCTATAAGCTCCTGGGACCTTGCTACCTACAGCAATGGTGTTAGCATGCGCAAGACCTACGCAAACTCAAGCAGACAAAACCCCAGCACAAAACTGCGGAAATGGGCATCAGGCCCCTATCTTAACCAAAGAATTATTGGGAGTTTATTGCTGCTGGGTGAGGAAAAGCAGATCTTCTTAAAGGGAAGGACTCTAGATAGGCTGACTAGACCCAGTGGATGAACTTGCACTGAGAGACATCTGGGGACACTAACTTGACACCATGAGACTTAACACAAATGACAGAATGTATGAATTCCAGTGTGTGTGGAGGGCTATGGGAGAGCACCAACAGTGAAGGAGGTATAAAGATGATTAAGATTAAGATGTTCTGTATGAAATACACAAAAATTCAATAAAAACAAGTGTATAAAGGCAATAACTCACATAAAATTATAAATATCTAGAAAATCAAGTCAAGGAGATTTGTCAATTCAGAAATAAATGTGGCTTTCTACAATCATTAGTCAAAACAAATCTAAATGATCAAATATATAAAACTAAAATACTGAAAGATAAAAATAAATAAATAAAATTTTAAAATATTCTGTCTCAATGAGATAAGATTCCATTAAATCATCCTGCATGTGGAAAGCAGGACTACAAAGTGTGTGATTGTCTTTCCTTGAGTATAAAATGACCTGTTAAGCTAAATAAATCAAAACCTTTCTCTTAAAAAAAAATAATGGTCACTAGGCATGGCTGTGAACACTTCTTTTTATATGGTGTTGTTTTTGTTGTTAGGTATTTGGGGTCGGGGGTGAACACTTAATCTCAGCACTGGGAAGGAGGAGGCCAAAGAATTGGATCACAAGTTCCAGGTCAGCCTGGGCTGCATAGTAAGACCTTGTCTCAAAGAAAGAATCAGGGGCTGGAGAAATGGCTGAGTGGTTAAGAGCACTTGCTGCTCTGATAGATAACCAGAGTTTGGTTCCCAGAACCCATATGATGGCTAACAACTGTCTGCAACTCCATTTCCAGGGGAACTTCTGGCTTGTAAATGCTCTGCATGTGGTACACTTATTTACATGCAGGTAAAACCCTCGTACACATAAAACAAAAATAAATATTAAAAAAAAAAGAAATCGCATCAGAGACACCACTCTAGATCAAGAGATACAGCAGAAAGGGATTCATCTGGATAACTGCACAGCATTCTATGGTATGGATGTTCCACAGCATATTAAACTCTTGTTGATGGACCATCAAGTTGTCAAGCTGTTTTCAGGCTTTTATTGCTAAAAAACAATGCACACATCACTGTGAATGACAGATTGATGAACTCCAGAAATCTTTTCCCTATAATAGCAAACAAACACATTGGTAGAAACTGCCATAATCAACTCTCCTAACCTCTGGAAATTAGCCAAGGCTTGCAAAAATCCAGGGATCCTTGATTCAAGTAAAACAGCTAAATTTTGATAAAAGCAGAAAGGTCTGTGGCATTTGATTTGCCCTGTTCCCATCTCCTCCTTAGATCCTGGAAGGCTCTGAAAACCACCAGCTGTCAGTCATACTGAAACCAGCAGCCTCATCCCACCGAAGATCAGAAGTCTTTCAAAGTTCTGTTCCCATAGAACTGCCACTATGTGGCTTCTCAAGTGGTTCCCTAGAAAACCCCACCTTACAAGGCTTGTCTTTGGCCTGTCTCAAACAAAGGGTATCAGTGTAAAGCTCAGTGGTAGAACAATTGCCTAGCGTGCAAGAGGCCCTTAGTTCAATCCCCAGCACCAAAAGTGCGCAATCATCATGAACTTCCCAAAGAAGTTCAACCAGATTGTTTTACAAGAAAAGTTAGCTTTCAAAATTAATGAGAATAAGAAATCTCTTGCCAGCACACCTATCCTAAAACAAAGGTTAGGAGGCAGTCCTTTGGGTTAAAATGAAAAAAGACTGGACAGATCTGGAGATATGGCTCAGCAGTTAAGAGCACTGGCTGCTCTTGCAGAGGATCCAGGTTCGATTTCCAGCATCCACATGGTGGCTAACAATCATCTGTAACTCCAGTTCCAGGGGATCCGACACCCTCTCCTGACCTCCATGGGCACTGCATGATACAGGTGCACCTACCTAACTACAGACAATATGCTCATACACACAAAAATAAAAATAATAGAATATTTTTTAGAAAAGAAAAAAAGGTTGGACAATAATTCTAAATCCATATAGAAAACAATAAGTACAGGTAAAAGTCATTGCAAAGATAAACATAAAAGAGAGGGTGAATACATGCCTTTGTTTACAATTGTTTTCTGCCTGTCTAACTTAAAAGATATCTAGCTTAAAAGATTTAACTATGAATCTAAGCTGACAGGCATGAACTATATCCATACATGTAGATATAATTTGTATGACAACAACAAGAAAAGAAAGGAAATGGGTGTAAATTACTAGTGTTGTAATTTAGTGTTACTCTAAAGTAGGTTTTTGTATTTAGGACATCGTTATCCCCAGATCAATCAGTAAGAAAACAACTGCTTCAAAAATGCAGCTTAAAAAAATGATAGGAATTTAGTGGCACAGTAGAAAATATCTACGCAATACATAGTGTTATGTCTAATAAAGGAATAAAAAGACACAAGACATAGAAAATAGTAAAATGGCAGCTACAAATCCTATTTTACACTAATTACATGATGTGTAAGTAGATAAAAATGTCCAATATTAAAATAGAGATTGGTGAATCGATTTTTAAAACATAAGCCACATACATGCATGCGTTCTGAAGTGGACACAGTTTACCCCCGAAACACAAAGAGATTGTAAGTAAACACTCAAGAGGACAGAATGAGCACCAACAAAAGGGCTGTCATGGGGCTGGTGGCATGGCCTAGTGGTAGAGTGCTCAGCAAGCATGTGTAGTGTGGCCCTGGGTTCAATCCATGGTACTGCAGAAAGGAAGAAGTATGAGAGCTATATCTGGAGTTGGAGCGATGACTCTGCACTGGAGGGCACTGGCTGCTCTTGCAGAAGACCAGGATTCAGTTCCCAGCACCCACATGGTGGCTAACAACTGTCCATAACACCAGTTCCAGGGGATCCAACGCCCTCTTCTGACTCCCTGGGTATTGCATGACATAGGTGCACTTACATACATGCAGGCAATACATTCACACACATAAAATAAAAATAATAAAATGATTTTTTAAAAGAGTAATATCAGTATCTGACAAAATGTATTTTAAGATAAAAAGAAGTCACTAGAGACAAAGTAAACATTTTACAGTAATAAAAGGGACAATGCATCAATAATAGATAATGATTACAAATATACCCATTTAACAGACTATATGTGCTTAATGTGGTGGTTTAAATGAGAATGTCCCAAATAGGCTCCAAGTATTTGAACACTTTGTCCCTAGCTGGTGGCACTGTTTGTGGAGGTTTAGGAGGAGGCACTTAGCTGGGAGCAGGTTTTAAGAGTATAGAGCTCTCTGTTTCCTGTGCCTTCTTGAACTTTTCTGCCTTGTTGCTTCCTACCGCTTCCTGCCATGCCTGCTCCATCATGATGGACTCTAACCCTCTGGTACCATAAGCCCAATAAACTCTTCCTTCTATAAGTTGTCTTGGTCCTGGTGTTTTATCACAACAACAGAAAACATAGCTAATACAATACATAAAGCAAAATTGACAAAATTGAAGGGCAAAATGAACAACTAAACAGGAAGTTACAGAATTCAATCGTGTTCATCAATGGACAGAGGACTAAGGCAGAAGGAAACAGAAGAATTACAGAGCACCATAACACAGCTAGACTTGACAGGTACCTCTAGAGAATTTCAGCCAACAACAGCAGGTACACATTTCTTCTCCAAAGGACAAGAAACAATCTCTACTATATGCTAAACAATAAACTTAAAGGGACTGAAATCATGCAAAGACTTTTCCTGAACAACATACATACCAATAACAGACCATTTGACATAGTGGGGCATGCTGTAATCCCAATACTAAGCTCAGAAAGAGGAATTGCAAGTTTGAAGTGAGACTGGGCTAGGTAGAGAGACCCTGCTTCAAACATTTAAAAAAATGGAAGGAAGTCTGACAATTTATAAATACACAGACAATAAATAACATGTGACTCCATGAAGAAATCAAGAAACCACAAGGGAGGGGCTGGAGAGATGGTTCATTGGTTAAGAACACTGACTGTTCTTGCAGAAGACCCGGGTTCAAATCCAGCACTCACATGGCAGCTAACTGTCTGTAACTCCAGTTCCAGGGGATCCAACAGCCTCTTCTGTCCTCTGTGGGCATTGCATGACACATTACCTACACATTACCTACCACATTACCTACCTACCTGCATTGCACTTACCTACATGCAGGCAATACATGCATACACATAAAATAAAAATAATAAATAAAATATTAAAAATATATTTAAAAAAAGAAATCACAAGGGGACTCAGAAAATACATTGAGATGAATAAACAGAAAATGAAACTATACCAAAACTTATGGGATACAGAGAAATTACTGCTTAAAAGTAAATTTACACCTATATATACACTTACCTCAGAAAATGAGATTTCAAATCAGTAACTTCACTTTCTGTATTAATCACTTTACTCATTATTGTGACAATAGAAACTTGAGGAAGAGAGGGCTTGTGTTGGCTTCCAGTTTGAGGGGATACAGTCCATCTCCCATCTCAACAGGAAATGGGGCAAGGAGAGGATGAGGCAACTGGCCACATCCAATCTGCATTCAGGAAACAGGGAGAGATGAAGGCTGAAGTTCGCCTTACTTTCCCTTCTCTCCCCGTTTTTGTCAGTCTGAGATCACAGCCCATGGGATAATGTCCCCCACACTCAAGGGGCTCTTCCTCTCTCAATTAAACTTATCTGGAAACTCTATCGAAGGCACCCCAGACGTGTGTATCCTTAATGATTCCAAATCCAGTGTGGTTACACAATGAAGATGAACTGCTACACTTTCCTTTTTAAAAAGAAGAAAAACTGAAAAGACAGCAGAGAAGATAACAGATGTAATGAAATAAAAAATATAAAAACAAGAGAACAAAAAATTGTTTCTTTGAACAATAAACAAAATTAACAAAGTTTTAGTTAGACTGACCAAGGGAAAGAAAAGAAGAGACCGAAATTATTAAAATTAGGAACTAAGATGGCGCATCACTTCTGTACTCTTTCTTTCCCCATATGAAAACATTAAATTTGTGGGATCATAGACCTAAATGTAAGAATTAAAACCAAAATAGAAATCTTTATGACTTTCTGTATGCAGAAACAACTCATATAAAAGCAAATGTGGCAAAAGAAAAATATAAACTGGGCTTAATCAAATTCAAAAACTTAAGTGCTTTAAAAGATACATCAAAAAATAAGAAGGAGGGACTAGAGCAATGGCTCAGGGGTTAAGAGCACTGTCTGCTCTTGCAGAGGACCCAGGTTCGATTCCCAGCACCCACATGGAGGCTAACAAACATCCATAACATCTGTAACTCCAGTTCCCGGGGATCTTATGTCCTCTTCTGACCTCTGCACGCACTGCACAACACAAATGCACTTACATGCAGGCAGTACACTCATACACATAAAATAAAAATAATAAATAACATTTTTTTAAAAGACAGCGAAAAGATAATCTGCAGAATGGGAGAGCATATGGATGCCAAGTCTCTGATGAATGTGTGAGATGGAAGATAAACATACAATAATAATGAGAGAAATTAGATAAATCATACCTCTCATTAGAAATTTATATCCAGAGTGTATAATAAAGCTTTACCATTCAATAACAACAAATCAATACTTTAAATGGGCAAAGTATTTAGCCAGACATTTCTCTAAATATATGCAAAACAGTAAGTACATATTAAAATGTTCCCTCTCTCTAACCATTGGGAAAATATAAATCAAAGTGACATTTTATGTTCACTAGAATGGACAGAACAAAAAGTACTGGCAGTAAGGTTAGTGAAGGTGGAGTAGAACCTGCACATGTTGCTGGCAGGAATGGGAAATGGTGTAGCCGCTGTGCAAAATAGTGTGTGTGATTCCATACGATCAACAACACAGACTTCTCGTGTGACTGAGCACTTCCACTCTTTGGTATATACCCATAAGAACTGAAAGCATGTGTCCATACAAAAACTTGCATATGAATGTCCACGTGAGCATTGTTTATAAAAGTCCAAAAGCAGAGAAACCCAAACAGCCATCAGCTGATAAACAGATTTTAAAACGTAATAACTCCATAAAATGGAATTTTATTTGGCCATGAAAAGGAATGAAAAACTAACACATGCTACAATACAGATGAATCATGTAAGTTATGGTAACTGAAAGAAACCAGACATGAGACACCATATACTAGTCACGTCCCTTCATATGAAGAGTTTGGTATAAGACAATACATACAGACAGAAGACCAGAGCTCTCCGGAGGCTGGAGGAAGCAGAGAGGGAGAAATGACTGCTAACGTGCAAAGGTCTTCCTGCCACCGTTTCTCTTGTTGCTCTGGAATTCGAGAGCAAAGATGTTTGCACAACTTTGTGAATAGAATAAAACTCACTGAAATATACTTTAAATTGGTGGAGTTTATGAACTATGCTTCTCTATAAAACTCAGATCCAGCAATGAGCATCTTTGAATGTGTACTATTACATTCTGGGGTTTTCTTTCTCAAAGACAAATGCCCAGATGTGAGATTGCTGTGTGAAAGATCCATGAGTCTTTCCCCCTAACTTTACATATCTCCAGATTGTTTTCCAAAAGTACTATGTGGATTCACACTCAACAAAAACATGTTGAAAGTTTCATTTCTTTGAGTTCTGTGCATCTCAATCTAATTATTTTCTGCCAAGCTGAAGGGTGACAAGAGCTGTGTTTCAACTGCCTTTCCCTTTCTCGGTACACTTCTTCATTTATGTGGAGTTCTCTGACTATGAATCGCCAAACTGCATCCTTTGCTTGTTTTCTATTATGTTTTTTTTTTCTTTTCTTAACAGTTTATTGAAATTCTTTACACACTAATTTTCCCACCCTTTATCTTAGGTATTACTGACCTTGACCCCTTTTGCATATTGCATCTATATCTTTAAATACTCAGTTAAATTGGTAGGGTTGGAATGATCTGAAAAAGGAAGGAATAACTGGGACAACTTCGTGGATTCTCTTTCTTTAGACCTCTATCCCTGTCCAAGCTCCTTATCCTGGCTGATAAATAGAAGCCCTCCAACAAGGAAATCCTCCTTCCATCAAGTGCACCAGCTTGCCTGCATAAACACCAGCGTGAGTTGCCCATTAGATTCCCAAAGCGTTCACTTAGGAGCACTCACCCTGGGCATAGCTACTTGGAACTGAATTTAAACCTCTGGCTTTATAACATCAATCACATGGCCAGAAGTGAATATGTGCAAAAACACTGGTTGTGTTGATTTGACAGATTTGGGTAGAGACAGGTTAGGAACTATTCAAAACTAACCCATGTCTTGAAACAAAAAGGACCAGGCAGGATCTGTTCTGGTTAAAATTCTAGAGTACGTCTTTTTCACATTTGAAAGAAAAAAACCTGAGACTTCTTTATACTTTTTATTGGTCTTTTTGAGACAGGTCTCCCTGTAGCCCCAGCTGTCCTGGAACTCACTATGTAGACCAGGCTGGCCTTGAACTCACAGAGATCTGCCTGCCTCTGCCTCCCGAGTGCTGGGATTAAAGGCGTGTGCCACCATGCCTGGCTCAAGCCTTCTTTACACTTTTAAAAGCTGAGAACTCCAGCCAGATGTATTGGTGCACTCCCTTAATCCCAGCACTCAGGAGGCAGAAGTAGGCAGATCTCTGTGAGATGAGGCCAACCTGGTCTACATGGTAAGTGCCGCCAGGTCAGCTGGGCTACAGGGAGCCCCTATATCAAAAAAAAAAAAAAAAAAAAAAAAAAAAGCTAAGGGCTCAAGAGAGCTTTTATTTAGATGGTTTATATCTACCCATTGTTACTGTATTTGAAATAAAAAGTAAATTTTTTTAAGTTATTCACTTATTTTAACAGAATAATATGTTTTCTATGTATATTTTTATTGAATTTTGGGGCATTTCATACAAAACATCTTAGTCATCTTTAAACCCTCTCCCTCATCCACACCCCTCCTAGCTGCCCCCACTGAATTTCACATATTCTGTCATATAAGATAAGATCTATTGACTAAAGTTTGTATACCCAGATGTCCATCAATACAAGTTCATCCACTGGAGTCTTGTTAGCCTCTCTAAAGTCTCTCCTTAAGGAACACCAACTCTCCCTCATCCAGCAGTAATCATCTATTAATAGATCTTTGGCTAAGGTTGGGGGCCCGCTGAGCATTACCCCAGCTTTTTTTAATATTTTATTTTTTATATGTTTTAATTTTT
>NW_008341172.1:1777839-1778196 GCF_000622305.1 Nannospalax galili | reverse complement strand
TTACAGCTTTAACATACTCAATAACAGTTTCCAGAGCAAAGATACATCTCTTTCAAAAGTGGCTATAAAATTTTTAAGTTCGCTGTTGAATTAATACAGTTATATAATATTGAACTCAGTATAAGCCCTGTAAGCATAAAATTGAATGAGTTTCTAACCTTTAAAAAAGATCTCCATTTCATTTTAAAATATACTTTCTTACAGAAAGACTCATTGTGTTTGCTAATAACACTGAGATGTTGACATGCGTCTCTAATCTGTGTGTACCTGATTATTACTAGTCATAATCATTTGCACTTGGATCCTTGGCAACTGTGTATGTCTATAAAGTCATCAGGTAGATTTCAAAGTTAAGTA
>NW_008341172.1:1770510-1777457 GCF_000622305.1 Nannospalax galili | reverse complement strand
GCTGTTCCTCATCTAGCAGCAATCAGTTGTCAATATTCCTTTAGATAAGATTGAGGTCTGCTGTTCATTTTCCCAGTTCTATGCTGGGTTACTATCTGGGAGTCCCTTGGGCCACCCTGGCCAACAACTCAAAAGAAGGTATCTCCTATCTGGCATTGTTGCTTATTGAGTTTTTGAGAATTTCATATAATGGATCTTAATTAAATTCTGACCGGCTTCCTCCATCCATGCCCCCCATAGCCCCTCCACCAGATTTCCTGCATCCACCATATATATTAAGGCCTGTCCATTTAAGCGTTTGTACCCAGATGTCTCTCGGCACAAGTTCATCCACTGGAGTCTAGTCAGACTATCTAGAGTCATTCCCATAAAGAAGATCTACTATTTCTCACCCTGCAATAGTCATTGGCAGTAGTTCCTTGGCTAGAGTTGGGGCCTACTGCCCATTCCCCTAGTTCTATGCTGGGTTTTTGTCTAATTGAGTCGACATGGGTTTTGTGCATGCTGTCACCATAGTTCCAAGTTCACATGAGTAAGTTCCCAGAGGCCTCAAAGCCTCTGTTTCCTTATGTTCATGCACCAACCCTGACTCTTACAATCTTTCTGCCCCCTCTTCAGCAATGGTCCCTGAGTCATGAATGGGTGAGAGTTAATATAGGAGTCCTATCCAGGGACATGCATTCTACAGTCTCTTATTCTCTAAAACTTAGCCAGTTGTGGCCTTCTGGGTACATTGCATTCTGCTTCATGAGGAAGCTTTGCTGGTGAGAGTTGAGGGATGTATTAGTACTCTCTCTATCCCCTGTTCCACTATGTTCCATGAGCCTTAGGTGTAGAAGTTTCAATGAGGATGTATCACTTGGGACTGGGCATCTCTCAGACATATATCCTCTGTGTGTGACCAGTTGTGGAACTCTGTAAGAGCCTCAATCTGGTACAAAAAGAAGCTTCATTGAAGTGGTGCACAGCATACTTGTCTGTAAATATAATGATCCCTATTTAGCATACAGCAAAAAATTCCATTTGTCTAGAGATATGACAGAGATAGGGCTTTCTCTAGGATCTATGACCTCTCCAGTCATGAGAATTTGTCTATTTTAATAGTACTATCCATGAGTTCTCTCCCACAAAGAGGTTAAGTCCAGTTAGATAGCTGCTGATTATCCCCTAGATAAAACTGTCACTACTGCACCAGTAGGGGCAGTTTGCTGTGCCAGTCATTGTGGTTATTAGGCTTTACAGCTGGGGTTGGACTATTGATTGATTTTCTCCCTCAGCAGCATACATAGTATCCTCTAGAACTATGAGAGCTAGTCTTCAAGGAGAAGACTTCCAGGCCAGTTCCAGCTCCATTGCTCCAAGTCCTGTGTCAAAAATTTGTCCTGTCTTCAACAATAGGGTCTTACCTTCAAGTTCAGGGAGGTAATCAAGAAGTTGGCAATAACCTGTGTTATTTGGGGAATTTCTTGGACTTCTCTGACCAACAATTCAACTCAAGGCTTCTGTCTGGCACTGTGTTCCTTGTTATATAGCCTTCAGGTGTACACATGCACTCGTGCTCAGATATTCTTTGTGTGCTTTTCAGGGGGGTGAGTTAATACATTTCCCTTTGATTTTTATGCCATCTAAGCTTATATTTACCTATCTTGTAATAAATGTTTTGTATTACCATAAATAAAATATTCTATATAAAGTAACTATTTTCTAAAATAAGACATAAATGTGACAGGTGACATTGTCTTAAGTTTTTATAAACCCCTTTACTGTCAGCTTGATAGAAGGTATTTGAGTCTCATAACTGCATTGATTTAATTTGATACGATTTTGTTTTACTTTAAATCCACAAAAAACACCCAACTTCACGCAGGTGGGTTGCTGGTATCAGGAGCAGCACTTACCACCTTTTCAGAAAATTGTGAAGATTCTTCTTCAATGCATATCAAAACTTGAAAAGTAACCATTTCTTAAAGATTTATTACAGTATGGAATCAAACCACGCCAATGAACTTGTTAAGGCTGTCACATAAATACCTACTGGTCTACTCCTGATTTCATAAGATGAAAAGAGTGGTTGTTTGGAAACCGTACCGTGCTTCACTGAAGCCTATAGACTTTTTATATTTGGCCCATTTCATGGCATGAACTTTTTTTTTTTTTTTTTCGGTCTTTTGAGACAAGGTCTACCTGTAGGCCCAGCTGTCCTGGAACTCACTTTGTAGATCAGGCTGGCCTTGAACTCACAGAGATCCGACTGCCTTTGCCTCCCAAGTGCCGGGGACTAAAGGCATGTGCCACCACTCCTGGCAATGGCGCAAACTTTTTTAAAATAACATTTGTTAGTATCATCACTTACGTCCACTGAGAATCATTTCATTTTCAGGAGTCTGCCAAGCTGACAGTGGTGAACATACATTTTCTAAAATTCTAGCTTTTATTATAAAGTCAAAATTATTCATTAGCAACAAAATCTATCAATTTCTTTCAAGTGACAAATTCACTTCACTAGTTTTTAAGAAAAAGTTTGTCAGAACCAAAAGAGTCTGACTCAGTGGTTTAGAGCACTGGCTGCTCTTGCAGAGGACCACGGTTCAGTTCCCAGCACCCACATGGCAGCAAACAACCACCTGTAACTCCAATTCCATGGGAATCTGATGCCTTCTTCTGACCTCTGCAGGTATTGCACGACATGGATGTACTTACACACATGGAGGCAATTCACTCATACACATGAAATAAAAATAAATAAAATATTTTCAAGAAGAAAAGTTTGTAAAGCACCTGAGTAAATAACTACAATTTTAGTCACTGTGCCAGATAGACGCGTGCTCAGTGACAACGATCTTCTTAGCTGCTGATTTGAACTACCATGGTGGCAGCACGCAGCTGGACACACAGACATATGGTAGGACTTCTCCCCTTGTCATTGAGCAACCAAATGAATAGAACTACAGACTGGATTTCAAAGAACAAACAACTGTTACTTCTTCACCAAGATATTCTGAAGGACAGCTGTCTTGAATTTCTTGCTTTGTTCTCCTTTTTGGCTGAGGGTGTGTAGTAGTAAGGAATCCAATACGGATTCGCCAATCGGGCATGTGGGGAGCCACCAGCAGCTTGACCCTCCTTTCTTCTGCACCAACAGTACATGAATATCAACACAGCCCTTCCAGAATAAACCATGATATTAAGCAAAGTTATTTATTTGTTTGAATGTTTCAGTACTATATGCCTGTTACCCAACAATCCCATAAAATAGCTCCCTTCGATGAGTCATTAATTTGGCACCAGCTAAATACAAACAAAATAAGTCCAGCCTCCATTTATAAGCTAAAAGTACAAATTTCCTGACAAGCTGTTAACTTGGTCTTCATGTCCTCAGCTAGAGCATTAATTTCACGGGTCTCAACACTGTCAGGAAGGGGCACTGCCCCGTCTTGTCTGGCTTTTCAGTCCATAGACATCCAGCCAGGCTAGCTTTGTGGGCTTTGTTGCTCTAAGCTCTTGTGTCCGCTTACCCAGCCAATGTGATGTGATAACTTATTTGTTAAGATGCTCCTGAGGGTTTTCAGTCTAGTCTGAAAAGTCCTAACAAAATTCATTATGTTTATGTCTCAAATACTCAACTTCTTTTTTAATAACTCTGAACATTTAATCCAAAAATGAAGTCACAATTCAACTCTCATCATAATAAAATGTCATATGTTTTTCCTGTTGCATTTAAGACATGAAAAGGTAAAATTTAACATCTACAGAACAGAGGGGAAACTAGCTTATGGTACACTTTCTTTTGTTTCATTTTGTTTTCTTGACAGTGTCTCCCTATAGCCCCAACTGGCCTCTAACTCTCTATGTAGACCAAGCTGGCCTCAGTCTCACAGAGATCTGCCTGCCTCTGTCTCTGGAATGCTGGGAATTAAAGGCATGTGCCACCATGCCCAGCACACGTTCATTTATATAAATATATGTAATTTTTTTGCGCTTTTGTAATTTCATACAACAGTTCTTAATTAAATTTAGGCCCCTCTTCCATCCATGCCTCCCCCATCCCCCCACCAGACCTCGCATTCCGCCACACATTATCTGCTGTTTGATGCCGCATCCTTGGATTCAGATTGTGCTTTCATGAGTGACAGAATCCTCTGATAACATCAACTTCAACCATTCCAGAATCTTAATTTGCACTTTAAGAAAGCAAATCTTGTAATGCCCCTTTCAAAGCCAATCTCATACCATTAAATATATCAAAAATATGCTGTAAACTTCACTTTATTTTGGAATAAAGTATCATATTTTAAAATACTGAGTTTCAGACAAATTATCAAATTTAGAAAAGTTTTTCAGAAAAAAACTAAAATGTAAAAACACGACAAAAAGATATTTACATTTTGTATTTCTGTGAAAGAGAAACAATTGGTATTTCAAAACGACACTTCCCGAGGACGCTAGTAGGCACAAGGGAGCTGCCGAGAACAGAAGCACCGAAAACAGTTAATCTCCAGAGGGCGCACCCATGCACCTCAATCCTTCTGACTTGGAAAGTTCTGGAGAAGGTAAGAATGCACAAGTATGTCTTCTGTTAACTGTCAGAGGAATGACATCTGCATAGACCACAGAGCTTCTAGAAAGCCTGACTGCGCCCTCATGTAAAGGGGAATGTTGTCTTAGTATTGCTAGAAGAATAATGTCAACCTCAGACTCTCAGATAGGTCCCTCCACATTGCAGAGGCAACTGTTCTCATCCAAAGCTTTAGGGATGCTAGACTGAAATTCAACTGGTCTGGAAGGTGGGAATCTAAGGAAAGAAGAAAGACAATCTTGGGAGGGAACATGGACTTTGCAGCCTTTGAGCCTCTAACCAGCCTTTGGAGCTTTGATTCTTTGAACGGGACAAGTCTGCAAACACGCACGTTGCTGTTGGGCCTTCTCCAGCAGCCTCGGGCTTCCAAAGCAGAAAAGACAGTCAACAACAGCCCACTTGTCATTCTTTCTTCCCTGCAGCTTTTCCCCGACTCCTGGGGATATGTTCAAACTGCACTGTCAACCTCTCACATGTGCGCACCATTCTGGAGATGGGTCATAAACATTTAAACTATCTTGGCTCAATAATGGGGACATTTTGGCTCCAGACTGTGCTGAACTTTGCCCATTCCAGAAATAACCCGTAAGACATTCCCAAGGCACTGAGTGATGCAAACCACATTTATCCACTTACCACGGACAGAACTGTGACTGCAGACAGAGGGGATGTGCAAGGGCTGCTCCATGGCTCACGGCAGTCTTTCCATTGTAGCAGAGTCTTGTTCAGCATCAGTATCAAGTGTCCCTTTTTGTTCCTTACTGAGACTTAGGGCTGCGAGTAAGGTCTGGCAGGTGACAGCATTCACACGCTTCAGGAGTTTGGGTAATGACAATAGCAGCAGCCATGGGTCCATCTCATTTGTTGTAGGTGCAGGTGTCAAACATTTGCATTTCTTCTGCATGTAAGTTTTAAATTCCGTTTTATTCAGGCCTATAACAAGGTGATAGTGCCTATGTCTGACCTGGTGGCCTTGAATGCTATCCTCTTTCTGTCTCTGTTTTCTATCTGGGTCATCTGGCTCTAGCTGCAGACTCATACTCCAGACTCAGTAGTTTGAACATTTCTTTTCTTGAACTTTGGAGGTTGAAGTCCAAGGTCTAGGCATGGGTGTAGCTCTCCCCTTGGCTTTCGGGTGGAGTCTTCATGCTGTGTCCTCACTCCATCTCCCTCTGTCTAGGTTCCATCTCCTCTTCTTATAAAGTCACCAGTCACATTGGAGTGGGAACCACTGCAGAAATTTCATTTTGTAATAACTGCAAGTCCCTGTGTTCACACTTAGTCACATTCTGAGGTACTAGAGTTTAGGACTTCAGCATACAAATTTAAGGGACACAAGTCAGTCCCCAGCACTAGCTAGTCTGTCACCACTTTGGTTCCCTTAACTTCCTCCAGTGTGCACCGGGCAGACAGCTGACCGACTCACTCCATTCACCTCATTACCAACCGTATGTGGCAAAGTTCTCACACATGACAATGATCCTGGAAATACTGTTTGAAAATATGAAAATTTCATAATTTTTTATTTATAGACCCATCTACATTATAAAGATGAAAGATATTAAAACTTGAACATCAATTCTGTAATTTCTTAATAACAAATAACCAAAGATTAAACTCAAGAAGTTATTAAATGATGCAATTCCTAAACCTTCAACTGTTTCCTGAGTGATAATTCAAAACAATTGTATGTGCTCACTTACTGTCTTTTAGCTTTGACTAAGACAAGAGAACTGAATAAACTTTTAAAATATCATTTTTAGAATGAGCTTTAGGATTGTTTATCATATCTCTAAGAAAAGTTTATTTTGGAATATGTTGTAAATGGGCTAACCTCTTCCATGTTGATAAGTTAGTCTGTGTGTAAAGACACACTCTCACAAACCATAGCATGTGCAGACTAAAGGAAAGTGCTTCTTTGGTCAAAATTTCCCCACACATGCTATCACCATCCAATTCCATATGCAAACGAGCTCCTTTAAAGTACAAATGTTTAAAGCAGGAAATTGAGCAAATCTGAGTTGTTGGAGTTTTTTTCCCCTCTCTCTGTCTCTCTCTCCCCATCTCTCTAAATAGAAAAACGGATGCTTCCCAAGGCCTTCAGGAAAGTAGGGACATTTGTATCCTCCATTCCATGAACTCATAAACATCTGCATTTGTATCTGGCATTATATGGCCTGAGTATCTACACCAAAAGTCATCCCTGTTGTGTATCTGGGAAACTATTCATCAAAAGAAGAGCATTGTAAAATGTCGCCTGTCCAAGGTCATGGAAATACTCCCAAGAAGGAGAAAGAGGAGGAGGAGGAGGAGGAGGGGAGGGAGAGAGGGAGGGAGGGAGGAAGGAAGGAAGGAAGGAAGGAAGGAAGGA
>NW_008341172.1:1768021-1770456 GCF_000622305.1 Nannospalax galili | reverse complement strand
AGGGAGGGATGGGAGAGGGAGGGAGGAAGGAAGGAAGGAAGGAAGGAAGGAAGGAAGGAAGGAAGGAAGGAAGGAAGGAAGGAAGGAAACAAGAAAGAGAAAAAAAAATCTCTCTGAATTTTTCCAGCCACAGAATTAAACAGAAAATTCTGAAGTACAGGATTTGTCTCTGCCAGTTTTAGTCTCCAACTGCAGAATTCTGAAATGCCTTCACTAAAGGCAATAGAGAAGAAACCGAAATAGCAACATTGTGTTGGCCTAGTAGGCCGCCCTGTCCACACAGTACCAGCAATCTCCCCTACCATGTTTAGGGAAAAAGCACAGTTTTAGGAAATCCAAACACCCCGTGAACCCACTGACCTACAGATAACCTGTTCAGCAGCAATGAAGCTTGGAAAAGGGTTTCAATTGGGGAAAACCGGAACAGGAAAAGAAACTCATAAAAGGGGGAAAATCAAGTTCCCCTATTTCATAGACCTGATTTTTGTGATGCTTGCTGTGGTGGATCTGCACTGGCTCTGAAGTGTGGCTGAAGTCATTTTCCTACAAGACTGTGGCCCCCCCACCTCAGTGCAAGATGAGATATATCAGTTGGCACAGGGCAGCAGTTCACAGCTTGACAGCAGTGGATAAAGTCCCACCTAGGTACAGGGGAGCATCCTCAAGATGGCTTGCTATGAGCCCCACACTCTAGCTAAGGCATCATCCCTGTAATAGAAAGTGTAATAAATAGCTCTGATGTATAGATCTCAAGAAGACCCAAGCAAGAATTCAAACAATGTGTGGGACTTGTTGTTTTGGAGCCCTCCCTCCCCTCTATGAAGACCCCATGACTATTCACCTGAATTCCATTCATAACAAAATGTACTTGAAAATCTGGTTTCATTATTCAAATTGTGGACACTTATAATAAGAAGAAGTCTAACTTTTTTTGGTTAGTTTATGCTTTCTTTTGTCCCTGGGACAAGAGAAACCTCTGATAGTGGTGAATTCAATAAACTTTGACCAGAATTTCAAACACCAAGTGAAGAGGATGGAATCACCACCTTGAATTAGTATTTGGTCCGGATCAAAGTAGAAAGCTGAGGATTTTTTAAAAAGCCTTTTTGTATAGAAGTGTTTGGCAAGAGTATGCTGACAGAAAGAGAACAGAGAAGACACTGGAAAGCCAACCATGGATAGTGTCATCAGAAACCAAACATAGCACAGCGAGAGAGGGAGTAGGCCCCTGCAGGCTGCTCCAGGTGTGACCTCTCACCTCCTCCCCAGGTGTCTAGCTTTAAAGTGGCCAGGTGAGAGAGAGTGACCCAGTCTGGGCCAACTGAAGAACAGTCCCATCCACAGAGACGGTGATGAGCAAAAATCTTGGGGCTCAAGTACCTGTTGTTCCCCCTCTTTCATGGAGCTAAAGTAAGTCCTGGCCTACCACCCATTTATACCTCTTCAAGACTCTTACGGATTTCAATTCTTAAAAGATGGCTACTTGGGCAGACATTTTCTATTTTTATGATTAAAGGCTATTTTATAATCTTAGATTGCAAAACATAAACTTTCTGGATACCATTTTTAATAAGAAACACTACTGAATTGAACTAAAGAAAAAAGAGAGAATGTATGCTTATTCTACAATTAGTGTTCAAAATTTAAGCAGTTTTTTTTTTTTGTGACCAATGGTCCACCCCATGAAACAGAACCATGAAACAATTTCCTTAATGCCCCTTAAATCATAAAAGTTAAGCCAGATGGCTCTTCAGTGCCTCAGAGGTTCCAATGAGATTCACTTTCATGAACTCCAACCTATTGTTCCAATTGCCTTCTCTGTACCAGAGATGATGACAGATATGACAGGTAGGAAAGTCAAAATAAAAGGCAGAGACTCCACACTTCAACTCTGCCTTTCCCACCACTAAACTAACAGTAGTAAATCCTCCTCCAGTCATAGGAAAGGGAACTCTCACTTACTTTATGCATGTTAAGCATGTATTCTACCCCTGAGCTGTATCCCTAACCATTTCTATCCCATTTTCTTTGAAGTCTTTTCAACTTTATCCCCCAAAACAAAAGACATATAAGGACTAAGAGCTAGGGGACTGGAGAGATTGGCTCATTAGTTAAGAGCACTGACTGCTCTTGCAGAAGACCATGGTTCTGTTCCCAGCACCCACATGGAAGATAACAACCATCTGTAACTCCCAGGGATTCACAACATGGGTGACCTTACCTACATGCAGGCAAAACACTCACACATATAAAATGAAAATAAAAAATAAGATATTTTTAAAGACTAAGAAATTGATTCACCACTTCCAGTCTTCCTCCTTCACTTATTTTTCAACTTATTTTTTACTCATTCAAATATTATTTCCAAATTCTGGCTGACTAGATTTACCAGAAGGGCAGACAGGGGGAATGGATGAGGGTGCTGACAACACAGT
>NW_008341172.1:1763163-1763699 GCF_000622305.1 Nannospalax galili | reverse complement strand
CCAAAAGGAAAGTATAACCAAATATTAAATGGGCCAACATAACTTCATAAGAGTCTATATGTATAGCTAAAGGCTACATAATAAGAAACAATGCCAGACAAGCTATACCTTCTTTTGAGTTGATGGCCAGGGTGGCCAAAGGGATTCCCAGATAGTAACCCAGCATAGAACTAGGAAAGTGAACAGTAGACCCCAATCTTATCCAAAGGAATATAGACAACTGATTACCGCTAGATGAAGAACAGCAGCTGACCCTTCTAAAACAAAGACCTCTAGTTGGCTGACTAGATTCATCAGAAGGGCAAGTAGTGGGGAATGGCTGGGGGTGCTGACATCACAGCAGACAGTAGCAGGAATATCAGAGCATAAGGGCTCTAGTGGGGGGAGGGAGGCTATGGGAGGGTGCTACCTGGGAAGTGGGTGTATAAATAAATTTAAAAAAAGAAAAGAAAAGAAATTCTTCAAAGCATAAAAATTTGCTCCTTAATAATTAGTAGATGTGAAAAACATTACCATTGAAATCTACCTGATGACTT
>NW_008341172.1:1744790-1762894 GCF_000622305.1 Nannospalax galili | reverse complement strand
TGAAATGCTTCTTCTAATTATATGGTTATTAAATAAATAATTTTAAAAATTCAAATAGAAGCAACCATGAAATACTACCTTTTCTATGAAATAAAGTTGAAATGGATGTTATAAAATACATTCACCCCTAACTATGGCTAGTGAAACTGTAAACTATTATAACCACCAAAATAAGTGACTTGGTAATTTAACCAAAAAATTTAATTGTTGGGGGCTTGAAAGATGGCTCATAGTTAAGAGTACTGGCTGCCTGGGTTTGGTTCTCAGCACTCACATGGAGGCTAACAATTGCCCCTAACTCCAGTTCTAGGGGCCCCAGCACGTCCTTCTTTACAGAATATTATAAATATGGGGCACTGCATATACATAGTGTACTTACATACATGCAGGCAAAACATTTATGCACCTAAAATTAAGATAGATAATTTTAAAAAGCAAAAAAAAATTGTTAAATTATTGCTATCTTGTAGTACAGTAATTTTACTTCTGGGAAGCAAAAGTATGATAAAAATGTTTATTGTAACTTACAGTCATCAGATATTAGAAAGAATATAAATTTCATCAATGGGATCTCAGTGATGGAATTCATGGTATAGGTGCTGAAAATGTGTGTCATTCATTTTTTAGCTTCCTTTTTGGGGACATTTCCAATGGTGTAAGGTAGAACTGTCTCTTAAGTCTGTCATTGCTCTCTCTATCTGGGTGAACAGAAATAGACTGCCCAGGAAAATCCGCACAACACTACTGTAGATGCATCGTCTTCAGTAGGGCTCACTGTCTCTTCTGCATGTGTGGATGCGTGCTTCATCTGTGGCTGAGACACATAAGACCCATGAGAGTGACCTAGAGGAACTGATCCATTTGCACCCCCAGAGACAAGGACTGCATGGAGCAACTCAGTGCCCTGCACTTGCCCATGGTGGATTAGATGATCTGTAAATTAACTTCCCTGGACACTGACACTGGTCCAGAGAGAAGCATGAATCAAAACCCTTCCCACCCCCCTAAAAAGAAGAGGGTTTTCGTTCACCTGTTAGAAGACAGAATTTCCTTTTCCTTTCACATCTTTTTAGACCCAAACAATGAAGTGCACTGCCCTCACTGATGCTGTCATGTCATCAAAACACAGACCATTTCTAGAATGAAGTGCTTTCTTAACCAACAAAATAGAAAACCAGAGAGAATGTGGGTCCTGGCTGTTGTCACTGAACTGCTAATACAGCCTGCTCTAAAAAAAGGCCTCCGTGGAGCTTTCCTGTTGTATAAGGTAACATCTTTGATGTCCATGCTATTTGAGTAAGGATTTCTGTGGTTTGTAGCTTAGATCACACCAACAGATATATCCCTGGACTTTGTTTCATCATGTTAAAAATTCAACAAGCCACTTTTGATTTGGGAGGTTTGACTCTTTCAACTACCTAAAGGCCACAATAAAAATCCCTCTTCAGCCATTTCATTACCTTGCTCCTCATACTCGTGAGTTCTTTTTTTTTTTAATCTCTTTAATCAGAGTCATGATTCTCTTCTGAACCCAGTCCAGGCCCTCCTCAGCATCCTGACCTCCAGCACAGTTTGCTGAACTTAACAGGACTCTTCACATCCATCCCATATTGTAATAATCCTAAAGCCTGATCCCAGTGCCTGCAGAGTTTAGGAATAATGTGACTGGGACTGAAATGAGGAAAATCAATGCACAGACAAATGCACGCAACTCACAGAAAAGCATAGGGAGAGTTAGGTGACCATTTTAACCTACATGCACTATGTTGGATAAATTTGGGGCAACATCATGAGGTTGTCACAGGATGGGGTTCTTTGAAGGGTGACTACATAGAAGAAGAAGAGCTCCAAAGTAAGACTTCTTGTTTACACACTGACTTTTTCCTTCTGAACAACTGATACCTGGAGTGGAGGACAATCCAGCCTCCCTTGTTCTTTGAACATTCCAAGAGCATTTGTTAGGGCCTCTGAATCCTCAGCTCCATTTGTACCAGGTCTTCCTATGGCTGAGTACTCATAGTCATCGACCCTTAGATCAACATGACCTCAGACCCATGACTACCACCAGCTCCAAATCTCAGCACACCACCCGCATGTATCACGACCACAGTGCTTATCTTCTCTCTGCTCTGGTGCCAGTTTTATCTGTCTGAAAGGTTGTATATATTTCCTTGTGGCCTCTCTCCCCATCTTTCAAATGTAAGCTTTGAAAGCAGAGACTTTGACATCTTTCTTGAGTATTTCCCCAGAACCTAAAATACAGCTATCTCAGAGCAGGCACTTAGAATGCATTTGTGGAACAAAAGAGCTGGGTGATTAATGAGAACTCAGGGCCCTGGCAGCTCCCCACCTCTGGTAACACTGTCCCCATGGTCTCTGTGTGCTCTGCTCCCCCTCTCACACATTAGCCTCATTCTTTTCTGTTAAAATGGGCTCTTGAGAAGCCAGAAAAATCACGTGATTATCACTGTAAGTACCCCTTAATGCCCACATTCCAGAAGAGGATACCTGAGGAGGATTGTCTTTCCTAATGAGCCCAGAGAGAAGGTCTCTGAGTGACAGAGGCTATTCCTACGTCTGGATTTGGCTAACCACTATGGCGGCAGAGGAGGTTTACATGACTAGCCCACTACTCAGTGACTGTATACAAAGTAGGGGGGAGTTTTCTGTGTGGGTATGGAAATACTGTTACCTAGAGAAGGGAAAAGAACCTGTCTTCTGTATTTGTGGGTTTCAAATCCTCAGACCCAGCCAACTTTGGGTGGAAAACATTTAGAAAATATAATTGCATCTATGTTGAATATGTTCACACATTTTTCTTCTCTTCACTCTTAATACATTGTAACAACTATTTACACAATATTTGCATTTTATTTGGTATTATAAGTCATCTACAAATGAGTTAAAGTCTAGAAGATGTGTATAGGTTATATGCAAATACCATACCTTTTCTGAGTTTTCATGTCATAATTATACCTATTTGTGGTTATATGCATACATACATATACAATGTTACGTGCCATGCATGAATACATGTTGTCAAGCCATGTTAGTTATCGTATCTGTCACCTCATATTTTTATCATTTCTTTGTGCAAAACCAAACAAAGCTTCTTGGCTAGACACTTTGAAATGTAGGATACATTACTGTTAACTGTAGTCACATTACTGTGCAATAGATCTCCAGAACTTATTTCTCTTTTCCAAATGTCACTTTGCACCTGCTGACCATTCCTATTCCCTTTCTCCCATTCCCCTCTCTCCACCCATAATTGTTGGCAATGACTGTTTCACTCTTTAATCTAAAAAAGGTCACCTTTTTAAGATTCTGTATGAGAGGCTAGAGAGATAGATTAGCAGTTAAGAGAACTAGCCGCTCTTGCAGAGAATGGTTCCCAGTATCCATATGGCAGCTAACAACTGTCTATAACTCCAGTTCCAGGGAATCTGACACCCTTTCCTGGCCTCTGCAGGTATTGCACAGCATATGTGCACTTACATACATGCAGGCAATACACTCATACACATAAAACAAAAATAACTAATAAAAATTTTTAAAGTTTCTATATGTGTGTGAGATACTGTGATATTTGTCTGGCTGGCTTATTTCACTTAACATGTTTTCCAGGTCCATCCATATTCTCACATGTGACATAATTTCACCTTTTATGACACCATTATGATGTATTTGGAGTTATCCATTCACCCAGTGTTAGGCACTGTGATGTTTTAAGAATGTCCTTCATATGCTCCAAGTACTTGAACAATTTGTCCCCAGTTGGTGATGCTATTTGCAGAGGTTTAGGATGTAATGTGTGCCCCAGCTGAAGGAAGTGAACCATAGGAGGTTGGTATTGAGGCTATATAGCCTTGCCTGCTTTCAATGTCTCTCTCTACTTCCTGTGCCTGCTTATGATGTGAGCTTTCTACTATGACTGCCTCCTGCCGTGATGCCACCCCTGCCATGAAGGAATCTTATCCCTCAGGAACCATAAGCCCAATAAACTCTTCCTTCTATAAGATGCCTTGGTCATGGTGTTTATTCACAGCAACAGAAACGTAACTGATGCAGGCACTTAGGTCAAGTTCATATCTTGACCATAATGAATAATACTGCAGTGAACGTGGGAATGCAAATATCAATCAACATACTAAGCAGATATACTGGTATACTAGATGTACTAAAGTATCTCTTTGATGTCTATTTCCTTTAGGTAGTATCTAGTAGTGAGGTTACTGGATCTTATGGAAATGTTGCTTTTTAAAAATTTTATTTATTATTTTTATTTTATGTGTATGAGTGTATTGCCTGCATGTATGTGAGTGCACCTGTGTCGTGCAATGCCGTGGAGGTCAGAAGAGGGCTTTGGATTCCCCTGGAACTGGAGTTAAGGACGGTTCATAGCCACCATGTGGGTGCTGGGAATAGAACCCGGGTCCTCTGCAAGAGCAGTCAGTGCTCTTAACCACTGAGCCATCTCTCCAGCCCCAGAAATATTGCTTTTAATTGTTGAGGAATCTTCATATTGCTTTCCGTAATGGCTGTACTAATTTAAACTCCCACCAACAGTTGGTGTCTTTTGTCTTTTGTGATGGCCATTCTAATCCAAGTATGGAGGTATCTCCTTCTAGTTTTGATTTTCACTTTTCTGATGATTAGTGACGCTGAGGATTTCTTCATACATACATCTGTTGGCTATTTGCATGTTTTGATCATTTCATACATGAATTTTGTCTTTGAATTGTTTTTCCATATTGTTTATTTGAATTTTATATGTATAAGTGTTTTATGCATGTATTAAGTGGACCTGTGTCATGCAATGCCCACAGAGGCCTGAAGAGGACATCTGATACCCTGGAACTGGAATTATGGATAGTTGTTAGCTGCCATTGTTAAGGCATCCTCTTCAAGAACAACCAGTGCTCCTAGCTGCTGAGCCATCTCTCTAGCCCTTCTCTTGCCCATTTTTAATAGAATTTTTGGCTTTGGGTTTTGTTGCTGCTGTTATTGTTTCTCTTCTCTTGAATCACTTGAATTCCTCATCAGATGTATAGTTTGCAAACATTTTCTCCCATTCTGAAGATTGTCTCTTTGCCACACTAATTATTTTCTTTGCAGAACAAGAGCTTTTGGTTTGATGTGATCCCATTTATCTGGTTTTGCTTTCATTGCCTGTACTTCAGAAGTCTTTTTGTTGTGGTGGTCTTTTTGAGACAGAGGCTCCCTGTAGCCCCTGCTGGTCTAGAACTCACCCTGTAGATCAGGCTGACCTCAACCTCTAAAAGACCCACCTGCTTCTGCCTCCAGAGTGTTGGGATTAAACGCATGTGCCACCACACCAGATTTGAGATCCATTTTATTTAAGAGACTCGACCATCTGTGGGTTTTGATTGTCTAAGGGGTCCTGGAACTAATCTCAATGAATACCAGCACATCTAGAAAATCCTCTAGGTATAGAAAGATAGTGACTTTTTTTTATCCTATCTTCTACCATACTGCTGGCTCTCAAAGTTCCCAATTATTAATGACAATGTCAAGCTCTATTGACCTTAGTGTTTACTTTTAATCTTCCAGTGATTCCATTTCTCTGATTTCAAAGTCAAGAATGATGTTGGCCTCTCCCTCTTTAGGAGATTAATGCAAAGGTTAATAGATTTGGCAAGTTCTTCCTGCTGTCTAGGAAAGCGAAAGCTAATCGTAGAAGTAAATGTATTGTAGGTCACGACAGCAGTGAAATTTAGAATATTTCAAAATCATTCACATTTTCAAAGTTAGATCTGTCAGACAATGTTTAAAGGCAACATGCAGAGGACCCGGGTTCTATTCCCAGTACCCACATGGTGGCTATGAACTGTCCTTAACTCCAGTTCCAGGGGAATCCAAAGCCCTCTTCTGACAGCCACAGCATTGCACGACACAGGTGCACTCACATACATGCAGGCAATACACTCATACACATAAAATAAAAATAATAAATAAAATTTTTAAAAAGCAACATTTCCATAAGATCCAGTAACCTCACTACTAGATACTACCTAAAGGAAATAGACATCAAAGAGATACTTTAGTACATCTAGTATACCAGTATATCTGCTTAGTATGTTGATTGATATTTGCATTCCCACGTTCACTGCAGTATTATTCATTATGGTCAAGATATGAACTTGACCTAAGTGCCTGCATCAGTTACGTTTCTGTTGCTGTGAATAAACACCATGACCAAGGCATCTTATAGAAGGAAGAGTTTATTGGGCTTATGGTTCCTGAGGGATAAGATTCCTTCATGGCAGGGGCAGCATCATGGCAGGAGGCAGTCAGAGCAGAAGGCTTGCTCACATCATAAGCAGGCACAGGAAGTAGAGAGAGAAATTGAAAGCAGGCAAGGCTATATAGCCTCAATACAAACCTCCTATGACTCGCTTCCTTCAGTGGTGCAAATGAGCTTTTCTGAGTAACACAGTTTCCTCTATTGCCGTCAAATTAAATTCAACTATCAACCCAAGATACGAAAGTGAATTGATGGTGAATTCAAGACATAAAAACCTTGCACCCTTCTCACTTTGCTATGAACATGCAGATACTGGTGTCTGAAAATCAAAACAACTCTCCAGTGGCACTTACCTCCCAGGCACCTGTGAGGTCCCTCCTTATGGAATCCCTATGCTACAAAACCTTGCATCTGGGGTAATCAGCTCCACCTAGGATCTTCCCAAGAACCTCCTATTGCAGGAATATTTTCAGAAGGCCAGAAATCACAAAAGAAATGTATTGTTCCACCTCAGCTGAACTCCAAAGCTGATTCCTCTAGCCTGCTGCCAGAACCTTTGGCTAGAGGTGGGTGAGGGGTGCCTCAGCCTATTTGATGAACACCATTAGGCCTCCCCACCTCTTGACTTTGCTTTCAGTCTGACTCCAGAGCTGAAATCCAGATGGACTCTCTCTCCTTACTCAGAGAAGTCTGTAGCTGTCGTCAACCTCCATCCCTCTGTCCAGTTGTCCTGCTTAGCTTTCAAATGTCCTCCAGCTTCTGGATGTTTAGTTTTAGGTTTCTTAACATACTTTGAATCCAGAGATTTGAAAAACGATGTCGATGTCTACCCATCTTATCAAGTAGGCCAGCCATTCAGGAGCTCTGATAAGGCATGAAGACTTTGGCCTCCAGCCTGCAGAGGAAACCTAAGCTTTACCACCAGCAAGAAGGCAAGAAAGAAGCCTAGCTAAAGATAGGCTATCTTGAATAAGAGTTTACATGATTGGTTTATTTAAGTGACTATTAAAGGGCAAAGGTGTTTATATATGTAAAATATGTAGGTGAGAGGAAGTCAGACTGGCCTAACCTTCCCAAGGGAAAATCCTAAAGCGGGACCAGAAATTGTCCTACAGAATTTCTCTGGCCTCCCATTTTTTCTTTCCTTAAAACACTTCTGACTTCATTTGCATGGGAAGGAATCAAAAGTTCAGGTCCACTCTCCCTCTCTGCTTCCCCCTTCTTCTTCCAGACCAGCTCTAGCAGAGCTGCCTGAAGTTTCTCTTGGGTCTTGCGACCACCATTGCCACCGCTGCCTAGGAGGCCTCACCTTCCCTCTCTGCCCACAGCCTCTCTAGGGTACCAGAGTGGCAGCGCAGTCTCCAGATAAGACTGGCTAGTGTCCATCTTGTTGGAGCTGTATTTGGCAACCAGTCCAAGCCTCCGACGACCCACTAGCCAAGGTCATACTTGGAGGGTCAGCACTGAAACAGATGTGCCCTCTCAGCTTTCCACCTCTAGCTTTTAGGTTGTGGTCCTTGATCTCCTACCTTTCAGTTCCACTCATACCCAGGAAGGCCACCCTCTTACTCTGCGACGGCCCCTGCTCATCGCTGCCCGATGGACAGCACGTCGTATCCCCAAGTATTTGGACGCTGAGGAGGTGTCCAGGACTTCCAAGCCTACAGCAAGCAGCACTAAAGAAGACTCACCAGTTCGCTCCTCAAAGAACTGGCCGGGCAGCACCTGAGGCTTTGCCCTGCAGCGTCTTGCTTTACTTTCCCCTCGCTGCGTTTCTAAACCGTATTTCTTAGACCCTAAAACAAAAATCGGGAGTTTGGTTGGAGGATGACACCTACCTCGGAGCCCAATTCTCCCTCAAGCGCTTCGGGCTTGGAGAAATCTGAGTGGAAATCGGCAATCAACGGAGTCTGCACGTCTGATTTCAGAGCCGACATTTACTGAGGTTTCCTCACGTGCCTTAGGCTGGGGAAGACTCTTAAAGTAATTCGTTTAATTGGTCCCAATAACCCTATCATCACATATTATTATCTCGATTATAGAAAAATGATAAAATCTGTTCAAGGACACTCAAATAGGAAATGCAGCATCTATTGAAAAGGGAAAGAATAATAAATATGTAAAGGGAAGGGAAAAATAAATAAATAAAAATAACTTGCTAGTGCTTTATAACTTTCATGCTTTACAAAAATAGGACTGTGAACCTGGGGGAGCGGTAAGGGTGCGGACCAGCGACCCCTTTGTAAGGTGGCTGCTGGGGCTGGAGACCCACACCGCCTGGCAGGGACTCGATGGCTTGTGAACCATGGATACTGGAGCTTATGGACCTGAGGGTTCCCACTGCTACCCAGTTGCCTCCCACCGGATGGTCCAAAGCCTTCCTCTTACAGAAAATGGGGTAGAAAGAGGAAATTTCTGCCTGAAACAAATTCGAGGGACTGCGTTACAAATGGCCATGTTCGCCAGCATCCCGGGAGGGTCACCTCTGAGGCTCCCGAAGCCTGGCCGCCAGGTTTTCTTTCCGCCGCGCTTTCGCACTTTCCGGGATGGGCCTCAGAAGCAGAGGACTCATCCAATGCTGATCCGATCCACCCGCTGGAGCCAATCCCCTGCCTGCAAACTCAGGCAGAGTAGGACCTGAACCAAATTGCCACTCGGGCTTTCATTTTTGCTTCGGACCTAGAAAGTGGTGAACCTCCGCTTCACCATCCTTCATCCCGGACACTGACACTACCCCCATCACCACCCCCACCCCCACTCCACTATGCACAACGCATATACACACGCGCATACACAAGCACACATGCACACCAAGTCCCAACCGGTGGAGCTGTAAGGTCGTGGATCTCTGCCCGGGTGCAGCGAAGGAGTCAGTAACCTCTAAGAGTCTCTTGTTCCCACACAGGAAAACATACCCCTTATTCCCCAGAATTGACCTTGGCCTTGGGGTCTCACCCACAGCCTGCAGAAGTGGGCTTAAATTTGCTGGCAAAACCAAATGTGCATGTGAGAGATTGCTTGGGGAAGGAATGATTCCCTAAGAATGGCTTACAGGGTGCCTTAAAATAAACAGTTCTCTTATTAGCTTGGGCCAAAAGAAAACCGTGTGAATATGCACACATTTTTACAATCATTATTTCTTCTTTATAGTCACCGTGGGAGGGGGCATTGTTAATATTTTTATTTTATTGTTGCTGTTTTACAAATAAAAACGCAGAAATGGCAGCTTAGAGATATTAGACAATTTACCCAGAATCACCAAGACCAGGTGCAACTGTCAGATTGTAAATCTAGGACCGCTGTCACTATAGCAGGGTCATCAGCCCCTTGAGGATTGTCCTGAAGGAGACAGAAATGCTGATAATAATGTGCACTGCTTGAGACACACACACACACACACGAATAAACAGTGAAATCAACAAATATTTATGAAATCTATGTAGAGAGTACTGGGGTGAGATCGGGTGGAATGGGGGCTGGGGTGAGGTCAACAAGTACCTTCTTGTCACTTTGGGATCCCCTTTGTCTCTCTAGCCAATCAAAAATTCTCCTACAGGGACTTTCAAACTGTGGGAAACGTTCCTGCCTGGAGACGCATTTGGGAGATGCACTTGGGCATGTGTACATACACATGCATGTACATATGCACCTACCTACAGATGCATTCCAGGGTCAAGTGTGAGCACTCTAAAGTTTTCTACGTCTGATCTAGCGTGCTAGGAAGGGCAGTGTGGGGTTGGTTCTGGTGACTAAGAATCTGAACAGTGACACTCACATACCCAGCTTCCTGTCAGGAGCTGTCCCCAGACTCAGTATCACGAGGAAAGTCAAAACTCTGAGCTTACAGTCCCTCTGGAAACACACCTGCAAGGTAGTGCTCCACCCTGATTTTGAATTTCCTCAAGGGGAGGTGTGGTTGTTTACACCAAAATGCAATGTTAGTTTTTGAAGGAGCTAAACCTAGAGGATGTGAGGTGGAGTCCTGGACTGCTTCTTTTAAAACATGAGGTCTAGTTGTTTAAAATATTGCAGAAGAAATGAAAACAGAAAAAGTGAATGAAAGCATAAGAGGCAAAACTTTGATACTCTGTGTCAGGCATATGAGGGTTGATCTGTATAGTCTTTACACATCATTGTACTTTTCATAACAAGTATAAAAATACCAAAATAAAAACTCGAGCTCTTCACAAAATGGATGTTTCATTGTTATGTGAATTGTGCCCCGTTAAAGCTCACCCTAGCAGATTTTTTAAGCCAGTTGTCACAGAGAATAGAGAGCAAAACCCAGACCATTCTCAGACACCTACGGAGTCTCAGAGGAAGGCCAGTGGGTACTTGGGTCTCTAGCTACCAGCGCCGCTGCCAAAACTTACTCTCACCTGCCGGGATCCACCACTTCGTCCGGTCTGCCCCAAAGAGCCCTTCCTTCACTTTCCATTTCACCTCCCAGATTCACCAGAAGAATTTTAGGGAGCCGCCAGGGTTTTCCTCAATCAAAAAGAATGCGAACAAGAGCAAACCATTGTCTTCCAGTCACTGTGGATCCCGGAAGGCTGAGAGCCCCCTTCCCCAAAAAACTACGTGTCTGCTGAACCCACCACAAAGTGGCCAGGTGGTTCGGTAGTTCGTGGGTTGGTTGGCCCTCTCCTTTTGTTTTCTACGAGACCTTAGGAAAGTTCCAGGACTACCCGGTATAACTTGAACCGAAAGACCCAAAACCCTTGTCCCTTCTTCTCAGGGAACCGAATTCTTCCAGTCTAACTCATTTCCTCCAGGAAGTGGAAGTGAAGGAATAGGTTTGGGAAAAACAGAATATGCCCAAAGCTGGTCAACCCAAGACCAGGTAAAATAATATTTGAAAGTGTCTGTCCACTTGGGCGCTACACTAGCCGGCCCTACACCAGGGCACCGGCCTAGGCCGCCGGGTTCCAGCGGGGTGCAGGTGAAGGGTAGCCAGCCGCGGGCGACCGTGCTCGAGGCTGCCCTGCAGGCTGCGATTTCCAAGAACCTGGCGCCACCCCGCGGAACCAAGAGGAACTCCGGGAGCCCTTCTGCCCCTAAAACCGCAAAATCCTGGGCAGGCAACACTCATCAGATTACTCCAAACCGCCTTCCCAGCCCACCCCCTCTCCACCAGGAAAGACCTTATGGCCAGATCCCTGAAAGGATGTCTGCCAGGTCATATTCTCCTTGAAACCCAGAAAGAAAAGTGTGCTCTCCTAAAATACAAACTATCCACCAAGAAGCATTCAGAGTTGACATTATTACTAAGAGCCAGACTGTAGGTTGGCAGGCTCTGGCTGGAGTCAAAGGGAGTGTGGGGGAGAGGGTGAAGGGGAGAAGGGAGAGAGGGTAAGGGGAATCCGTAAATCATTTGGAGGGATTTTTGGCCTAAGTCCCTGTTTCCGAAAGGTTCTGAGCAGATTTGACATTGATTATATAGTTATTCTCTTTTCAAGTGCGGCCCCTCCCCATCGCAGTCTCTCTGGTGTCCAAGGATTGTGTTTGAAAGAGAGGAAGCATTCTTGAAGTGGTGAGTGATGGATTGTCTAAACCCTTCTGAGACTTTCTGGCCAGGGATTTTTGAGGCAGCTCAGCCTTGAAGACCCCCTGGAGAGAGGACTTGATGGAGCCCCCAAACCACCACGCAGTTCAGAGGCCAGACCTACAATCGAGTACTGGAGGGGGCCCAGGACAAGTGAAAACATGATGTCCCCGAATGACCACCACCACCCCTCAAGCTGCATGGGTGCCGTGGGGGAGGGTGTATGCGCCTGTCACGCGCTTAGGGAAGTGAGGCTCTCCCAATGCCTCAGGGTCAGAAGATGGGAAGGGGTGTGGAGTGTGGAACACACCCTCAGGCCACTTCCCTCCTAGAAGTGCCTCACCTTCCTCTCACCTTCATTCGGATCCCACTACTTTTTCTCCACCACTTTTACAATCTGCAGTTTGCTGCCCTGTAGATTTCTTTCCCGAGTCCCAAAAGGAAACCGTGTCCAAATTGGAAGACTTAATCTTGGGGAAAAGAGCTTAAGGATAACCTAACTCCTGTCAACAGGAGGGTTCCTCCGGCTGAGCACCCAGCCAGGCCACAGACTCTGACCCTGTGGAGTCCAGTCACTGCTTCTGGGAGAGCAGCAGCCCTCGGCATGCCCCTCGTGGGGCCCTCGCGCCCTAACATGGGGGGAGGGGCTTTGGGGGTCCTTTCAGACCCTCCCGGAACTGGATTCCTCCAAGCACCAGGAAGCTAGGGAAACTGAGGACTAGGTGAGGGCAAGGGGCCTCCTCCTCTGTTCCAGCATAACCAGCATTCTCATTTCCACCAGGAGGTCGGCCTCGCCGGCGATTCGCCCTCCAAAACTTCGGGAACCCATAGCCAGACTAGGGGTGACAACGGAGGAGGGAGATTCCCTGAAGGCAGCTCGTCGGAGGCGGCGCCTGGATGCCCCCGAGGTCCCCAGTCGGCCTCTGGGCGCCGAGCACTTTTTATTTATCCCTACAGAGGATGCTGGAGGACAAAAGAAATATTTGGACGTCAGAGCTGATTTATATTTTTGGAAGAGCTACGTTTCCTTTTCTGAAGAGAAGCGAGCGCGCCCCCATATCCTGAGCTCGGCAGGAGGACTGGAGCGGAGTTTTGATGCTTCAGGAAGTTCATGAGCGCGCAGGGCCCGGCGCCCTGCGGAGATCTCTACCCTTGGAGATATTTATTTATTTGGGGGGAAGGGAAGACAGAGAGCGAGGAGACAGGCCAGACTAAAGAACAAAACCCGGCCGGGCCTGGGTTGGGACCTCCAGGACGCTTCCGCGAAAGCCAACCGGCCACCCCTCTCAGTTGGGGGCGTCCGAGGCCGGCCCCCGCCACTAACGGGTGCTTTCCGCAGCCCTCCGCGCGCACAGGCTCCTGTGCTCTGCCACGAGTGACCCTTCCAGACTCCTCAGAGTCTCCTACGTGAGCCAAGGTGGCGGGCTAGGCAGGCTAGGCCTAGACATCTCTCTCTAGCGCAAAGGCAAACCTAAGGAAGGGGAAGCGAGACCTCTCCCAAGGAGAAAGAGGCACACACCCGAAAAGTGGTTATCCAGAGCAGGGCTCAGGGAAAGCTCTGTTGCAGAGCTCCTCGGCTCCTTACACCCACTTCCCAGAGGCTTCTTGTGTCACACCAGTTTCCAGTTATCCTCCAAGGCTAGCTCCTGCGCCCTAAGGCCGGCAGACGCCCCTTTCAGCTGCACAAATGGATGCAGAATCAACGTGCCTATGGCCGTCTGAACCCCACCCACACAAACTCCCATGACGTGCAGTGTAGGCTTTCCTGGTTTTCTTCTGTCTCCTCTGAGAATCCACACTGTCGGCCTAGGAGACACACAGGCCTGGCCCTCCTAGCATTCTCACCCCTAAATGCAGCAGGCTGTAGAAGCCTAAATGGTGCCCTGCTTGTTCCGGCCCCATCCTGCCAGGATGCACTAGAAGCCTGTGGACCTGCTCCAGGGGACACACCCCAACTCGCAGAACCTGCAACCGCTCCATCTAGGAAGGGAAGAGGTCTAGTCTTCGTTGGGGATCTGGTATATGAGCCCATTCTCCTCTCTCTCCAAGCACCCTCAGAGCCGGCCAAGAGGGTCGTGGAGCAGCCAGGCCCAGGAGATATAGAGCTAAGGACAGATCTTTCAGAAAAGTGGCTATCAAAGAGCCTTGCCAGGAACACAAACGTTTGAAGAGCAGAAGGATGGATCCAAATACACGTTTGATATTGGGTGGCTGGCTTTCAGACACGGAGGTCTGGGGTTCTGGACCAAAGAAAGAGAGCAGATTCCAGAGGAGGTGTAAAATTCCCAGCTATGTCCCCCTGGCCACATCCCCCTCTCCAATCCCAGCTCCGGAGCGGCCGCCTAACTCCTAAAGTCCAACGTTGTTCACCCGCAGATTCATTAGCAAGGCCTCTGCAAGCTGGTGTTCTTCCTCGCTCCACCACACTAGCAACCTGGACTCCAGCGACCTGTGCAATTAGAATGGTATCACGGGCGCTCAAAAACTTGTCCACGGTGTTAGCATCTAGACAAACAATGAAAACGGCGGGCAGTGTCAGAGTGAACTGCGAGAGGCTTTCCCCGACTCCCGCCTAGGCGGAGGGGAGGGAGGAGTGCAGAGCCCGCCAGCTCCCCTAAAACGGTCCTAAATGACCCTAAAGAAGGCTGGGGCAGATGCATCTCTCCCGTCTCTACTGGTTTAGTCTAAGCCATTTCATATAAAACCCACGAAGCAAAGGAAGCAGGCTAAGAAAAGATTTAAACCGCAATAATGAAGAGATTTCCTAGAATAAAATACAGATTAGAGAACAAAATCAGAAAAACCCAAACTTCACTAAGTTTACATTCCCCTGCGCTGGGTTTAAGGGTGGAACCTGCCTGCTTGGAGCAGGAAAAGAAACCCGCAGCCCAGACAGAGACAGTCGACCAAACCAAAGGACTATGCAGATTTGGCAATGGAGTGAGGATTGCTGTATATTTCTGGGCTAACCAAGTAGCACCTCAACTGATCTAGAATCATTTAATGAATCATACCTGTATTTCCCCATAAGAAAAGAAAAATTGTTGTTTATAGGGAACCAAAGTCAATAGAGCCAAGTTCACCTCATCAGAAGGGGCCTCCTAGAGAGTGGAACTATTCTAAACAAAGCTGTGTTTCAGCAACAAACACAACTTTCTTTTTAAACCCTGTAGCTGAACAGGGGCTGTGGCTCAGGTAGAGCAGTGACTTAGTCTGTTTCAGTCCTCAGCAGGGCAAAAATAAACAAACCCTGTCTGCCCACCAGAAACTGATACTCTTGCGGGGAGGAAAACAATTGACCTAACTGGTTATCAGGTGCATTCTTATCCAATAGAGTTGTATCTATCTGTGATGTTTTGCTGCAACATAGGAAAGGAGCACTGAATTTGGAGTCCCAGACCTTTCCCTAAGGGCTAGCTGTATCACTTGCCCCTGGGCAGCCTCTGTCAATAAAACACAGGCAGAGGTGAGGGAGATCTCTACTCAACTCCAGGGAATTTGGGAGAAGAGCCCTTCCTGCCACCCCCAAGCTTTCTATCTATATGGAGTGGGGAAGGGTCAGTATGAAGACCCCTAGAAAGGAAGAAGGCTTCAAGTCAGCAGACCTCCCCCTGCCCTGGTCTGCTCCTAGCTGCCCACTGCCTGGGATCCGCTGCAGAGCCAGTACACTCACCAAACTGCAAGTGAGATTGCTCATAATTGTACTGAGTGTGCATAAAGTGAGTACCATTGTGACAACCTGGACTATAAAAGGAATATTTTTAAGTCCCTTATCATTTAACCAGTTGAATTGGTAGAAGGTAAAACTATACCAAGATTTCTTAAATTAGTATCTGCAACATTCCTGAAGTCTGAGGCATCCTTTAGCTATCAAAGGATCCCCTGATTCTGCGAGAGCCAATAGTTATTCGGCCTCCCATTGATTTTAAGGTTTGGTGCCTTTAGTGCCTTCAGTCTTTGAGTCTTAAAAAACTTTTTAGGCCAGTTCTTAAAGCAAGTACCCACAGGGACCTAGATACATAGAATTCCCAGGTGCAGAAAATCAGAGCAAGTGCGTGGATGAGTGACCATAATACTGACTTCATAAACATTTCCCAAACCCACTGCCTACCTACACCGGGAAGAGACTGTCTCCTCCTCTCTCCACTCTTCTTCCCTGAGCCTGTCTTCTTCAGACAACTCACTCAAGCTCACCCCCACTCCCACTTGTGCCAGCTGGAGTTCATTGTGTCAGCTGAGCTCCTTATGGCCACCACCATCCTCCCAAACCAGTTTCTACTTCCTTTAAGTAATTATTTTCCGACACTTTGAGCTTCGATTTAGTGAGCACATATTTACTTCCATATTTAGTCACATAAAAAATTATTCCAGGAAAATGACAAAAGAGGTTGAGGTTGGAAAACTAGCAGAAAATAAATGGGGATCTGTCCCCCCACCAAATGTTCACTACTCAGAAATTCTTAGAAAGTAGGAACAACCACCACTCCCCCTGCCCCAACCCAATCAAAACATCCCTTCCGGAAAAGAGCGACTTGTTTCTTTTTTCTCTTGCAAATGAGTGGTAAACTGAGTTCGGTTTGGTGGTGTTTTCTTAGCTGACTCCCGGCTACAATCGGGCCATTTTCGGACACATTCCCATGTAGGTACCAGGGGTGCTCTGGAGGAAGCTGTCGACGCCTGTTCAGCTAATTTAGGTTTTCTTTGTCTAATTACTGTGGAGCTTGGGGAAAAGGAGCCGGGCTCAGGGCAGTAAACTGACACTCGGGCTCTGTGTGTGGTATCCAGGCAGGGTTTGATGGAAAAAGCCTGCTTCCACTCAACTTCAGGTCACTGTCTGGGGCCAGCCCCCTCCCCCTCGCACCCGCCCTCTCCTCTGTTCCTCAGACCCACCAGCACTCTCCACCAAGGGCAGTCCCCAGGCACTAGGGGTACTGGGAGCTGGCTCAGCTCCCAGGGCTAGCCTCCTCTCTGGTCCGCAAGGTTCTTTGTTTGGTCTTTATCAGGGTCCCGGAATTATCTCCTTTTCTTTATCCTCCCACACTCCCAGGATCTCCAGCACACACAGCCTTGCACCTTGGTCCAAGTTGAAGTAGCAGGGTACACTGCTGCACCTCCCATTTTTTCCCTTGGTGGGCATCGCCTTCCCTCTGGGCCTCACCACCAGCCCCTGTGTGGCCAGGCCTGCTCCAGCCTTCTGCCCTCCCTCTTGCAGCCCCTGTCCGGGGTCAGACTACATTTCCCCGCACGTGTAATCCAATAACTAACTGTCGGGTCTCATTGGAATGATTTCTCCCGAGGGCCATCTCTCTCAGAGCCGATTCTTACCGGGAGGAATAAGTCAGAATTGGGGGGAGTGTTCTCGGATGAAGTGACGGGCTTGCCAGGGCACGGTGGGGAGAGGGTTTACTGGACAACGCAAGACTGAGGCTGCAAACCCACTGGCTGCGAGGTCGTTCAGTGCAGATGATAAATACACTATCTCCTCACCTCTGGGTCGGAGGCCTGGCGTTTGGCTTTTCTCTCTTTCTTTGCAAAGCATGAGGTGGAAATGACAAGGTAGTGGGAGAAAATGCAAACGTGAGTCCATTCGACCCGTTTCCTGAGTCTCTAAATCTTGGCCCGGGTTTCTCCATCCAAACCCCCGGGCTCAAAGTTTCGAGAATGTCCATGATTGATCTGGGGCCACAACTCAGGAATGCCCTTAGGCTCTACCCTCTACTATCAACTGTCAGCAGCCTGCAGGTCCTGCCAGAGAGAGAGAGAGGGTTGGCACGTTACCTTGGGGCGTCTGGCACCCTGGCGTGTGGCTGAGGGCGGCACTGTCTAAATGAAGTTGACAGATGATGTCAGTTCGGGCACTGGGGACGGTGGCTAAGGAGACTCCGCTGCACATGGCACCGCCGCCCCAAGACTCAGCCCTGGCAGGGCCCGGCAGAAATGGGGGAGGGGCAGGGGTGGGCCCACTCCCGGGGGGGCGGCAGGTTTCTGTGACAGGAAGCTGGGACTGTTGGATAGGGCCGAGAACGACTTGCAGAGGTGGCCAAGTTCTGCCAGCGGGGGAAGTCCTCCTACCAGCAGAATGCCGGCGGCTCTGTAGTCCTTCGTTTCGCAGAGGGTAGACAGGGAAAGGGAAAGGGCTCAGGGAGGAATTAGAAGAGCGAGTGGGACCCCGAGAACCAGGGAGACGCTAAGAGCGGGAGCCCGCCAGGTCTGGAGGGGGAGGAGTGACGCGGGCCCGGTGCCCTCCCTGCGGCGGGCGGCGCGGAGCAAGGAGGGGGGCAGGGCGGGGTG
>NW_008341172.1:1743760-1744214 GCF_000622305.1 Nannospalax galili | reverse complement strand
GAGGGAGGGAGGGAGGGAGCGAGGCGGCCGCGGGGAGGGCGCGCCAGGGAGGAAGTCCGAGAGACAGAGCGAGGAGCGCTCGCGAAGGAAGACCTCGGGCTAGTCCCGGTGGTCGCGGCTGAGGTCCCAGCTCCTGGGCGGGCGCCGCTGTCCCGCGTCGGGCCGAGTCGCCACCTCCGCCGCCGAGGCGGTTGCGCAAGGCACGGGCCCGAGGCTCAAGAGAGGGATGCGCCGGGCGTTGCCCTCCGCCAGCCGCCGCCGCCACCCGAAGCCCCAGAGGAGCTGAGGCCGGCGACGCCGAAGCACTGGCCCGGAGTGGCCCCGGCTGCGGCGCCGGCCGTGAGCTAGGGCGCTCGCCCGGCTTGTGGGCCGACTCGGATCAGGCGCCTCTGCTCGGGCTCCGGGATCCGCCCCCCAGGCCCGGCCTCGCTCCCGGCTCCCAGATGACCACCGA
>NW_008341172.1:1740837-1743701 GCF_000622305.1 Nannospalax galili | reverse complement strand
CCGCCGCCGGCCCCGCTCCGCCGCGCGTGCAGCCCGGCGCCCGGCGCGCTTCAGGCCGCCCTGATGAGCCCGCCGCCCGCCGCCACCCTGGAGACCGCGTCCTCCTCGTCGTCGTCATCCTCTGCCTCCTGTGCCTCGTCCTCCTCCAACTCCATCAGCGCTTCGGCGGGCGCCTGCAAGAGCGCGGCAGGCAGCGGCGGGACGGGAGCCGGTAGCGGGAGCACCAAGAAGGCGACCTCGGGGCTGCGGCGGCCCGAGAAGCCGCCCTACTCGTACATCGCGCTCATCGTCATGGCCATCCAGAGCTCGCCCAGCAAGCGCCTGACGCTCAGC
The DNA here is from genome assembly GCF_000622305.1 of Nannospalax galili. Taxonomy (NCBI): domain Eukaryota; kingdom Metazoa; phylum Chordata; class Mammalia; order Rodentia; family Spalacidae; genus Nannospalax; species Nannospalax galili. Next base: position 1,743,368 of record NW_008341172.1, on the reverse strand, counting down.
GAGATCTATCAGTTCCTGCAGGCGCGCTTCCCCTTCTTCCGAGGCGCCTACCAGGGCTGGAAGAACTCCGTGCGCCACAACCTCTCGCTCAACGAGTGCTTCATCAAGCTCCCCAAGGGCCTCGGGCGGCCGGGCAAAGGCCACTACTGGACCATCGACCCGGCCAGCGAGTTCATGTTCGAGGAGGGCTCGTTCCGCCGGCGGCCGCGCGGCTTCAGGCGGAAGTGCCAGGCGCTCAAGCCCATGTATCATCGCGTGGTGAGCGGCTTGGGCTTTGGGGCCTCGCTGCTGCCCCAGGGCTTCGACTTCCAAGCTCCCCCGTCGGCGCCTCTGGGCTGCCATGGCCAAGGCGGCTACGGTGGTCTCGACATGATGCCCGCAGGCTACGATGCGGGCGCGGGTGCCCCGGGCCACGCGCATCCACACCACCTCCACCACCACCACGTCCCGCACATGTCGCCCAACCCGGGCTCCACCTACATGGCCAGCTGCCCGGTGCCCGCAGGTCCCGGGGGCGTCGGTGCGGCAGCGGGAGGCGGCGGTGGTGGCGGGGACTACGGGCCGGACAGCAGCAGCAGCCCAGTGCCCTCCTCCCCGGCCATGGCGAGCGCCATCGAGTGTCACTCGCCCTACACCAGCCCTGCAGCACATTGGAGCTCTCCGGGAGCTTCCCCTTACCTCAAGCAGCCGCCCGCCCTGACGCCTAGCAGCAACCCCGCGGCCTCTGCAGGCCTGCACTCCAGCATGTCCTCCTATTCGCTGGAGCAGAGCTACTTGCACCAGAACGCTCGAGAGGATCTCTCAGGTAATATGGCGCGACCAGGCCCACTGGGGTGGCATTGCCCCCCAGACCCCAGGGCCGAGGGACCTGCACCCTCACCCCCAAGGCCGAGATGGAACTGGGAGGCAGGTGCTGGAGAGACCTGGCACCTTATTCTTGGGTGAGAGGAAAGGTTCTGAGCTCATTATCCCTCAGCTGGTACTCCTAGCCAGTAGCGGGCTCCAGAATTGCCTGGCTCCTGGGAGGAATGGGGCAAAGTTGCAGCCTTCCTGGCTCTGTAGGGCACTGTGGACTTCTCTCTCTCAATTTCAGACCAGACTCTGAAAAAAAAAAGGCCTGTGACCTTTGGAGACCTTGGTCAGAGAATTGGGTCTGGTTTCTTTTGTTCCTCCTCCCCTCTTTAAAGTTTATTTTGCTGTAATTTTGTTCTAAAACTAAGTGTCAGAAAGGGAGAGGTTTTGTACCCTGGATGTGAGTGAAGAAGGGTTGAGAGGAGGGCTCAGGGTTGAGAGGAAGGGGCAGGGAGGGACAGAGAGAAAAGCAGAGTAAGGGCTTGGAGATGTTGCCAGGGACAAGGGGCACCAATATGAAGAATCCTCCAAACCCCCCCACACAATACACACACACACACACACACACACACACACACACACACACACAGCAGATCTGGTTAATGACACGTTTGGACAGCAGGACTTGGGTGTCCCGAGGAAAGTGCCTGGAGGCTACTTGTAGTGTGGCTGGTTTACGTTGTGTGGTTGCAGATTATGAAAATTTATTGACTTGTGAAAAGTGGTGAAAGGTGGGAGGAGAGGACAGGCTGAAGGAGAGAAATTTGTGTTTGGCTAGCTTTATCTTGAGGATGGAGATAAACCCTTCTTAACTCCCCAGAGGCTCCCACGGGGTGCAGATTGAAATCCAGGAGCCTGTCTGTCAAGGGCAAAGCCCAAAGGTGTTCTCTCCCACATACTTTCTTCCCACCCCAATCAGAGAATTTCACAACATGATGCATACTTTCATAAGCTTGTTGCCCCATGTTCAACAGGAACACAAGAGAACAGGGAAGCCAAGAAATGGGCAAAAGATGTTGGAGAAATTTCCCAAATAGGCCTTTTAACTGGGGGTCTCAGAGGTTAACCAAACAAAGACAGTCTCGGCAGGACCACACGGGAGAGGATTTTAGGCTGACTTAACCCACAGAGAACAGAGTCTTGTTCAATTTTATGGGAATTTCAACAAGTAACCAATACAGATGACCCTCTCTCTTATTCCCCATGCCTACCCCCCACCTCCCACTGGTTGCGCTGGTTGTCAATCTCCCTCTGACACACTAGGCTGGAGCCTATGCCCCCTTCCCAACCTTGCCTAGGCCTATTCCTCTGGGCACTGTTGGCTATCCTTTCCTTTGGGCAGACCCGACTCAACTTGAACCCAGACTCCCAGGCTTCCCAGCTGTCAGGAAACTATACTCTAGGAAGAAATAAACAAGCAAACACGCAGGAAAGAGACTTCTGACCCTTCTGTGAAGTCTTTGTCCCAGGCCACATACTAGGCCCTGCACAAGCCCCCAGAACTTCCCGGATCTGGAAGCTTAACCTTTTGCCTTCCAAAGTTTGAGAACTGTCCAGCCAAATAGGCAGGTCTTGGGTGGGTCTCCACCTATTCCCGAGCCCCGTGGCAGGCCTTCCCCACAGATGGCTTTGGGCCCACCTGGCCCTGCTGCTCTTTCTTCCCTTGGACTTGGCTTCAC
>NW_008341172.1:1722637-1740363 GCF_000622305.1 Nannospalax galili | reverse complement strand
CCCCCCGTGCTGATCTGATCTGATCCAGGGTCTCGCCTGATGTCCTGGGTACCCTTCGGGGCTTGGTTCCCAGTGTTACCCACAGGCCGCGGTCCTTGAAGGTCAGCCACCGCTGAGGCTGTGAGCTAAGGTCGCCCGCACACAGCTGGGTACAACAGCCTGGACACACATGCCGTGCACACAGCCTGGGCACGCAGCTGCCCACAGCCTCACATAGACTCCATCCCGCAGCTCACCCGCACGCGCCGCGTCCTCCACTTTCCGAGGCCGCCCTCGGGGAGGCAGCGGGCTGCGAGACCCTCCAGGGCCTAGAGTAGCCGCGCTCTCTGCGAGCCTGCGGCCTTTCGATCGCGTTTTCTGTAGTCTTGGGCTGCGCATCAAAGAGCGGGCGGCGGCACGGGCGCTGCTGCGATGCTCAGGGCCGCTCCCCCTGCGCCCGCGGGCAGCGAGCGCACCTGTGGGCCGAGCGCGGCGGCTTCTCTGCAACCGGGCTGCGCAGTGCGGTCGACAAGCGGCGGTGAGGTCACGCCGGCCGAGCCGCAACCGGACACTCAGGGGGCCGCCCGTTCGATGGGCACCCGCAGAGGGCGCCGGGGTGGCCGGCAGTGCGCACGCTTTTCTTTTGCTTAAAACCGAATCCCGCGCAGCCGGAGTGTGCGGTTTAAGCCGCTCACTACACCCGCTAGAGGCAGGGTCAATGAGATGCTGGTGGTGCCGCCCCCGCCTACTGCCTGTGCCCTGGGCCCGGCCCGGAGGCCAAGAAAGTAAAAGCAAAAGTGGGTGCCAGATTGGCGCTGAGAGGGGCCCTAAGGACCGCGCGGGCGGCGTGGCACGGACCTCTGGGACTTGTTGCGCAGCTAGAGGCCTCTGGCCGAGGGGCACTTCTTGGGTATTTCTTGGTTTCCTGTACTCCTGGCTGGTCTGGAAGCCGCCTGCAGAGGGGTAGAGAGCTGTGCTTCTCTTCTTTGGGCCCCTTCTCTTCCAGGGGATGCTTTTCTGTCATCCTCTGCGGTCGAAGGGAGCAGCCTCCACTTCCCGTCCTAACAGTAGGAAAACAAGACTCAAAACTAGAGGTGAAGGCGGCAGAGATGTGGGCAGGGTGTTTGCCCCGGCATAGCCAGGATCCGGGCCTGGCAGAGGGTTTTCCTAGTGCTAGTGAGGAAAGTGGGAATTTAGGAACAGGAGATCACCTCTAGGGAAAGAGTGCATAAAACCAAAGTACAGCAACATTCCAGAAGCGTCCTGGTACATCCTGACAGTTTGAGAACTGTTTTCTCTACCCATTGGTATTATAGAAATACACTCAAAAGGCACATCAGCTACATTTGTACCTTCAGTCAAAAGAAGAGAAGTTAAAAGGAAATGTTAGAGGTAGCATACCCCAGTATCAGCTGGGTGACTTCTGTTTTCTTTTTCTCCTTTCTTCTTTCAGTGGGATTGCCCCGTTACCAGCATCACTCTACTCCAGTGTGTGACAGAAAAGATTTCGTCCTCAATTTCAATGGCATTTCTTCTTTCCATCCCTCGGCTAGCGGATCTTATTATCACCACCACCACCAGAGCATGTGCCAGGATATTAAGCCCTGTGTTATGTGAATGGACAGAGGCCTTGAAGGCTCTTCTCCCCTCTTCTTCAGCTTCTCCCCTCCCTTCTGAGAGGGGCAGCTAGGAACTTCAATGGACTCACATACTGTGCATGCAGATAGCAGTAAGTAGCACACCCGTCACTTAGACAAATGCCCAGGGGAGCCCTGCTCACCGATATTTTCCTACCCTGGAAGAGGAAACCTTCGACCAGGCAATACCCCCAGAGGAGGGAGAGAGAGGGGAAGTGATGGTAAAGGTTACTAGATGTAAAACATAAACTTGCAATTCTGGGGTGATCATTTCGTTCACTAATCAGGGTCTGAAAAAGCAGACTCTGTGTGTGTGTGTGTGTGTGTGTGTGTGTGTGTGTGTGTTTCTCAGTCTATGAAAGTGTGTGTGCTTTTCAAAAAGGCAGTGCTAAGCACAACTTTTCAAGAAAACCTTGTCCTGTTGCCTAGCCCAGTAGGAGAGTTCTGTTTCTAACACCCTCCCCCTCAATCCCTTTGGATACAGGTGCCAAAGAATATTGTGAAGAAATAATCTAGAACCAATGAGTCTAGTTTAAGAAAGTGGTTCTCAGTATTGTGACAATACAACATTTTTACAAGATTGTTTTCTACCACATTTTAAAAGTATTTTTATGATCTTCGTATACTCACACCTTGCTTGTATTTTAAAAGGAGGATATATTTGCACTTATGTATACTTTTACAGTTTGCCAAAATATTTTGATGTAAAATTTTTTCAATAAAATGTGTATAACAAATAGTTGGTTTTTAGGGACCTTTTCCTCTACAGTCACCCATTGATGCCCCCCCCAAACCAGCACTGCAACTCTAAACGGCCCACCCCCAAGTTGTATAATTGACATGGTGTGAGGTCTCTGCCTTGAGTAATCCAGGCTGGTTCTGATTGTGAGTCTTTTCAGAAGGGAAAAGAAGGAGGGGACACTTTTGTTATTTCTTTCTCGACTTCACCCTCACTTTTTCTGGCCAAACAGAAACCATAAGGTGTAAAATTAAAAAAAAAAAAAAAAAAAAAAAAAAAAACAGGCAAAATATTGAAAACCAAGGGTCTGATCTGAGGAAGCTAAGTTTTGTGCCCCGTTTGTTTTCTTTCCTGTGCCCCAAAGAGTTCTGCCCTTTGCTCTTTCCTCTTTCCCACCAGTAGTGAAAGATGTTGGAGCAGAGCAGGGAGACCTCATCTAGAGCCTAAGGCTTCCTTTCTAGGCTGCACTATGTTACGGGTGGTGATCAAATCAAAAGGGCCCACAGGACTGCTGCAGAGTGAGAGAAGACTCCAAGCTTGGAGGTTTTAAAGTGGCACCCCCTCCACATAGGTTTCCCACAGGGATTGTAAAGCCCCTGTTTCCTTTCAGCTGGGTTTCCCAATCCCAAAAGCTAGCACAGAACTGGTAGGGCTGGGGATTAAAGAAAGAAAACAATCCAAAAAGGCAGAAGGACACGTTTCCCACCCAGCCCACCTTTCTCTCAGGAGCAGAGAGTGGTTTGGCCTTAGTCACTCTATGGTAATTTTCTCTGCACCCCAGGGCTGGGATTTTGGTTTTGGTTTTGGCTTTTCTTCTTGAGTGGGAAACTCACTCTCCTCCTGGTCCACCATCAGGCACTTAACACTCTGGAGGAGATTCACTCGGGGTTTTTCAGGTTTTTCTACTTCAATACTTTTCAGTCCATCATGGTCTCCTGAATAAAAACATCTAGTTTTTAAAACTCTTTACCATATTTTAAATCCTTAAGCTTCTTTTCTATATTTTCTAAATTAAGAACTGAGTTAAACATTTTTGTTTCTGTATTATCATATTTGCAGTTAAATAGAGCTCCCCCCCCCCTTTTTTTTTTCCTGTCTTATATTCTGAGTTACTCAGGGGCCTGCTATAAATTATGAAGTCAGTCTCAGAGTTTGCTCCGACCACAGTGCTGTGTTTACATTCCTTCCAAGGCAGCCGGCATGGTCGTAATTTATATCCTAAACACTTGAACGTAACTTGTTTATACAGAGAATGACGGGACCTCAAAGACTCCTGGCCGGTAAGGCTGACCACATCGGGAGGACCAGCGCGCCCCCTGGTGGAGAGGGAGACCACCGTATAGGGATCTAGGCTCAAAGCTCTAGGATGACAAAATGACCTATTTCCTGATGCTTATCAAGGCAGACATTCAGAGTGCCTCACGTTCAGGAATTTGGCTTCTGGCATTTAGGGAACACTTTTGCTTTTCACTATTTTATTCTTTCCATCTACAGTTTATCCTGAAAACTGATCAAGATTCATCAGCCCTCCCAACCTACTAAGACCTTGACTTTTACATTTCTAGAGTTCTCCCCAACTATGGTCAGTTTCCCTTGGAGTCAAAATTGCCTCTCTTAACTGCCCCTCCCTTCAAGACAAATGCACATGGACATGTTGATATTCATTTCTTTTCTTTTTTTTTTTTCAAATTAAGGGACATGTAGTTCTTAGTTCTAAATGTATCTGAAATGTTGGTAAGAAATTATGGAAGTGTTGCAAAGCCTTTAAAAGTGAAAATAAATTAACTCAGTGGGGGCTCCAAATGTCCCAGCTGTTAGTGAATGCTGGGGGATTGAATCCAGAGCTTTCCACATGCTCAGCACTCTATCTACACCACCAGCCCAGGCCTCAACTACTTCATCAAGTGCATTTTGAATACTTAGAATTTCTGCTTGCTGACAGAATAAATTGATAGGCATAAAGATATCTGATACTTTTATTAAAAAGGCCTCTTTTTTGTTTTCAGTGTGGACTGTGTAAATAAAGAAGCAAGATAGCAAATAAACATAAAGCTTATCCTAGTGCTGGGCACTGTAGTTATCTAGGTAACCCTCATGTGGTTGCCTTGCTAATCCTTTCTCTTTCCCTACCGTATGGTCAGTGAGTTTCCATCACTATAGCAAATAGCCAACTGGGTCATAAAGAGAAGGGCTGATTTGACTCACAATTTGGTTGTTTTAGTCCATGAGGTTGGCTGGTGGTTTTTAGTTAAGCTTGAGTGAGGTAGCACCCTGTGGTGGAAGTGTGCTATGGAGAAGACTCTTCACCTCCAAGCCAGACAATTAGGGAGAAAATAAAAGATCGGTCCCCACAAGCTCCCCAGTTAGGCCCCAATAACCTGAAGACCTTCCACTCACATCCTACCCTTAAAGGGTATAATACCTCTGTTTTATCACAGACTGTGGCTACACCTTTAAACATGGGCCTTTGGAGACATTCCAGATGCCAATTTTAGTATGGGGATCTTGATACTAGTTACAGATTGTCCTTAGGTCTCTGGTTTGAAGGATCTGGCCCTAATCTGTGCATTTCCCAGAACTGCCTAGGATAGGATAGCCATTTCATCTGACACTGAAGACACAGGCAAGGTCTTCTCTGAAAAACAGTGGTTCTCAGATATGTGGAGCCTCCCAGTGGCCTGGAAGCGTTGTTAACCATGAGCTACTGAGCTCAGTGGATCCAGATAGAGCTCAAGAACTTGTTACGCCTATAAAAGTTTCTAGAGATGCTGAAGCTATTGTTTCAGGTACCACACTCTGAAGACCAGGGCTCTAGAATGATGCTCTAGATGAGATATTTTTATATGCTCCACTGGTTGATGTTAAGGCTAATCCCCCATTAGTGATGGAGCACAGATCTAAAGTTGTGTTTTTAAAATAGTTTTTCTACCTAAATGTCTCACTAATTGATTATTGGCACCTGGGAAAACACAAGGTCAAATTTGGAAGCACACACTAGAAAATAGGATCATCTCATTTTTATTCAAAGTCAAAAGAGCACTTGTTTTATTTTAGTAAATATTCAAGGAGGAGTCAAGTGGCATCAGTAAAGCCCCCCCCCCCCCGCCTCAGGCAGTAAGTCTCAGCACTTACCACACAATACAGTGGTGGGCAGAGTTCTCGAAAAAGAAAGAGGCAGCTCTGGAAAAGAAAATTCCTTAGTGGTTATACAAAGTTCTGAGGAGGGAATAGAGGGAAGGCAAGGTGGGTGGTGATCTCTGAAAAGAAGGGATGATGAGTTCTAGGTGCAAAGGAATCAAGCAAGACCAGGAATTGTGGAGGAGAGAAGAAAATGAGGGGGTGGAGAGAGGGAGGAAGAGAAAAACAAAAGAAAAAGGAGTGAGAAGTAGATGGAGAAGAAGAAAGGGGAGGGAAGAAAAGACAGACAGAAACAAGGAGAGAAGGAGAAAGAAGGGGAGAGAAAACACAGGGGAGCGAGGGGCAGCAACAAAGGAGAGAAAGGATGGAGAAAAGGTGGAAAGATGGAGGAAGAGAAATGACATTTGGTCTGGAGGAACCTGAGGACTTATCTCCAGCTCCTGCCTGTAGGCCATCCTGAACAGGGACTTCTGCCCCCTGAAGCCACTGCTATCTCTGGTCTGCAGTGGCAATCTTTTGACTGAAAGGCCAGCACACTCTTGTATTTGTGGGCTTCTGCATGGATTCTGGGACATAAATTCTGTAATTGCACATGGTCAGATTCTCTGAGGAGCAGCAGCAAGTTCTTGAGAGTTTAAGAACAGCACCGGAGAAAGTGGAAGTCTGGTTTAAGGGGACAAGCTTTGGGCTATCAGAATACAACACTGCACAGCATTAAATGGAGATAGCATTGCTCTTTCCTGAAAGAAAATCTGCAAATTTAGGGGCCTCTAATTACAGTGCATCATGGTGATTAATTCAGAACAGGCACCAACTTATTTAGAATGGAAATATATTTTAATATATTTTATCAGAACGGAAATACATTTTACCTAACCTGCCTCTGTGAAACACAATCTTAGCAAGGGAAAATACCACTGATGTAGACAGTGGGCCAGGGAGGGCCACAGCACGTAGACAGCAAGATCACTGGGGAAAAAAATGAAAGTCCTGGAAGTTCTTTTGGAGTTCAGAGTGCTCCAAGGCCACAGCAAACCAACCAATAAATATTCAGTTTGCTGTTCTCTAGGGGCCTTGTGTGATATATGCAGGCTATGGAGCCTGCCCATCTAGAACTGGATCCCCAACCCTCTTGGCATAAATGTATTCATGAGAGAACAGCAGAGCTCTGAGGGGCAGTAGGGGCCTTCTACAAAGGCCCATCACAGGCTCCAAACTGCTTTTAATGGAGCCAAGTCTGGCCAGAATACAGGGTAAAGGGGAGCGCTTTCTTGCTTTCTGGCTGTCTCCTGCTGGTTACTACTCAAAGCAGTTCCACTCAGTACTGATGCAGACAAACCAACTGAATAAGGGGTCACCAGGATGGTCTACCCAAGTAGCCTGTTCTTCAAGCAGGAGGAAAACAGACCACCTTGCTCCGAGTACAGAATTGCTCACACTAGGTTGAAAGACAAGCTATCCAGGCATGGATTTGAACTTGAACAGATTCCAAAGTCATCAAGTCACCAAACAGATACCCTTGGGGCTGGCAGTGTTTGGTAGACATATTTGTCCACACAGCTGGCTAGCAGGCTGCATGAAGGCCAAGCAACTGGGAACTGCAAAATGGCACACACCCCTGCTGCGGCACCCTGGGGATGGGCAGCCCTTTGGTCAGCTCCTCTGGTGAGGACTAGCCTCCATGAATTTTAGAAACTTCCTTGAGATGAGCAGGATCTTATTGATATTTTTCTAACTCCTTTAAGGATGACCATTTGCAGATGACAAAACTCAGCCTTTTGTGCTAAGTTAGTGTCCCACAAAGTCTCCTGATCATAAGCTGACCTAGCACATCTGTGTATCTTACCCTACCTGACCTCTGATAACCAGATGCCTCCTGTCATCCAAGCCAGGACAGTCAGTGGAGCTAAGGCTGAAACTAGCTTCTTTATAGCCAGCCATGCCCTGAAAGCCAGGTGTACAGCTGCTCAGTCAAGGCACAGACTCTTCTAGTGCATCGGGGTAAATTCTGCAGGGAATAAAGAGCCATCCTGGCAGGCAGCCAGCTGTGACTGCCATCATCCATTACTCAGGTTCTGGCAAAGCCTTGTGGAGTCAAGGAAACATACCAATTTGCATCCAGGATATAGGACATCTGGACAATAGGCCTAATGATCTGGTCTCGCCTTCTCCTGGACCTGCCAGAGGGCAGCTGTCAATATGTTAGTTGGCATTGCAGCCCAGACTACAGAGACCCTAAAATCTGTGAAAACTGCAAACTCTACAACCTCTGTGAACTAAGGCCCAGCAGGAAGGGCCATACAGGTCTGCCCTATGGACCAGGGGACAACAAAGCCAACCAGGCAGGGCACTCCAGACATGTCAAAGCCACTCCTTAGAGAAAATGCACTCAGGTAGGCACACATGCATACACTCACAGCCAGACCGACATACAGACACAGTTGGATGCTCATGGATACACAAATACCCCTACATACACTCACATGCTGTCATTTAGACACACACAGAGAGACACAGAGATAACACATGGACACTCCTGCATACACAGAGATACATATACACAAAATTGCAGACATACCTGGACTCTTGTGTATACATAGAGACATATCCACACACACATTCACATACAGACATATATATACACCTGGACACTTGTGCACACAAAGAAACACAACTATACATGTGCACACTCATACAAAAAACATACAGACACAGCTAAGCACTCATGCACACACAGAGACACACACATACATACCCAGGCATACATATACACCTGGATCCCCGGGCATACAAAGATAAGTACTCATTCACATACTTACACAAAGACATATAGACACACCTGGACATTTGTACACAGAGAAACACTCTTACATAAAGATATATAGATAACACATGAACACGTCTCCACACAAAGACACACCCATATACACACTCATACAAGGACCACAGACAACACTTAATGCACACACAGAAACACACACACACACCCATACACATATACATGCACACAAAGACATATAAAATACCTTTTCTCTGTTTCTTGGCTCACCATGATGAACTCAATCCTCTGAAACCTTGTGCCAAAAATTCCTTTTCTCCCTTCAAAATAAAGTAAAATGAAATAAACAACAGGAATTAACTGGAGGCCTTAAGTCCTAAGTTCCAGTGTCAGTGGGTGCTGCTTCTCAGGCTTCAATGGAAGACTGCTGCAGGTCTGTCCTTGACCTGAGAGGCCGTCTTCTCTCTAAGTCTTTATATGACCTTTCCACCCACACAACACCAAAAATGTGCCCATTTTAGGAGGTCACCCATCAGGTTAGATTGGGGCCCACCCTAAGGACCTCATTTCATCTTGACAGTTTCAGTAACGATGCAGTCTCCAAAGAGTATCCCTAACCCCTAGTGGTTAGGACTCTGTGGTAGGGTTCTCCAGAGTAACACAACCATGGGAGGAAGATTTATTGGACTGGCTTAGACAATCATAGTACCACAATGGCCAGTACCACCATGGTGCACATTGGAGAGTGGAGAAACAGTGTTTGCTCCATCCTAAAATCTTGAAGTTCTGGCATAGGAGGGAGCTATGAGGACTGGAGAAATGGCTCAGCTGTTAAGAACTCTTACTCTAAATAATAAAGTCAGGCGTGGTGGTACAGGCCTTTAATCCTGGCACATGGGAGGCAGAGGCAGGTGAATCTCTGTGAAAGTGAGGCCAGCCTGGCCTACATAGCAAGTTAGTTCCCAGCCAACTGGGGCTACAGGGAGACCCTGTCTAAAACAAAACAAACAAAAAGAATCCTTGTAGCAGAGTGGAGTTCCACTCCCAACACCCATGTTGAGCAGCTCACAACAACCCACAATTCCACAGTTCTTCTCCAGGAGCTCCAACTCCCTCTCCTGGGGGCCCAGGGTGTGGGGAGCGGGAATCTTCCCCTTCAGTTCACTGGCCCACATGCCAATCATCTTTGGAAACAACTTTCTAGACACATCAGAACTGTGCTTGAGCAACTGTCTAGGAGTCTCTCAATCTAAACTGATAATCAAGATTCACCATACAGATTTTAGCTTACTACTATTATTTTTTTGAGTCATATGTAAGAGGTGAATCAATTCAACCCATAACAATTATAAATCAAGCTTGTAACAGAACAGAGATAAGCCTAATCTCCACACAAGCTGTCTGTATGGCTCTAGGCTGTTTCTGGTAAAGAACGACAGTTATGAGGAAATGGACCCTTCCTATCTCTCTCCTTGAACCTTCAATGTCTGCATGCTGGATTCTGGTTCCTTCAAGAAAAAAGCTCTCTAATGCAAGCATACCAGCGGGCTCTGGACCCCCTAAGACATACTCTTTGGAGGTCGGGGGTAGGAAGCCTGCAAGTTCCCCACTCCACAAGGTACTAGAAGGGACCGGGCTCTGCAGCTACACAGACAAGTCCTGGCGTTGAAGATTTCTGCTCCCAAGGAGGAGATCAGGGCAAAGATGTTCCCGTCTCTGAACCTAGGAAGCCCCATGAACGTCATGAACAGTGACACTGACACTGCCAGCTCTTCCCAGGCCTCCCGTAGCATCATGGATGTCATGAAAGTGAGGCTCTGAACACCAGGCTCTGCTAACTGACCTTGTGTGACACCATGGGACAGTCTTTAAAATTGTCTCACAAGGTGAGTCTCACTAAACCTATTTTCCACATGAACTGACTTGCTGATGGTCACACAGCTGGAAACTGGGGTTGCTGAAGCTCCCATACATCAGGGTCAGGCAGCTCAGGGGACAAACTCAATTGCAGCCACCGTGTGCAAAATGTGGAGACCTCTAGAAGGACATGTATGCTTATGTTCTCCATGGCAGTTCCAAGATGCCCTGGGCCAAATTACAGCCTTACATTACAGTGGGCTGCCTCTACCCTCAGTCCACAGGAGCGGAAGAGACCTCAGCAAAGGCAGTGTGCCTGCCTCAGGACTCCTGTGTTTCCTCCTAACAGGGCCAGCTACCCACAGGTTGTGCCATCAGCTCCCCCTCCGAATGGGAGCAAAGCATGTCCCGATCCTGGCTTTGGCTCCTCCAGTGGACTGGGAGACTCCAGTGAGCAGGCTCTGCTGGGCCCTCAGAGGCCAACTTCCCAGCCAGGGCACAGACCAGAACCACCTGAAGGACGACAGGCAGGACACGTGACTTGACCAGGAGGACATGGGATGGAAACTGACTCCTGAGGCTGTGGAGGGCAGAGGTCCAAAATGTGAGCATGGCCCGGACCCCTGTATCTCTGTGAGGCTTGCACAGCTCAGACAATCGATCAGATTCCCCACAACCAGCTCTCCTGCTTGTCTTCTTTGTTCCTCAGTCCATAGCTGAGGCTGAGTCACTGAGGGTTTTTAATTTGGAAAACAAGATTACAAAAGAAAGAAAGAAACCACAATTCTATTAACAATTATACACAGAACAAGGCCAGAGTTACAACTTTCCTTTTTCTTCCCCAAATTCAGTGCTGACATGAGAGACTTCAAAATTTCCAAGCATGCTCAAGTGTCCCGGAACAAACAGGAGGTGACTTCAGAGTTGGGGAGAAGGGGGTGGAGAGGTGACTTCGGAGCTGGGGAGGAGGGAGTGGGGAGGTGACTTTGGAGCTGGGGAGGAGGGGGTGGCGAGGTGACTTCTGAACTGCGGAGGAGGGGAACATGGATGGCTTGATTCTAGTTCTTTTATTTGTTGTCATCAAAGCCCAGATGAAAATGTTAAATCTGACTAAACAGACCAGGCTTTTAGAATGAATTGATACACAAAGGTGTTCTCTGAGAATCAGGCATCAGGGACCTGAATCAAGTGCCCTGAGTGAAATAGAGAAGATTTGAGGAGCCAAAATCCTTGTGGCCACCCTGGGTTATTTTGCATTCTAAAAAAGGCACTGTCAGGATCCTCAGGAAAGAGTGACTTGGAGACCACACTGTCCTTAACTTTTTCAGGAACTTTTATTTATTTATCTTTATTATTTTGTGTATTTGAGTATTTTACCTGCATGTATGTAAGTGTACCACATGCATACAATATCCTTGGAGGTCAGAAGAGGGCGTCAAATCCCCTGGAACTGGAGTTATGAAAGGTTTCTAGTGGGTACTGGGAAGTGAACCCAGGTCCTCAGCAAGAGCAACCAGTGTTCTTAACTGCTGAACCATCTCTCTAGCCCCAGCTTTGCAGTTTTCAAAAGCAGCTCCTGAATCTCTGAGCAGCAGGCAGTTGACTCTACTTTCCTGTCCCCTCTGTATTCAGGGCAGGCTCCTCTGCCATGGCCTTGTTTGCTATTTTCAAAGTCCAGCCTGGAGCAGCTGATAGGGTAGGGATGCAGGGGATCCTACTTGGTTTAGAACTATGTGGATAGCCACCATATTATACTCCTTCAAGAAGGGAAAAGCCTGGGGTGTAGAGAGACCAACATTGTGACCACAGCCCAACTCCACTGCAGCAGCCTCTCTGGACCCAGGCCTGCTACTGCCCAACCTCACTCCCACCCTCAACACTATGCAAAACCCAGGATGAACCCAGGCATCTCCCCACATGCCTACATGCCTGTGACTCCGCTCAGCATTGGTTGTCAGCAATTGTCTGTGATTATAGAAACCTTCTTGGCCCTGGAAAAATCGCCAGCACATTATTAACTTCCTAGGCCAGACACATGTTTTCCATAGATTTCTGTGAGTGCTAGTGGCCACTGCAGAGGAGCACGTCATTTGAGGATGAAGAGCATATAATTAAGACATAATCTCTTTTGCTTTGTAATATATGAGGCAGTAAATGGCTGCTGAGGCGGATTCAATCTTTCAGGTTTCCAGAGCACTGAAATGCCAGCAAGTTGCACGCCTTCTCCTTCAGGCTCTCTTTGAAGGTTGCTGGGACTTTGCAGATACGGAGCAAAAAGCCCTCCTTTGGGGTCCAGGTGTTGGTAGACGGAGATTTACACTGAGGGCCACCTGAGGGCACAGCTGCATTGAAGAAGCATGCACAGGGAAAAGCAGACACTGCTCACAGTGAGCAGGCTTTCCTTTGACTGGGGAAGGGCTGGTGGTCAAGGAGATCTGATTAAGTAAACATACTGCTCTCTGCCCCATCTTCCTGCATCATGTGCAAGCCGGAGAACAGCCTCATGTAATTTTTTCATGTTTTCAGAAGTTTTCTGAGGCCTGCCCTTGACAGGTCAAAATCCTGAATCTTTTTAAATTTTTCCATGAGAAAACCTCCAACCATTTTACATCTGTCTGTGCAGTTGATGAAAGTTGTTGGCTGATCATCCAAGAATATGGATTTGCACATCTTAAGCAATCCAGAGTCTCCATGCTGAGGTTCTTGCTAAATAACATAACCTTAAACTCAGCTGTATCTTATTGCAAAGCCAATTGAATTTTAAAAAGTATTTTAAATTTTTATTTTTATTTTTATTTTATGTATATGAGTGTTTTACCTGCATATCCAGAAGTGTATCACATGTGTGTAATGCTGGCAGAGACCAGAGAGGGCATCAGATCCCTTGGAACTGGAGTTACAGATGGTTGTTAGCCACCACATAGGTACTGGGAACTAAACCCAACTGGATCCTCTGCAAGAGCAGCCAGTTCTCTTAACTGCTGAGTCATCTCTCCAGGCCCACAAAGCCAATTTTAAAAACTTTTAATTTAATTGTTTTGGTTTTGGTTTTTGAGATGAGGTCTTGCTATGTGGACCAGGCTAGCCTTAAACTCAGGACCCAAGTAATCCTCCTGTCTCAGCTTCTGCACTAGCTGAGACTGAAGGCATGCCAGATGTACCTATCTAAAGTGAATTTCTAGGTAAGAATTTCCATGACCCTAAGACAATCCATCCACTCTAGCTGATGGTCACACAATTGGCAATAGCGACTGCTGAAACCGCAACCTGAAACCCCACACATCAGAGTCACTAGCTCAGTGGATGAACTGGATGGCAGCCAGTATCTGGGAAGGGGGGCTCAGCACAGAGTTGCATTCTGGATGGCACATGGGCAGGAATCTGAGGCCACAAGCAGGGATCTACGCAGGGCAGAGATTTGCGGCTCACTACTCCATATATTGGAGGGGGCTTACGATCATATGCTGGTCCATAAGAGTGTAGCTTAGCCTGTCTCAAAAAAACATAAAACAACAATAAAGAGCATAGCATAGGCACCAGCTGACTTCTAACCGATGGACTGTGAACCAGGTAAGTAATGGTCACTTGTCACCCTTAGCTGCTGTCCAAGAAAATCTGAACTTAGTCCCCTCCAATCCGCTTCCAGAAGCCAGAAACTGTACAGCTTGTTTTTATAGGACACGTGCTACTTTTGTGTGTCTTCCTGTGCCCCCAACTTCCTCTCTATTAAATACATCCCTGCAGGCTGCCTCAACTTCCCTTACTTCTCTTTTTATCTTAGAACACTTCGATGTCGATCTTTCATTTTTAAATTTGTCATCCTGCGTGCATGCATGTGGAGGCCAGAGGTAGGGTGTTTTCTTCAATTGCTCTCCACCTTATTTTTGAGACAGGGTCTCTTACTAAGCCTGGAGCTCACTGATTCTGTTAAACTGATTGGCTGATGAGTTCCAAGGATCTGCCTATCTGTGTCTCCCCAGGGCTGGGATTTAGGTCTTCATGTCTGTAAGGCAAACACTTTACCAGCTGAGCTGTCTACACAGCCTCCTTGAATTTATTCGATATTTTTTAAAGCTTCTGTGTTCTTATTATGTGGCTTGGTTTTGTTTTTAAACGCAAGACCTATTTATTTATTTATTTATTTATTTATTTATTTATTTATTTATTTAATGTGTATGAGTGCTTTGCATGTAAGGGCACCCCTGTGACACAATGACCCTGGAGGTCAGAAGAGGGTCAGATCCTCTGGACCTGGAGTTATAGATGGTTGTTATTCACCATGTGGGTCCTGGGAACTGAACCTAGGTCCTCTGCAAGAGCAGCCGGTGCTCTTAACTGCTGAGCCATGTCCAACTCCAAAACTGATTTTATTTTAAATGGATATGTGCATGTAGTAGACACACAATGTCTATATGCACAAATGAATACTATGAAACTGTAAAGTTACCTCCTTCTTCCACCATCCCCTCCTGCACAAGTGATCCTGTGTCTTGGGTGTCCTTCAGACTAGCATGTAGATGTACTCCTGGACTCACAGTGTGGTTGTACCCTGATACAGTCATCATAAATTGCAAACGTCCTAAGTTGAAAGTGTATTTAACCCACCAAACTCACTGCAGATCTTAGCTGAGCAGCACAGCTGCCATAGAGAGTTGGTGGTTTTCTCTCCAGATCCTGGGGCCCATCAGAAGTTGTCACTCACTGCCACCACATGGTATCAGGAGAGAGATCCAAATTCGAACTTGGTTTCCATTGAGTGTATTTCATTTGTGCAGTGGCAAAGCCCAACCATCATAAGTCCAACCATCATAAGTCAGGGTCCTCTGCAAGTAAATAAAGTTAATTTTTGGGGTTATAATTTTGACATGCACTAAAATAAAGTATACCTTTCCCTAGTTTTCAGTTAGTTCCTGGTAACACCTTATAGGTCTTGTTGAAAAAAATTGTGGTGATCCTTGAAAACGGACAGACAGACAGACAGACAGACACACACACACACACACACACGTGCGCATGCACGCACGCATACACACGTGCACACACACACACACAAACAAATCACTTTCTTCCTGTATAGGAAGGAGTAACATTTTTTTTTTTCTGCTTGAACTGTCTGTCACCTGTACATGACTCCACATCCTAAAGGAACATGAAGCAAAGGAACTCAGGTACTTGGCAAGCCTGCCACAGGGGAGGTATTCCCAGCAGCCCCATTTCAGAAAGCTTGGCTGGCCTTTCAGGGAGCAGAGAAGTAAGTGCAATGATCCTTGTAGCCTGCCATGTCCCTCAACAGCCTCTGGGCCTCAAGGACCCCAACCAGAGCAGAACAGTGTCTATGCAGATGCTGTGCCCTGTGGTGGAGGGGAGGTTGTGTGTGGAAGGGAAACCTCAAGCCGTGGTTTGGAGCTTCAAACACAGTTCTGTGGCTTTGGGTTTTCTTACAAGAATCAGGAAAACAAATACACTTTATTTATGTGTAGATGCAGAAACCATTGAACTTCGGTATAAAATATCAATTCTGGGAGAGTGGGACAACAACCTTCATCTATGTGGCCAGTAGATGAGCCCTGACCAGCTGGCCCTCTGCTCTTTTTAAGGTTGGGAGAGCATGGAGTTCCCAGCAACCAAGGCCTCAGGCCAATTGGCTGCTTAGAGGTGGAGACAGAAATGCTCCTAACACAGCCTAACCTGTGTTTACCTAAACACAGACCCTTTAGGCAAGAGCTCACTGGAGGATGGAAAGGGGACAGTAAGAAGAGGAACCCAGGCCCTCCGGCAGAACAGCCTCTTCATGTGTGTGATCTCACAATCTTCCTTTTAGTCCTAGCCAGAGGTGCCTCAGACATTGCATATAAAGACAGGCGTCCAGACTAAGAAAAATGGAGCAGCTTGCCCAACCATGAAGCACATGACCAAAGAGACAGGAAAGTCCAGGCCTCCTGGCCCTGACTTCAATTTCCAAAGTGAGCCCATTGCCTTCAGGGATCAAGAGGGGAATGTGGTTTCTCCAACTTCTAAATTCCTTTTGAAATCTGATGAGCCATTGAAGAAAAGCTCTCAGAAAGGGATGGGAAGGTAGCTCAGTAGGTAAAGTGCTTGCCTCACAAGCATGGGATCAGAATTCAATCCCAGCACCCACATTAAAAAACAAACAAACAAACAAACAAACAAACAAACAAAACAGATATGGATGCACTTTGTAATCCCAGTGGAGAGGAAGAGATAGGTGAATCCCTAGAGACCTTCTGGCCAGCCAGCCTAACCTACTTGCTAAGTTCCAGGCTAGTGAGAGACCTCATCACAAATAAGGGAGTGGGGGACAGGGGAATCATGTAGTTCCTCTGGCCTACACACACACACACACACACACACACACACCACACACGCGTGATTTCAGAGCATCCACAGCTGTCATTCTCAACCAGCAATGATTTTTTTCCCCCTAGGGAACATGTGCCAATGTTGAGATGACTTTCATTGTATACTGCAGGAAAGAGTATTAAAGTCCAGGGAAATTCTTAGAATCCCAAAGTGCACAGGGCAGCGGCCACCTGCCCCCAAACATCATACAGATCCATAAACGCAGAGAAGCTGTGGTCTATTGGTATAAAACAGGCAAACCTTATAACTGATTTTAGGAAACATCACAAATCTTGAAGGCTACCATAGCTTCTGTAGCCACATCATGTTCCCCAAATTCAACTTTGTGTCTCTTGGTGAAAGGTACGCTGTTGTTGGCTCCTACCCTTGGAGACCATGTTGCCCAAATACGTGTGCCATGGATCCCCTACCCAGGACTTTGCCTTCCATAGTTTCAGTTACCCACAGCCAACCACAATCTGAAAATACTAAATGGAACATTCCAGAAGTAAACAATTCATGTTTTAAATTGTACACCATTTCTGAGTAGCAGGATGAAGTCTCACAGAACCACTTCCCTCCTGCTTGAGATTTGGATGACTCCTTTGTCCACCACACTGTGGACACTATCCACCTGGCAATCGCTTAATATCTTGTTTACCAAGTGCTTTTGTATAAGCAACCTTCATTTTACTTAACAGTGGGGAACAATACAGCTTCCTAATTGCTCTATTTTATGAGAGGCTATTGTTTTTAACCTCTTGCTTACCAAGCAGATAATTGGATCATAAATGTGCATACTTAAGAAGGAGAATATGTCATGTTCAATATCATCTACAGTTTCTGGCATACACAGAGGCTCTTCCCCTGAAGATAAGGAGGGACTATATCTTCAATAACATCTACCTTAAAAAGTTCCTTGTCTTGGGGCTGGAGAGATGACTCTGCAGTTAAGAACACTGGCTGTTCTTGCAGAAGACCAGGGTTCAAATCCCAGCATCCACATGGCAGCTAACAACTATCCATAACTCCAGTCCCAGGGGATCAGACAGCCTCTTCTGTCCTCCGCGAGCATTGTACTGCACAGGAACATCTACCTTAAAAAGTTCCTTGTCTTGGGGCTGGAGAGATGACTCTGCAGTTAAGAACACTGGCTGTTCTTGCAGAAGACCAGGGTTCAAATCCCAGCATCCACATGGCAGCTAACAACTATCCATAACTCCAGTCCCAGGGGATC
>NW_008341172.1:1710345-1721160 GCF_000622305.1 Nannospalax galili | reverse complement strand
AAATCTAGTTTTTTCCATTTCAGAAGTGAATGCTGAGTTTCTGGAGCATCACACCCAAAATGTTATAGAGAGATGACTTAGGGGTTAAGAGCACTGGTTGCTGCCAGCACCCACATGGCAGCTGACAACTGTCTATAACTCCAGTTCCAAGGGATCCAAAACCTCTTCTGACCTCTGTGGGCATTGCACAGCATAGGTGCACCTACCTACATGCAGGCAATACACTCATACACATAAAATATTTAATAAATAAAATACTTTTAAAAAGAAGTTTCTGGCTTTACTACAGAGTATCTGCCACAACTTGGAGTTCCAAGTTATTTGTTCATAAAACAAGTTCACTCACAGACTGAAGTTTATCTATTCCTTTTTCCCCCAGAGTCTTACCATGAAGCCCAGGCTGGCCTTGAACTCATAAATCCTGTATTGTCCCTGCTTTCAAACTCTAGGATGCCTGTGTTCCTGCCACAACATCCAGAGTGTTGAGAGCACAGCCCTGGTCACATGCCCTCTAGTTTATCTTCTGTTTACTCGTTGACATCTCTGTCATAGACCCTGAGAATGTGGAGGTGAGTGGAGCAGATATGACACTTGCCCTCACCGAAGCCAGGGAGTGCTGGGGGAAAGGTGAAATCAACAGGGTCTCCAAAGGGCCATGGAATCATGAGGCAGTAAGGAGTTCAGTGACAGCCCCAGACAGCCTGCAGAAATGTACACGCATTGTATCAGCATAAGCAATCTGAAAATTAATGCAAAAAAAAATCATGATAACCAACTCTTGGAGCTGTGATGCCTGAAGCTGGGAAATACGTGGTTTGGGGGCCTGGGGAGACCTCTGAAAAGTGAAGGTGTAGCATTGATCTAAGTTATTTAGATGCTCTTAAGAAATGCAAGTGTGCCACTCAGAAAAAAAAAAAAAGTCACTCATTTCCACACTGGGACAGGCTTAGAAAACCCTGCTGCAAGGATGTCGGGCATGGTCACTTTATCCCAAAAGGACAGTCTGAGGTGATGAGGAAGAATGGCAGGACTTGTGGTGCTAGAACTGGTGAGTCCCAATGGAGACTGGTATTTATTTATTTTATTTATTTTATTTTTATGAGTGTTTTCCCTGGATGTATGTAAGTATACCCATGTCATGTAATGCTCACAGAGGCTAGAAGGGGGTGTCAGATCCCTGGAACTGGGGTTATGGATGGTTGTTAGCCTCCACGTTGGTGCCGGGAACTGAACCCGGGTTCTCTGCAAGAGCAGCCAGTGTTCTTAATCACTGAGCTGTCTCTCTAGCACCTGGAGATTGATATTTTATCAGACAACTAATCCTGACAGGGACTTTAGAGGTAGCATCCCCCACTTCCAGATTCTAGGGTTCCTCTGTTCTACCCCAAAAACAATGCATTAAGTTCCTATTTTTCTGGGGCTACTTTCTTTGGAGCTTATGATCTGCCATTGCCAAAATGATGTGCTACTAAAGACCCACAGACAAATAACTCTGCAGTGAAAAGAGGGAGCAGTCTCAAACCAAGACTAATTTTGGTTTCTTGCAACAAATACTTTGAGCTAGGGGTTGCCAGTGAGGTGCCGGTGCGTGTCAGACCACTGAAGTCTCTCAGTGCTTCTTCCAGGCACAGGGAGGGCAGAAATGTGAACCTTTCTGTAATTCCTCTGTGTTTTCTTTAGGACAGAGGCGAGAATCGCCCAGGTGAGACCTTTCAGAAATAAGAACCTAGCTTTTTGCTCCCCAGGTCATTTGTCTGCCAGTCATAATCCAGTCCTAGCAGGACTGTCAAGGGACATGCCGATGATAACTCTAGTTCCTCCTCCATATCTCTCCCTCCACGCCCACAGCCCAGGCTATGGACTGAGAAAGTCGCAGACAGCCCCTGGCACTGGTGGAAAGGAGGATTCTCACCACCTTATGAACATCTTTGGCATACATGCACTCTTGAGAAGCTGGCTAGAGATAGCATCTCCGATAGGAGCCAAAAAGTGGAAACTTTAGAAAGTTATTTCAGGTCTGGGCTGGGGAGATGGCTACTTGCAGAAGACCAGGGTTCAAAAACCAGCACCCACATGGCAGCTAATAACCTTCCTTTAACTCCAGTTCCAGGGGATCCGATGCCCTCTTCTGTCCTCTGTGGGCATTGTGTGACATGGATGCATTTACATGCATGCAGGTATAACATTCATACACATAAAATAAAAAAATGCTTCAGGTCAAGTGTATCCAACAGTTCCTGGCATTGGGCAAATGCTGGGTGGATTTAGTCATGACTGAGATTTCCTGCTCAACACCAGTTAGCTAGTCATTTGCGTATTCTAGTTCTCCGTCAAAAGTGAAAAGATGGGGCCAGGTCACCACTAAATGTCTTCCTGCCTGCTGCACTCTGTAACTGCAGGGCAGACAGTTCACTTTGAGAAGCTTCAGAAGTCTTTTTGATAACAATAGGGACAAGACTAGAGGTCAGCATTGCCTAGCAAAGGCTCTATTCTTAGCACTGTAGAAAAAGACAGAAAGGGAGGGAGGGAAGGAGAGAGGGAGACAGGGAAAGAGAGAGGGAGAGAGGGAGAGGGGAGAGGACAGGGGAGTGCAAAAGGTAATTATAGGGCCCGGATCCTCTGTTGGAATCGCAAGCCCAGAATAAAGCGGTGTGTGATTAAAAGTCTCATTTGGTGGTGAGATTTGGGGCCACCCCAGACCCACCAGGATCCTTGGCAAATGTAGGTCACAGAAAGTATCCAACCATTCCACATTCACTGGGTAACAAAGATAATTTGTAACTTGTCACATTTATCTAAATAATTTTAGCTTGTTTGACAGCTTTTGTTAGCAAATATTTGTATGGGCTGGATACTATAATGGATGATTTGATGCATTTTTCTAACCTTTCCAATGTCTACAAGAAACAAAGCTCAAAAAGGGTAAGTTACCTAAGGTCTCAGATCTGGTGTCCCACACTAAATAGTGGGGATCCTAGAGGATGAGGCCAGGTTTATGAGGTTCACTCTGCCCACCTGCTTTGTGCCTCCTGTTTGTTTAAACAGGAGCTTTTCATCCAAGCTCACAAAACAAGCACAGCCGGCTTTCCTGGCAGGGTGCAGACTGAGGATTAGGAGCCACACTCCACCACTGTGTAAGCTGCTGTGGATGCTGGATCCCTCACAGAGAGGCAGCCAGGTCAGCAGGAACCAAGATGGCCTCGATGTTGAGTGGACCATTAAGAAAAGCCGGTCTCCAATTTCTTCCCATGGGCCTCTCTTGGTTGGAAAAACCAAAGCTGCTGGTGTCACCCACCGCTAGAGAACAGGGAGCTGGAGCCCTGGGGGAGGGACCACCCGCAGAAGGCCTAATCAACGTCAGGCTTCCCAGCACTGAGGACACGGGGGCAACACGAAGAGACAGTCACCACCGTGAAATGCTTCCCGCCCTCCCCAAGGCGACCACAAGAACAGGGAGAGCTGACAGCATTTCTGCGGCTGCAGCCCGGAGGAGCCGGAGGAGCCGAGGAGCCGAGGTAACTCAGGGAGGCCTGGTGCCGGGGTCTCCTGGGAGAGCTACTTCCCAAGGCCAGCCTGGCACACTGACTCCAGGCTTCCCACACAGCCAAGGTTCCACTTTTGTAGAATCAGATCAAGGGCCAGGTCTTTTACCTATTTCTTAGGGGGTGGCATACTTGGCTGCTTTTAACAAGTGAGCTAACAAGGGCTTAGAGACGGGGGTGGAGATGTCTGCTCCACAGAGCAAGAAAGTGGTAGAATCTGGCTCCAGTCCTGGTCTATCACATGCACTCCAGAGAACATATAGCAACAGGTCCAGCACTGAATCATAACAGAACAGCAGGGCTGGGGTTTGGCTCAGTATAGTGCTTGCCTGGAAAACACCTGAGATCCCTAGCACCACATACAAAACAGGTCAACTCAATACCAGAGATGTGTCTGGGGCTTGGTTTGGTGCTGCTGCACAATCTTGTGCATCCAGCAGCAGAGAGGATTTGGAAGTGGAAGTGGAAGTGGAAGTGGAAGTCAGGTCTCTGAACCGCTTGCTTTCTAGAAATCTTTGTCTTCTAGTGGTGATTGCACAGGTCTTCTGTTGGTGACTGTACAGGTGATTCCTGTCCTGGACATCCTAGACCTGGGCCAACTTTCACACCTAGTTCCTGGTCTTCCTGCTCAGACAGACCACTTTCGTAGCCTTTTCCCTCCAAAATCATCCTCCACTTATGGCCATCCTTGTAGCCTCTGCCTTCTTTGAGGACACTATAATCTCATCCTCCTCACCTCTCTTCCCCTCCTTGGGTCCCCCACTCCTCAGCCTCCCTCTTTCCTGATTTCTTTTCTCATCATCCTCCTGTGAACTGTCGTCCCCTCGGCTCTCTCTCCTCTGTCAGTCCTAGAGCTCTGTGTCACAGCTCAAGGTGCACTGGGTACCCTTTTGCATCATCAGAGGATCCCAAAGCTTATGTGCCTTTGCCCTCTGCACATGGTAATACTCTAAAGTCTGGACTGCAGGAAGGCATCTGGCATCTTAAAGAAGTTCCCACCCAGTGCTCAAGGGCTAATAAGATAGACAGCAATGGCAAACTCCTGTAGACCAGCTTTTACCAAAGTTGATCTCACACACAAGCATTCTTAGCAAACCTTTTTAGTTTGTTTTCCGCTTGATGAACTTCCTGCTTTCTGTCCTTTTGGACACAAAGGGGAGTCACATTGTGAGGCTGAGGCCTGGCAACATGTCAGCTATCTTTTTAGAGGTGCAGGAAACAGAATCTTCCATGAAGATGCAGGGCCAGTCAGAAGAGACCAAGGCTGGTCCCAAGGTGTCAGGCCTCCCTGCCTTCAGTGTCCTCAGTTTCCTTTCCTGCCCCCTGCAGGGTCTGTCCCTCTGACACGTATGTTGGGTACCTGTGCTGGTTAGCTTCTTTTGTCAAACTCAACACACTTTGGAAGAAGGAATGTCAGTTGAGGAATTTCCTCAATCAGATTGGCCTATGGCCATGTCTGTAACACAATTTCTTGGTGTAGGAGAGCCCAGCCCACTGTGGGAGGTGCTATCCCTGAGCCGGTAGGCCTGGACTATAAAATGATAGCTGAGCAAGTCACTGAGCAAACCAGTGAGCAGCATCCCTCTATGGTCTATGCCTCAGCTCCTGCCTCCAGGTTCTTCCCTTTGCTTCCCTTGACGATGGACTGATAAACCCTTCTTCCGAGATGTCTTAGTTACTTTTCTGTTGCTGTGATAAAACACGATGACCAAGGGAAATATAGGAAGAATTTATTTGAGCTCATAGTTCTAGGTTCTAGACGAAGCACGGTGAGGTGGCCAGAGCAGGAACAGAACCCAAGGGAAATATAGGAAGAATTTATTTGAGCTCATAGTTCTAGGTTCTAGCACGGTGAGGTGGCCAGAGCAGGAACAGAGCCTAAGCGCTTACATCTTCAAGTAAGCACAGGAAGCAGAGGGTGACTGGGGATCAGACAAGGCTTAAGAACTCTCAAAGCCCACCAGCAGGGCTACACACCCTAATCCCCCCACCCCCAACAAACAGTGCCAGCAACTGGGGATTAAATATCCAGATACATAGAGCCTATGGGGAACATTCTCATTCCAATCACCACATTCCCCAAGTTGCTTTTTGTTCAGTGTTTTATCACAGCAATAGAAACCAGACTAGAACAGTACTCCTCATTTAAACCAGAGAAGCTATTTTCAACTTTCTCTACTGCTTAATAATAAACTCTCCCTTTCAGATTTAGATGGGGGCATCTGAAAGGATTGCCTTGTAAGGACTAGCAAAACTTTTATTCATAAGGGCAGATGTTAAATAGTTTCATGTTGTGGGCTGAAGAGATGTCTCAGCAATTAAGAACACTGGCTGTTCTTGCAGAAGACATGGGTTCGAATCTCAGCACCCACATGGCAGCTAACAACTGTCCATAACTCCAGTTCCAGGGAATCCAACAGCCTCTTTTGTCCTTCAATGGCACTGCACGACATGAGTGTACTTACCTACACGCAGGCAACACTCGCATATACATAAAATTAAAAAATAATAAATAGAATAAAAAAACAGTTTTATGTTGCAAGGAAAGTGATCTTAGACAATATATAAATAAACAGCCTGGTTATGTTCCGACAAAATTTTGCTTACAACGGTGGGTTGGCCCACTCCTGTCTAGGGTGTTGATTCTTGATTGGATCCTTCAAGTCAACCAGAGAAAATTGCCTCCCAAAGAACTTCTGATGCCCTGAGGATGTTGTTCTCAGGTGCACATCGCCTCATATCACACCGTGAACCCTGCAGGATAGGAAGTAACACGACAGTAATGCCTGCACTTTTAACAGTAACATTTATGAACACTTACTGCATATTGGGGGCTAAGTGTTGAGACTCCCTCCCCAAGTTAGTAGGGACTTCGTCCCCACCACAATTGAGCCGAAAAGTGAAATATTTAGGAAGTGATTAGGCCATGAGGGCTCTAAGCTCATAAATGGACTATCACCCCTGCTCCCTGCCTCTCATTGTCTACCTTTCTCTGTCTCTCTGTCTCTGTCTCTGTCTCTCCCCCTGCTATGAGATAACTTCTTCCACTTTATGTGCCAGATGCGCCCCCCATACACACACCAATTTAGACTTTGAAGCTTCCAGAACTGTGAGCCAAATAATTTTTCATTCACCCCATCCTGGGTAGCATTCAAAATGAACAAAGCTCTAGTAAGGCACTCAGGAGGAACAATGCTCTTTAAACCTGTATAACACCCACCCAAAACGCTCACTACAGTCATTACTCCCAGCTACAGACAAAGCTGGAGTTCAACAGAGAACAGCTAGGGCTGAGGATGTAGCTCAGTTGGTAGAATGCCTGCCTAGCATGCACAAAGCCCTGGGTTCGATCCTCTGCAGCACATAAACCAGGTAAGGGTTGTTCATGCTTGTTGTCCCAGAAGTTGTTAAGATAGAGGTAGGAAGATCAGAGTTCAAGATCATCTTTGACCACATAGAGTTTGAAGCCAACAGGGACTGGGGACAAGAAGAAAGAAAACAAGAAGAAAGAACAAGAAAGAAAGAGAGAGAGAGAAAGAAAGAAAGAAAGAAAGAAAGAAAGAAAAGAAAGAAAGAGAGAGAGAGAAAGAAAGAAAGAAAAGAAAGAAAGAGAGAGAGAGAAAGAAAGAAAGAAAAGAAAGAAAGAGAGAGAGAGAAAGAAAGAAAGAAAAGAAAGAAAGAGAGAGAGAGAAAGAAAGAAAGAAAAGAAAGAAAGAGAGAGAGAGAAAGAAAGAAAGGAGGAAGAAAGGAAGGAAGGAAAGAAAGAGGGAGGGAGAGGGAGGGAGAGGAAAGCGGAGAGGAGAGGAGAGGAGAGGAGAGGAGAGGAGAGGAGAGGAGAGAAAAAGAGGAAGCTGGCTTGCTCAGACCAGACTAGGGAACACTCCCTGCAGGCCGATGACTGTAGAGCCTAGTATCAGGTGGAAGCTAGAGTCAGCCTCCTGCCCCTGGCCTCATCCTTTAGCATCCCTGGACAACTAGTTCTAGAACCGTCTGATGATACACAAATCCATGTATGATCAGGTCCTTTATATAAAAATAGCAAAGCAACATTTGCATGTTCACGTTCACATATTTCTTAACACATCTCTTCTTGCTTCATACCACCTACCACCAAGGGAATACTTTCACCCAGGGGCTGGCTGACTCTGGGGATGTGGAGGCCAGCCGTGCATTCTTTCTCACAATTCTGGGAGTTGCCTGGGATTCCCTGGGGATCTGAGTCAACTGACTGGTGGCTGAGTGAGTCTGAAGGGATCTTGCTTCCAGTCCTAGGGCCACTTGGCAAGAAATCTTAAGAAGGCAGAGGGAGGAATGGAAGTTCAAGGAACCCAAGATCTGGACTTTGAAATGGGCACAATCCCGATGGTGCCACAATTTACCAGGGAAGTGGAGGCTGTAGAGCACTGTGGCCAGGGTCTAATCTACAGCTGCTGCTTGAAAGTCATGGAATGACTGTTCTAGAAATCTTCATTCACAGCCAGTATCTCCTGGTGTCAAGTGGCTAAATGTCCCCAGAGTCCAGGCCTCTGCTTTCTGCCTAGAAACCAGTGATTGCCATGTTCCTTCCCACAGCAAGCGCTGGCCAAGACTGACTTCCCCAGCGGTCATCAGATGAAAGCTATTCTCTTCAGTCAGGGACCCTGAAGCACTGTTGTTCTTTCAACTACTCTTCCCTCTGAGGTTCTGAGTTTGCGTTCTGCTGCTCTCCTGAGCGTGGAAGCCCACAATGTGCTGCAAAAGTACATGAACATTACATTGGAATCTAATGAGTGTCCGTTGTGGAGGCAAACATGGATCTGGGGTTCTAATGCCTCTCCAGCCTCCCAGAGAACTTTGATCCTCGCTTAGCTCAAGGAAAACAGACCAGGTGTCTTCACTGCCCTCTAGTGACAAGGCTCTCTCTCTCTTTCTCTCTCTCTCTCTCTCTCTCTCTCTCTCTCTCTCTCTCTCGCTCGCTCTCTCCCCCCCCGTGTGTGTGTGTGTGTGTGTGTGATATGTGTGTGTGTCTGTGTGTGTATGTGTGACACACACATTTTCCAGGCAGTGGAAACTTTCATATAAAAGTCATGAAGTAGGTCAGTATTTGCATGCTGTACTGTATACTAAGTGAGTGAAGGATAAAGAGGTAAAAGGTTACAGATGCCACTAAGCCCCACACTACCCAGGGCTTATATCCTCAGTAAATAGTTTATGTTTTCTTGTGAACACAAACATTCTTGGAAGCCCTTAAAGCCAGGTATAACATGAGCTCATTTGTTTTTTATTGTTAAGACATTACTCTGACTTTTTCCAAAGATAAATATAGAGCATGGATATAAAGTCATCAGGTAGATTTCAATGGTAATGTTTTTCACATCTACTAATTATTAAGGAGCAAATTTTTATGCTTTGAAGAACTATTTTTTTCTTTTTTAAAAAATTTATACACCCAGGTAGCACCCTCCCATAGCCGCCCTACCCCCCTTTAGAGCTCTTATACTCTGGTATCCCTGCTACTGTCTGCTGTGTTGTCAGCACCCCCAGCCATTCCCCACAACTTGCCCTTCGGGTGAATCTAGTCAGCCTATCTAGAGGTCTTTGTGTTAAGAGGGTCAGTTGTTCCTCATCTAGCGGTAATCAGTTGTCTATATTCCTCTGGATAAGTTTTGAAAACCAGAGAGAACCATATTACTCCTACAACCTACTGATAAATTATACAGATCAAGGCTGTCTCTTGGCAGGATTCAATTTAGATGGAAGTAGTCAAATTAGAATAGGGAAATTAGCTCAGAAATTTAAATTAGTTTTCATTTAGAGGTAATAAAGAATAGAGGTTGATAGTCATTATTTCATTTACAGCCTGACTACTGGTTTGAGTCCCTCATACACATAAAAAAATAAATAAAATTTTAAAAAGAAAGATGGACTTCATGTTGACTAAACTTCTCTGACTCAAGTTGGCTCCTAATAAAATTAAAGACATGGAAGTTTGGGGTGAAGGCCTGCCTGTTAGTGCTGGTCCAGGACACGCATGTACTTTTAAGCCCTGACCCCAACTGCTGGCTGAGAGACAGACTGTGTGCATGAGTCTCTCTGTCATCCCTCTTCACACCTGACAACCTGGAATTGCTGTGTTTGCCATCCTGCTTTGCCTGGGGAAGCCATAAGAGGAGCCCTCGCCTCTCACATTCTCTCCACCTCTGCACCCTGGGGACACTGCTGCTTAGACTGAAAACTGGTACATCCATCACGGAATGCTGTGTGGTGGTCCCTCAAAAGGCTGAACATGGAATGACCGTGTGATCTAGCCTGTGATCTAGGGAGTCTGCTTTGGGCACACACACAAAATAATTGAAAGCAGAGGCTCAATGAAATGCTGGTACATCCATCTTCATGGCATTGAAGGGGCAGAAGCAACAGAAAGTTCTGTTTATGATGAACAGTGAAAACAGAAGCACCTACACACACCGTGGAATATCACTTGGTACTAAAAGGAAGGAAATTCTAACAAACAGCATGGCAAAGCCCAAGGACATCATGCTGAGTGGAATGAGCCTCTTACAAAGGAAAACACTGTGTAATTCCACTTACATGAGGAACTTGGAAAAGTGAAACTTCAAGCAGACAGAAAGTAGAGCTGGATGGCCAGTGGCTGGAGGAGGAAGGCAGAGGAGTCGGTGTATAACAGGTATAGAGTTTGAGTTTGGGAAAGTAAAAATGTCTCATAGCTGGGGATGGTGATGGTGGTGATGGTTGAACAGCAAATTGGTGTACTTGATGGTGCCGAGTTGTGGCCGTAATCAGCTAAGATGGTAAGTTTGTGTTTTGTGGATTTTACTTCAGTAAGAAATGAAGCTCTGTGGTTGAAATGTGGGCCTTCTCACATCCTTTCTCCTGGAGGTCTGTGCTCAAAGGACAGCCCTCCACCCCACTCAGCAGGACACCTGAACCAGGTGGATCTTGAGGTACAGAGTTGTCTGCTGCTTCTTGTTCCTGTCCAGCATCAGAATTATTTTCTAGAGGGCTGATAGGCAGGATAAGCCTCAGGAACCAAATAGCCATAAAGACAGAAAATGGTAGGAACACACTGCAAACTGGATTCAAGAGACGGTAAACACTGGAAGGAAGCCAAGGACCTGCTCAAAGCACGAGTTTAAGAAGCTAGGCCTGCAGTGTCCAAGTTCTGTGGAAAGTTAGCAGTAGGGTACGACAGACAGGATGAACTTTTTATGTAGCTGTTCTTGAGTTTAAGAAGCTAGGCCTGCAGTGTCCAAGTTCTGTGGAAAGTTAGCAG
>NW_008341172.1:1684913-1709918 GCF_000622305.1 Nannospalax galili | reverse complement strand
GTAGGGTAGGACAGACAGGATGAACTTTTTATGTAGCTGTTCTTGAGTTTAAGAAGCTAGGCCTGCAGTCTCCAAGTTCTGTGGAAAGTTAGCAGTAGGGTAGGACAGACGGGATGAACTTTTTATGTAGCTGTTCTTGAGTTTTGCAGAGCAATAGCTGGAAGCAGTTTTCTTCTTGTGGCACAACATCGCCACCTCACGGACAAAGTTTATATGACATAAAGTTCATCCAGGCTCTGCAATAATCTGAACTATTCAATTCTCTGCCTTAAATGCCATCTATTTTCAGAGAGACTTCATAGAGGACAGCCACCCTCCCCCTTTGCAAGATAAATATTTGAGGCAAAATCAGATTTTCCATGTAGTCTTGACTTCCCTCAAACTTAAACCATCTTTATCAGTACTTGACTAGCAAGAGAGGGGCTGGGTTCCTTAGTGGAATTGTTCCCATTCACATACATGAGCTGGAGGAGGAAGAGGAGGGGGGAGGAGAAGGAGGAGGAGGGAGAAGGTGGAAGAAGAGGAGGTTGGGAAGAGGAGGGGGAGGAGGACGAGGAGGAGGAGGAAGAGGAGGGAGAGGAGGAGGGAGGGGAGGAGGGGAAGGGGAGAAGGGAGGGGGAGGAGGGAGAAGAGGGGGAGGACAGAGGGGAGGAGGCTGCAGTGGTGGCTGTGGAGGAGGCAGCTCTCTCTTCCTGCCCCACCTTCCCTGTCACCTGCTACCCTAGTTCTGCTCACTCCTCCAACAGAGTCCTTAGAAGTGGTGTTTATCATCTCAGTGCCCACTCCTCTTTTGAACTCACGCCATAAATCTTCCTATCCTAGTACCCACGGAGCTGGTGCCACCCTGGTCCTAGAGCCATCTTGGTTCCTGACTCACCAGAAGCAGCGCACTAACCACTCCTTCCTGGAAGCCTAGTCTCACCATCTCCCACTCTCCTCCTCTTCTGGCTCCCTCACACCTCTCTTGGCCCTCATTTGTAGGCTCCTCTACTGTTTCCCAACTAATTAGCACTGGGGAGCACCCAGGGTCAGGCTTTATCCCAGAATGAGTCTGGGGTCCTCTCTGGCTCCTGCCTTGAAATGCACAAGCATGCTAATAACATGTAGCTCTCACAGGACCACAGCCAAACCGACACCTGTGTTCTAATAGAGAAACCCACATGCAATACACCCCATTATAAATGGCTGCATTTCCTACAAAGCCTGGTACCTACCTGCTGAAGGCAACTTTCCTTCTAGCTCAGTCACGAAGTCCCTACCTCAGTCTCTCTCTCTCTTAGCGCTTTTGCCTACATATTTCTCTCTCTCTCTCTCTCTCTCTCTCTCTCTCTCTCTCTCCCCTCCACAGTTATTCCAGGCTTCAAAATAGACCTGATTCCCACCTTGTTTCATCTTTCTTGGTGACAGTGGCCTGAGCTGCTCTTTTTTTCTGCCTGGATTATTGACAACGCCCCCTCCAGATGTCCCAGTCTATTTTCAACCTGGCAGCCAGAATGTATCATCTCTGTGCAAAGCCCACAAGAACACCCCTCTCACTGGGAAATCCAGACCCTTGTTTTACCTGCTGGAGCCAATAAAGCTGCTCTCCTCAGCACCATCTCCCTGGCCCTAAAACCTCAATCTGCTGCTATGCCTCTGTATGCTAAGGTGAATTCCAGGACTCCTTTGTCACCCCTCAGCACCCAGACTCGGAGCCTCTGGTCCTGCCCACTCCACTTGCCATCCCCCTCTATGCCTTGTTTTTTCTACAGCACCACATCCACCATCATGCCAGCATGGTACAGTCTTCCTCCCTCCCAGCCTGGACCCAAACTGCTCCTAGGAGACTGGAAGTTTTGCTCAGTTTTGTTCACTGTCACAGTCCAGCACGTGGTGGAGACTTCATCAGCAGTTGGCAAGTTCATGGGCAGAGTTGGGTAATAGAAAACACATGATCTTTAGACCAAGATACGAGTTTGAGCCCAAAGTAGATTTTCATTAGCCGAAGGACTCTGAGACATAGAACCAAAAGCAGGATCCATAAAAGACCAAATCCTTCAATCAGATTCTATTAAAAAGAAAACATCTGCTCTTCAAAAAGCACTGTTGTGAGAATGAAAAGACAAACTGCAGACGTGGAGAAAGTCTTTATGGGTTATACATCTGACAAAGGACTTGAATCTGATATGTATGAAGTATCAGAACTGGCTTTGTAAAATTTATTTTTATTTTTTAATTCTATATGTATGAGTGTTTGCATGGATGTATGTGTACCATGTACAAGCCTTATGCCTCTGGAGGCCAGAAGAGGCTGCCAGATCTCCCAGAACTGGAGTTAAAGATGGCTGTGAGTCACCATGTGGGTGCTGGGAACCAAACCCCAGTTCTCTACAATAGCAGCAAAAGGCTTTAAGTGCTGAGCCATCTCCCCAACTCCAGTGGTTCTGTTGTTACGTAGTTTAGAAAATAAGAGTCTGTAGTGAGGGAAAGCTTGTGAGTAGTTTCCTGGGGCTGAGAGGAGGGGTTACCAAAGAGTCAAGGGAACCCTGGTGCTGAGGAACATACTTATCATACTGACTGCAAGCTCAACGTTCTAACCTCTGACAAGAGCTTAAGCTGCCAAACCCTTCTCTACAATATTCTGCTCCAGTCTTCATTTCCAGCTCCGCCCCTATATCCTCCCACCCAGTCTGTGGACTTCCCTTCATGGGTGTGTATTGCTCACTGTGGAAGTCAACTATATTTCAGTAGTGACCAGAGCTGTTGGACAGCTTTTTATTCCTTAAGCTTTTATTCTTTCAGGGAAAAGAATATCCTAAAAATTTTACAGTTCTCTGGGCATGAAGAGGCTGGCATGTCTTCTTTTTTGAACTGGTTTGGATTTTATCATGTTCTGTAAAATAAGGAACATTCCCATAAGCACAAATGGCTTCATGACAATGCCTCCTCTCTGCCCAATAGCACAGGGGCCTGAACTCCCTTCAACACTCTGCTCCCCTATTTGTTTCTGAACAAGGACCCCACAATTTCATGATGCACTGGGCCCTACAAATTATGTTGCTGTGTCTGCCTCAAATGTTGCTCCATAGACCTAATTCGCTAATTCAGTTCATTTACATTAGATGGTAATAGAAAAAAAGAGCCATGGGAAACTTCGAGTTAAATAAAGTTGAACAGTCTCCAACTCTGCAGGACAACATGCAGTTGTGGTTCAAATCAGAAACTAATGTTACGCTTTGTTGTTGGTTAAAAAAAAAAAAAACTTTACAGAGCATCTAACAACCATGGGTAGCTCTAGTTCCAAGGACTCTGATGCCCTCTTCTGGCCTCCACAGGCATCACATGTGTGTGCAAGCAAAACACTCATACACAGAAAATTTAAAAATAAATTTAAAAAACTTTAAAAACCATGCCTTTCATTTTGATATCCCCAAAAAGAACCTGGGGGCTTACCACACTACAGCCTGGGGGCTTGCCACACTACAGTTTCTGCTTGTTAGGCCAGGTCTCAGGTGAAGCATTTCTTAGGTAGTTTGGATGTGGGTGTGTCTAACCCCCAGAGGAGGGCTAGTTCCAGCTCCCCGGGTTACATATTCACTCCCTCCCTTACCCTGTCTCAGCCTCACATTCTTCAAGGTACCCAGGGTAACTTTTTCAAGAATGGTGTCAAGGACTGAAGTAAAGTCCTTTTGCTGGTCTCTTGTTCTGACAAGGTATGGAAAGTTCATCACCACTGTCACCATCTTACAGATGAGAAGTTGAGGTATAGGAAGGCTCTGGGAATGACTTTTACAAATGGACATAATCTGAACTAATAACTTTTAATTAACCCTAGCAAAGCCATGTACTCTTGCGTCTTATGATCTCGGCACCTTGGCACCTGATCTAGGCAACCCCAATTTGGTACTCCATTCAAAAAGAGAGTGAATGAATGAATGAATGAATGAATGTGGGTGTGTTTGAGAATTAACATATCAAAGCACTGAAAGCTGCTCTCCATTTCCCTTAGATAAAATGGAATTTGAGATATTTTAGAACTAGGGAAGAAAAGGCCTGATGGTCTGTCACAGAGGGTAGAGCTAAGCTTGTACTTCCCTAATTGAAGCTGGGGAAACCATTTTGAATGAAATTATGGCTGGGGCTGGACTCGGGACATAGTTCCAGGGAGTTTCAGCAACAGTTTCAGCAGCATGGTTCCAGGAGACAGACGGTTCCCAGAGAGATCTAATGGAACGAGTGTCCTCCCAGCTCAAGCCCACTTTTCAAAACTAAATTTAAGAATTAGACTTTTATTTGTTCAGACAATTGTAATGTTGGCACAGTAATGCCACAGGAGGCCATGTGCCCAGTGTCACATATGCCCAGTGTCACATGTGCCCAGTGTCACAAAGCAGGTTGGAATCTTCCTCTGTTGACTCTGAACGGCTTTGATTCGCCTGCATGTTTTGAACGTCTGTTGTTCTATACCACAAGCTTGTGAAAATTTTGCTTCTCAGTGAAGTATGAACTTACTCTTTTACAACAGCAGAGCCTTTCCTTTTGCACACACATAGATTAACCTTTAACAGAAGGGTTTGTAATCATTTTTCAAGAACCCCAGCATGGCAAGAATAGCACGTGGAATTGAAGAAGTCTCGCTGTCTCATATGGGACCTCTCTTGAGATTTAGCCACTATTCTTCTGGCTACTTCCATGTGACTTAAGGTGACCTATTTGGAGGAGACTAAAAGTGGGGTGTATCTTTGATCAGATAATTCTCCATTTCTTAACCTAGAGGGCACAGAGAGCATTAGCATTTTTGTTTTATTTTATTTTATGTGTATTGCCTGCATGTGTGTAAGTGCACCCATGTCATACAATGCCTTTGGGGGTCAGAACAAAGCATCAGGTGTTGCATCCCCTGGAACTGGAGTTATAGATGGGTTGTTAACCACCATGTGGGTGCTGGAAATCAAACCCTGGTCCTCTGCAAGGGCAGCCAGTGTTCCTAAGGGCTGAGCCATCTCTCCAGCCTCAGCATTAGCACTTTAAAGTCTCTGCTAAAAGTTTGCCATTACAAACAGGTCCACAGCAAGCATCCTCCAGGGTCTGATTCTTCAACTGTGCTGTTACTTCCTTAGGGAAAACAAAGTAACACTCTGCCCCATGTAAGGGCCATGCAACTTTACACTCTCATAGAGTGCTCATCCTCATCCGAGCTTCCGTTTTCTGAGCTGAGCAGCTAGGAGAGGGATGATCCTGACAGTCAACACAAAAAGCCACCTTCTATTTCTGTTTCTCTTTTCGGTCCTTAAGGAGCTATCAACTGGTTAATCTATAAATTGCCTTCTCAACATATTTCCCCATTTTTATTTGTCTTTTTTCTTTTTTTTTTTTTTAGTGAGGTCTTTGCTTAACAATAAAGTTAATCTTTTACCATAGGAGTTGTCAATATTTTCATCAATTTGGTTTTCCACATGCTTATTTTGTTTTATTTTGTTATACAATGGCGTTCCATTTGTGCATCCTCAAATACAGGGGATTTGAGGACTTCCAACGAAGATGATGAAAATATTCACCTGGGACTTCCCAGCTAAGATGATGAAAATACTCACCTAAATTTTATGGTATTTTATAGTTTCTGTAGTTATGATGTTCAGGAAGAGTGATGGGAGGTCACTGTTCTGACCTAGGCTCCTGTATTGGGCCCCTGCAAACCAGACAAGACCAAACCAAAATGGAGTCTGTCATGCTAAATACCACATAATCAAACTAAACTTTAAGCAGGTAAATAGAGTCCCCATACAGAGCAGCCTCCTGTCCTCCAGAAGACAGAGATTCTAGCTTCCTGAGTTAGGAAACCCCCTCTGCATTCACCCTCACAGAAAACAGCCTGAACAGCAGGGTAGAGCTCCATCATTCCACTTTACTCTCCTGTACTGCGTCGGTGTTTTCACTCTTCTTCCAGTGCCCAGTAAGAGTTTTTGTTCTGTTTTGTTGAAGTAGAAATTGCTCTGCTCACAGAACACGACAGCTCGGTTTTGTTTTGTCCTTCAACCATAAATCCTCAGTCCAAATGGATTTTGCTTTCATCTGAGGTCTGAAGTAGCCTGTTACCATTCCCTAAATACTAGATAATTAAGTTTTAAACTCCAGGAGGAAATAATGTCCTTTAAATTTACTTTATATTTTAAATTCAGTAAAATTCACTTTTGGTATATAGAGGTTTGTTTTGCTTTATTTGGCTGGGGATGGAGCCTAGGCCTTTGCCCCTTGTGCTCTACTGCTGGTCTATACCCCCAGCTCCACCAGGTAGAGTTCTGAGTAACTATCATCACAAAGAAATACTGAGCAGTCCCACCACCCCAGACTCCTTCTCACAAGCCCTTTGTGGACATCCCTCCTTCCCCAGGTAACCCACTGATCTCTTCTCCATCTTCATGTGCCTTCCCCAGAATGTCATAAAGGAGGAATGAACTGGTGAGCAACTTTCAGGTATGGTTTCTGTGTTAGCTTCACAGTACTGTAAGGAAATGCCTGAAATAATAAACATTTCAAGAGGAAAAAGGCTTCTTTTGTTTCATGTTTTGGAAGTTATCACTCTGGGTCTCTGGTGGGATTGTGGGACAGAAATGGTGGGAATCATGTTGCAGAGCAAAATGCTCACTTCGTGACCAGGAAAAACTGGAAAAGAATAGGTCCAGAATCCCAAAATCCCCTTCAGGAGCCTTCCACTACCACAGCACTGCAAAGAAGGAGGAGGAGAGGGGAAAGGAGATGCAGAGAGAAGGGGGGAGGGGGAAAGAGAGGGAGTAAAGGAGGAATGGGGAGAGAGTGAGAGAGCAAGATCCTCACTAGGCTTTTCCATTTCCCAATAGTGTCACTCAGGGGAGCAAGCCATTAATAAATACTTGGGTCTCCGGGATATCCTACATCGCATCTACAGCAGCCTCCTTCTGTTGGAATTAACAGGAGACCGCATAGGGCATCACCAGTCCACTGCCTGCCATTGCTTGCTAAGATTCTAATGTCCCAGTTGAATGTTCCAGTTGAAGGGCACCTGAGATGTTTTCTGTAATTATGAGCAAAGTTGCTATGAATATTTGCCTATGGGTTTTTATTATAAGAACATGTGCTTCATGTCTCTTGGGTGAACACCTAGGAGTGAGTTACTGGCTCATGACACATAGGGAGTTGTCTTACCTTTATGAGAGGAGGCTGCCTCTATTTTCAAAGCTGTACCCCCTTTTTGAGCCCTCCTGGAGGGTAGAGAGTTCCTGATGATTCTCAGTCTCTGTGGCACTTGATTTTCTGTTACCTAGTTATGGGTTTTTCTTAACTCATTCAAATCGCTGGGCCATTGTGTTCCATTTTTATTTTAATTTACATTTCCCTAATGGCTAACAATGTTTATCAACTTTTCATGTACTTATTTACAATTTGTTAGATATTTATTAAAGTATATCAAACTTTATTAGGTTGTTTTCTTATTTTTGAGTCCACAGAATGACTTGCTTTTGCACCGTGAGATCTATGTGAGTCTATTTCTGGATTCTCTGTTCCAGTCCATTAATCTACCTGTCTCTTCCTGGGCCAGGACCACACTGTTTTTATTACTGTAACTAGTTTGGTGCTGTAAGAATATATTTCATTTGTCTAAGACAAGTCTTCCTTTATTTTTTCTTTTCAAAATGGTTCTCAGTTATTTTCAAATATTTATTTTTCAGCTCAACATTAGAACAATTTTTGTTAAATTCTCCCCAAATAGTGGTAGGACATTTACCTGAGGTGATACTGAATTAACTAGAATAATTTAGGGGAAATGACTCTGTGTGGTGCTGCCTTCCTGCATGAGAACAGACAATCCTTTTTACCAAAGTCTGCGTTGTATTGGGCAGTTTGCTTCTTCATGGGTGTTTGTACTTAAATCTGTTTTCATAGTCACCATGTAGAAGGGACAGAATTAAGTCAGAAGAGAGAACAAGACACACTGGCAGAGCTCGGGTGCGGCCAGGAGCTGGACAGGCTGGGGACTGCTCCCTGTCAATGGTGGTCTGTGCATCTGGCCATTTCAGCTGTTGGTTCTTACAGCATTAAGTCTGTGCATTAGAAAAGCAAAGAGCCCAGGGCAGTTAAGGCGCCATCTCTGGATGCAGCCCATAACTCTTGGCAGTGGATGGACTCTCTTTCAGCTCATTTTTCATTGAAGGAAAGCTGACCACTGGCAGGAGGCAGCCACATTGGGATTGTGGATTGCAGCCACTCCTGTGTATGCTAAACATACATCTATGGCATGCTAAACATGTAAACACTTTCTGAGATTTTTATAAATAGGATCCCATTTTTCTATTGAAAAGAGCTACTTAGCCTGACCTGTAAAAGAATTTTTGTGAATAAAACTCAAGCCCTCAGAGTTGAATTCTTCTCTGTTATATCTGAAGTGACAGGGCCCTTCCCAGGCTCCTCTTCCTGACAGTCTGACGTACGGTCTGCACCTCACTTTGAACACAGTTTTCTGTCAACTGCCATTTTGAAGACAGAACATGACTCTTACCTACCAGACTGAAAGTTTCTCAAACCAGCTTTCAGTAATGTGGTTGTCTTAACTTCTTTGAAGAAGGTTGGTTCTGGGACATTTTACTTCTTGGCGGCTTCCAGGAAGAATGCAAGTAAGAATTCAAGAGCAGAATTTGAGCAACTATCTCAGTCAGAGTAGAGACTCAGCTTCCTTATAAAGAAACCCAAGGCGACAAGTGAGAGGGAAGTGCACGTGTCCCTTGTATTTATATAACAATCAGCTGCACAAAGTGGTCAGGGGATCAGGCTCCTTCTGCCTTACAGCTTGACCTTCCTTCAGGTGTCTCCCCTGTTTCCACAGTCTGGTGTAGACATGGTGACATCCCAGCCATTAGGCACTGTCTCCCACCAGTTTTAAACAATAAACATCTGTTGTTTCACAGTTTCTTTTTTTAAATTTTTATTTATTTTTTGTTTTGTATGTATGCATGAGTGTATTGCATGTGTGTGAGTGCACCCATGTCATGTAATGCCCATGGAGGTCAAAAGAGGGCATTGAATCCCCTGGAACTGGAGTTAGGGTGGTTGTTAGCTGCCGTGTGTGCTGGAAATCGAACCCAGGTCCTCTGCAAGAGCAGCCAGTGCTCTCAACCACTGAGCCCTGTTTCACAGCTTCTAAAGATCGGGAATCCAGGCATGGCTGTGCTGGTGCCTCTGACTCCAGGTGGCTCATGAAATTGCAGAGATGCTATAGGCAGGATTCAGTCTCATGAAACTTTCCCCTGGGAGACAGCAGAACTGAGCTTCTTTCAGGTCCTGGAATTGAAGCCCCTCCTGACTGCAGGACAAAGGATGCTTTCAGCTCCTTTATCCCTGCACATGAGCATAGAAAGGCTCACAGATTAACAGCTGGCTTCCTTAAGAGCAAAATGGGAGGCACAGTCTTTTTATGACCTAACATTGGGAGGGACTTTTTTTTCTGTTCATTTCTGAAGGAGGGGACAGTGTATATATAGCCAATTTCCAGTTTCTTGAGCTCACTTGCTTTTGCTCAAATTAAAAAAACAACAACAAAAAAACAACCAATGGAGTGAAGAGAAAACCCACAGAATGGGGGAAAATCTTCACCAGCTACACATCTGACAGAGGAGTAATATCCAGAATATACAAAGAACACAAAAGACAAAAAAAAATCAAGAAAAAAATAACCCAATTAAAAGATGTGCTAAGGATCTGAACATAGAGCTCTCAAAAGAAGAAATAAACGATGACTAAGAAACATCTTTAAAAGTGTTCAACATCCTTAGCAATTAGGGAAATGCAGATCAAAAGCACTTTGAGATTTCATCTTACCCCAGTGAGACTGGCTAAGATCAAGAGAACAAATAATGCTGAATGCTGGTGTGGATGTGGGGAAAGGTGGGATTACAAACTGGTGCAACCACTATAGAAAAGTGTAGAGAAGGCTTAAAAAACTAAAAATTAATCAACCATATGATCCAGTTATACCACTCTGTGGCATATACCCAAAGGACTCATCCTACTGCAGAGATACTTGTACACCCATTTTTGTTGCTGCTCTTTTCACAATAGTTAAGAAATGGAAACAACCTACATGCCCCTCAGCTAATGAATAGATAATGAAAATGTGGTGCATTTACACAATGGAGTTCTACTCAGTGATAAAGATGAAATCATGGAATTTGCAGGTAAATGGTTGAAGCTAGAAACTGTTATACTAAGTGAAGTAACACAAATCCAGGAAAGCATGCAATGTATATTCTCTCTCATTTGTGGATCTTAGCACCAAATCCTTACATGTGAGTATATATCCTGATGTAACCATAAGAGCCAGGAAAATGGGAAGGAACTATGGGAGTAAAGGGAAAGAAAGAGCCCAAGAGAAGGAGAAAGCAGGAGGCTGGTGTAATCAAGGGGGAAATGGGGAAAATGGAGGTATTTTAACTGGGGAGGGAAGAAGGGTTACATAGGGAGCAAGGAAAGATAAATAACACTTAGGTGGTATGAAAAGCCAGAGGGAAGTTTATTAGTTCAAAAGCCTACTGAAAAATACACATACAATATCTGTTTGTGAGTAACAACATCAGACAGGAGAAACTTCCCTTCGAGTTGTTTGTCAGCGTAGTCCAAGAGACACCCAAAATAACACAGCCCATTGCCGTAGTCGTTCATTGCCTCCCAGAACTTGAAGGTAAGACCATATTGCTGAAGACAGGACAGGCCTCAGATACAGGACTTGCAGCAATAGAGCTGGAACTACCTGGAAGCTCCTCCCTGAAGACCAGCTCTCATAGTATCAGAGGTTACTACACAAGCTGCTAAGGGAGAAAATCAATCAATGATCCAACCCAGCTATAAAGCTTAATAACCACAACAATAACTGGCACAACAGACTTTCTCTATAGATGCAGTAGTGGCACTTTTCTCTTGAGGGTAGTTAGTCAATAGCTATCTAATAGGTCTTAAAGCCTGTTCAGTGGGAGGGAAATCATGTGTGTCACTGTAAGGATAACCAAATATATGTGGCTGTAGAGGCCATA
This sequence comes from Nannospalax galili, assembly GCF_000622305.1. Lineage (NCBI taxonomy): Eukaryota > Metazoa > Chordata > Mammalia > Rodentia > Spalacidae > Nannospalax > Nannospalax galili. The sequence continues at coordinate 1,698,882 of NW_008341172.1, read as the reverse complement.
GATCCTAGAGAAAACCCTTTGTCACAGCCCTATACAAACATAATTTCTTACTGTATGCTAAATATATAGCCTTATTTACAGACAAGTATACCTGTCACCACTCATCAAAGAAGCTTCTTTTATCAAGAGATGGAGACTATTACAGAGTTCCACAACTCGTTAAACACAGAGCATAAGTGTCTGTGAGATGCCTAACCCTAAGTGACACATCTTCAATACAATCTCTACACCTAAGGCCCATGGAACATCGTGGAACAGGGGGTAGAATGAATACTAATACATCTCTCAACTCTCATCACAGAGGGCAAGTAACAAAGAAAGCCACAATTGACCAAAATGTAGAGAATAAGAGACTTCAGAGTGTGTCCCTGGATTAGACTCTTATATTAAATCTCACCCACTCAGGGATCAGGGACCATTGTGGAAGAGGAGGTGGAAAGATTGTAAGAGCCAGGGGTGGTGAATAGCCATAAGGAAACTTTGCCAGGCTTCCGGAAACTTGCTTATATGAACTTAAAGTGATGGTGACAGCATACACAAGACCCGTGCAAACTCAGTCCAGACAAAAACCCAGCATAGAACTGGAAAAATGAGCAAGAAGACCCAATTTTAGCAGAGGAACTCTTGGCAGCTGACCACTGCTGGGTGAGGGAGAGTTGGTCTTTTTTAAGGGAGTGATGCTGGATAGACTGAAAAGGTTCTAGTGGATGAACTCACAGTGAGGGACATTTGGGTACACAAACTTGACTGAATAACTTTTAATGTATATGACAGAATGTATGAAATCTGGTGGGGGGCTACAGAGGGTGCAGATAGGGGAAGGGGCCTAAATATGATTAAGATATATGACATGCACAAAAATTCAATAAAAATATATATTGAAAAAAACGAGAAAGAAGACAATGTAAACCACACTTACCCAAGACACAGCGGACTGTTAACCAAACTCAGTCACACAGCCATTTCTGAACTATGAGAGAGGTTGGGAAGAGTCACTTTTTGTGTATGCACCTATACACCCAGTTAAAGGTGTTCTACAATCCTGAGGAAGTGAAGAACAGAAGCCAAGGGAAGAGTGACAGACAGACCTCCTTGTCCAGAGACAGTCCTGAGTATGTGCGGAGGCTTATTCATGCATCCCGGGTGAAGAAGGAAGGAAACCCACTGAACAAAAGTGAGCTCTTGCAGAGAGGATTACCAACATGAGACACCTCTCAGGACCACTCTCTCTCACTGAGTAGCTCAGTATTGCGGACTCTGTCACATAGGCCGACTACGTGTTTGCTTCATCTTCCCTGGCAGGGGAGATACACTAATCACTGGCTCCCAAGTGCTCCCACTCAGAAATGACCTCCAATATGTCTGCTCAGACTTCACTGGCCAAAGAGAGTGGCACGCCACATCTAAATACAGTCAATGCTCACTGCATATACCTCCTACCCATGAACTTAGAAGTAAAAGAGGAATGCAAATATGGGCAATAACACTGAGACGAGGCTACATGTGGGGTTTTGGTTCACCCCTGTGCAGACCATTCTTGTTGAGGCAGTAAGGCAGCCTCACACCTACAGTGGCCCCAGTCCTGGCTTCCCATCCCAGCATGAATGATGGCCTGGTACTTGCTGATGCTGCCACTGCCCAGGTTTGGCTTCGAGATCATTCATTCATTTACAGCCAAGCTCAGTTTTCAGTCTGAATGAGTTTTGTGAACTTGGAACTCATCCCAAAGCAGGAACTGAAAGGACCACAGATAAATTATGTTGTTTACCCATCAAGATAGACCACCCACCTCCTAATTACTTGGGTGCTTTGGTGACTTATTAAATAACTTAGTCAGAAAATGTTACACACAGCACACTTCACATGAAAAGTCCTGGTGGGGGAAGCCAACATAAACATGAACTTTTTTTGTATTTTCTGCCACAGCTGTTGTTTATCAGAATGGAACTCATCTTTTTCCTAAATGAGACTCATTCACTCGAGGCTTTTAGTCCCAGATCATGGTATTTTTCTTCTGGCATCTGAGGTTTAAACCCTCACTGCCCCTCCCATGCAGAACATGTCATAATCAATGAGCTATCTAGTTAAACCCATCTTTTCCCTGACAACCTGGAGTGCTCTGTGGCTGTGAAGGTCAGTGTTCAACATCACATTGATGCTCCTTCTCCTAGGTGTGGTCCCTTGTCTCCATTCCTCTGCCTTGAGGGCATCTCCATTTAGGAGGAGCAACTCTAGCTAATAGATGTTAAGGTTTTGATGGCTTCACATGATCCAAGTTTATTTCTCATTGTCTTAATATCCAAAATGTATATTCCTGATTGCCATCAATGGTAGGCTCCAATCCACAGGGTGATGTGGAGACCCACGCTAATACCATACCCATTGTCTTCAACATGTTTCCAAGTCTGACCTAAGAACCTTCCCCATACCCTAGGAAAGACAGGAAGAAAGAGAAAAGAGACCAGAGAATGCACACACTACATGAGTCTGCTGGCTGTTCTAACAAATGCCACAGACTGTTTAATTAATACATGATTCCTTACAGTTCTAGAGGGTCAAAGACCACATCAATATATAACCAATGTCAGACTGGTGAGATGTCTCAGCAGGTAAAAGTGCCTGCCACCAAGCCTGCCCACCTGAGTTCAATCCTCAGGACCCACATAGTAGAAAGAGAGAAGTGTCTCCCACAAGCTGTCCTCTGTCCTACACACACACACACACACACACACACACACACAGACAGAGAGAGAGAGAGAGAGAGAGAGAGAGAGAGAAAGAGAGAGTAATACAAATATAATTAATAAAAAAATTTAAAGATATAGCCAGTGTTAATTTCCCTAGAGTCTTCTCTTTTTGGCTTCATCTCCTTGTGTCCTTACTAGGTCTCCAGCTGTGTGTCAATATCCTAATCTCCTCTTCATATAAGGACACTTGGCAAATTAGATTAGGACATATCCCAATGACCTCATTTAACCTGAATTTCTTTAAAGACCCCAGTGTCACATGCAGTAGCATTCTAAGATGATGGAGCTGATGACTTGAGAATATGAATTTGAGTGTACACAGTTCAGGCCATAACATACTCTAAGTCACATTATAAGAAATGTGACCCATTTGCCAGCACCAAACACATAGATGAAAGGGCAGCTGGGAAGGCACCAATGGCTGGCAGTGACTTCAAGCAGCTGTTCTCTGTAGCAGAAGCTTTTTCTTCCAAGCCCACATCTTGTATATAGGTTGTCCAGTAGAGAAAACTTTTTAAATTTATTTACTTATTTATTTATTTATTTAATGTGTCTGAATATTTTGCCTCCATGTATATAAATACACCACATTCATTCAATGCCTGGGGAGGCCAGAAGAGGGCCATTTGATTCCCTGTAATGTTACAGACAAGTGTTAGCTGTCATGTGTATGCTGGGAACTGAACCTGAATCCTCTGCAAGAACAGCCAATGCTCTTGACATCTGAGCCATCTCTCCAGCCCTCAGTAGAGAGAATTTAAAGCCCCAAAGGATTCCCATAGAACACCAAAACAAATCAGTTCCCACACACATTTCCTTACCCATAGCTAGTGATAAAGATCATACAAATGTCCAGGTTTTTTTTTTTCTCTTGCATGCTTAATGCAGACTAGACTCTAGTCTCTTGTTTCCTTTTGAGACATGTCTTAGGTTGTCAATTGCTGTCCTAAATGTCTTTATCAGGAAGAAGAATAAATGTGACTTAGCTGAGCTGGAGATGCTGAGAGAGAGAGAGAGACAGAGACAGAGACAGAGACAGAGAGACACACAGAGAGACACAGACAGAGAGAATCCATTAACCCTACAGTACAGTAACCAGGAAAAAATGTTCCAAATGCTTGCCTAAATCCTCATCCTTACATTCCACCCCCCACTCCCACCTCCCACATAAAATCAGTCCATCCAGCAGGCTGACCTTTCAAATGCTGGCTGATGTCAAGATCAGCTATGTAATCCTCTGACAAACCTCAGCTTAAATGCCAAGGGAGAGGGCTCTATACACACAAGCTCCCATTCCCTCTAAGGCATAAGAAACAGAGAGCAAGTAGAGCTGCTGGAGCCAACATCCTAACAATTTGTTTACCATGAAGCTTGGTTTATTTGTCATCCATGCCTGTTCTGTGACCCTCACAATCACATGTGAACTGTAACAGAATAGTCTCAGCAAGAACACGGTATCCATCAAAGAAGATGATTGTCAGCACATGAGTCTCCCTAATTTATAATACATGTTTTACCTCAGACTATACAGATAGAAATCATTTGTTTTTAAATTCATTTGCAGTAAATCTCTTACAATTTTAATTAAGTTTTTTATTTATTTTTATTTTATGAGTGTTTTGCCTGCATGTATGTAAGTGCATCATGCCATGCAATGTCCATAGAGGCCAGAAGAGGGTATCAGATCCCCCTGGAACTGGAGTTTCAGGTGGTTGTTAGCCACCATGTGGGTGCTGGGACCCAAACCTGGGTCCTCTGCAAGAACAGCCAGTGATCTTAACTGATGAATCATCTCTCTAGCCCTTGCAGTAAACCCTTTTGATTTAATACTATAGCTGATCTATTATACTTCCAGCCAACTTGAGGACTTCAAGCTCTTTTATTATTATTATTTATTTATTTATTTATTTATTTATTATTTTTGGTCTTTTTGAGCCAGGGTCTCCCTGTAGCCTCAGCTATCTTGGAACTCACTCTGTAGACCAGGCTGGCCTTGAACTCACAGAGATCTGCCTGCCTCTGCCAGCCAAGTGCTGAGCTTAAAGGCGTGCTCCACCACTCCCAGTTCTTTTATTTTTAAATAGGTCATGGATGAATGGACACTGATGGAGTTAGTTCTATCATAAATATTGAGTTTTGGTCTGTTCCCCTTCTGCTTGCTCCTCTGCCTGTTCCTTTCCTGTGATACGTCCTCTTTACCCTTATTGCAAGTGACAATCTGGCACGTGTGCTTGGCACTTCATCCATGCTTGTGTACCCATGTGTGTCTATAAACTGTCTTACACAGACACACAGAGAGGCTGTTCATTATTCATTTTATAGATATAGGGTCATGGTAGTCACTGTCCCGCACCTTACTCCCTCCACTCTCACACACAGCTGGCAGAACATCTGTTGTTCATTTCTAATGTCCATAAAATTCCACAGTGTGACTGTGTCACGATTTATCCTCCAGCAGGCATTTACTTTGCAATGCTACACAGTTTGCCTTAGGAATTTAATTTTTGGAAACTTTACAATACATGTACATATATATTTATTGTAACAAGTAAGACACTGACTTCATGAGCTAGGTGAACATTTTTCATATTTCAGTTTCTCTCTCTCTCTCTCTCTCTCTCTCTCTCTCTCTCTCTCTCTCTCCTGCTCAGCTATGTAGCCTAGAGCTGGTTATGTACATTCAGCTGGCCTTGGACTCACAGAGACCTTCCTGCTTCTGCCTCCCAAGCACTGGGATCACAAGCATGTGCCACCAAACCCAACTAGGGCTTAGCACTTCTTTTTTAAAAAAACATTTTATTTATTATTTTTATTTTTTGTGTGTATGAGTGTATTGCCTGCATATATGTAAGTGTACCCACTCAGTGCCCACAGAGGTCAAAAGAAGGTGTCAGATCCCCTAGAACTGGAGTTACAGATGGTTGTTAGCCTCCATGTGGATGCTGGGAATTAAGTCCAAGTCATCTGCAGAAGCAGCCAGTGCTCTTAACTGCTGAGTCATTTTTCCAGCCCTGGACATAGCTCGACCTCGGCATCTGACCTAATATTCTTATGAGTATCAGATAAAACTCTCAGAAAGTATGGCCAAGGTTATCAGACCTTTGCCTCAACTGACCCTAGAGCTAAGGTATTATAAGGTAACACCTAAAACAGAAAATTTCCTGGTTTCAGGTGTAGTGATACACACCTGTAAACTCAGCACTCAGGAGACTGAGGCGTTGATCAAGAGTTCAAGGCTAATAAACATAGCAAGACTGCTTCAATAGCAAACAAACGAATTCCGCTCTCTGCTTTGCCCACCTACCTGGTTTTCCACCAATGTATTTGGTAAATGTATTGATTTATGACTTTGTTTTGTTCTGTGACTAGGAATGATCATGAACCCTTTTCATAGTGGAGCATATGATTCCGGGTAACCTAAATCAGTGTCTCCAGACCCTGTTCACTCATATTTAGCTCAGAATTAACTATCTGATTTTGTTTGAGGCAGGAGCTATGTTTCCACAATCACTTGGATGTTGTGAATGTTACTCTGTTTTGGACTATAACAGGCCAACTGCCCACATAATATCCTGTGCCACCACTTGTTTTCTCCCTAATTTAAGGTCTTCCTGTTTGTCCGACTCTGAGCTTTTCCTTCTTTTCTTTGTATCCCGAAGATTTGCATTACTGACCACTAGCACGATTACCTGGCTCCAACAAGCACCTAGTACAGTGATTTTGGAAGAGTTTGAATTTTTCACACAGGTCATTGAGGCAGGGGAAGGGGCTTCCTCGGATCTTGGAAAAAACTCACATGGGCAACATGGACTTCTCAAATCTTTGTTTCTTCTTATTGAGTAAAAGTCCAGTGGGCATCAACGTACTCTACCTCACCATCAACATTATTGTTTTCCTCAGTGGAGATGAGAGTAAGGTGCAAAAGGCATATGAGAGGCAGCCGCACCCCAAGGGGGACAACCTTATTTAGTTGTTTAGAGAGAGAGATTAAGTGATGGCATTTCCATGTACAATGGTCTGAATGTGGGAACAAACCGTGAACAGTTTAAAAACAGAAAAAAAAGTATACAGAATGCAAGGGAGAATTGGAATGTGAAGAGAAGGCAATATGCTTGATAAACTTAAAAATATTTTATTACTTTTATTTTATGTGTATGAGTGTTATGCCTGCATGTAGGTAAGTGCACCCAGGTCGTGCAATGCCTGCAGAGGACAGAAGAGGCTGTCAGATCCCCTGGAACTGGAGTTACGGACAGTTGTTTGCTGCCGTGTAGGTACTGGAATTCAAACCTGGGTCTTCTGCAAGAACAATCAGTGTTCTTAACTGCTGAGCCATCTCTCCAGCCCCTTGATAAACTTTTTAATTATTTCAAATTACCCAACTGGCAGCCTCCTCACAGGAGTGAAACCACCATATCCACAGCCAGACCACACTCTGGGTAGAGTCATTTGGGCAGGGTCCCTAGGAAGGGACATCAGTGAGATGCACATTCTAGGGACAGTCACTGGGGCAGATACACAGGGAACTGGCCTTCACGTCTCTCAGTACCCTCTTAAGACAAAGTTTGGAAAGTGTTAATTGAATGCACAAGATGATACACAAAACGTCATCATCGCCTGACTATTGACTCTTGTAACTGGAATCTCGGGTCCTTGACATGTATGTATGTGTGTGCATATATACACATATATGGACATGTATTATGTGCATCATAAGAACATTTTATGTATATATCAGAACATAAAAACTGAGCCTACTGACTCAGTGAACACACAGAATCTAAATCTAATGGTGAGTTTTTCAAACAGTATTTCTTCTATCTTAATATGCCTTCCAGGAATTACAGTTATGCCTGAATATACATAGCAAGTCCAGTAGTAAAATTCTAACTTTTTAACGTTGTTTATGACAAAGTGCACATAGCATACATCAACAGGGAATCAAAGTAGAGAGGCAAGCCAATGAATCGACATTGATTAGCAACTTTATCATCCCACAAGAAAGATCACCCCACCTCAACTTTTATAGTCCATGTGTACATTCCACTTTCTTACACGAAGCAATGTCCAACAACTATGCAAGAACTGTCCCCATGCATAGGTAGAGTCTTTTAAGTTTTATCTTGTAAAATTACTTTTTTAATGCAGGGTCTCTCTGTAGGCCAGCTGGCCTAGCAATCTCTATGCAGACCAGGCTGACCAGGCTCTCACAGAGAACCACCTGCTTCTGTCTCCTGAGTGCTGGGGTTAAAGGTGTGTGCCACCACACCCAGCTAAAATTACATTTTAAAACTCTTTAGTACAAAGTCACTTAGAAATTTCTCAGAGCAACCAAAAAAATTACATTTTAGTGATTTAGCTGCCCCTTAAATGTAAAGCATTAACCATTTTTCTCCCTGGTAAGATTTAACGATGTAGTCTTTTTGTCTATTAGATAGAGTAATATAAAAGCTTATCCAGATCTGAATGTTATTATTTATAGAGGCTGACCTCGTCTGTAATTCTATCATGACAAAGCAATTTTATACCAAATAGGCTCAACATAAAACTCAACAAATATATATAAATGTTAAAAATAAGTCTTAATAAAATTTCATATAAATATACAGAGATATGTACACATTTCATAAACCTATATATGATGTGCTTTTTGTCCTCATAACCCAAAAACTAAAAATTCAAGAGAGTAACAATATTCCAGTGCAGTTATTTTATAACTTAAATATCTAAGAATTGTCCTTATACAAATAATAGACTCTAGAGTATTAATGGACAAATGTAACCCTTAGTTATCTTAAAGTTCTACTACATAAACTCAGTTTCTTTCAAGTTATTAGGCCTTCTATCAGGAAAAACCCTACTTTGGATAGTATTTATTGCCAGGCACTTACTGTACTTGGATTTGCAGCTCATTCTCTTTGTGCCCTGCTTTTTTCTCAGTCCCAGGGCAATTTCATCTGCATTTCAGTCAAGGCTGCAGCAGCAATTCTGGAGACAAAACCAAAACAAAACTAGTTTAGGCAGCAGAGGAAAAGGAAAAAAGAAAACAGAGAGAAGGGGTGTGGGGGGAAGCCCTCTATTTATTAACCCTATAATTGTAGCTTCAGAATTACTTCCATAAGGTCCTGGAGAGATGGTTCAGCTGTTGAGTACTGGTTGTCCTTTAGAGGACCTGAGTTCGAATCCCAGCAACCATATGATGGCTAATAATCATCTGTTACTCCTGTTCCAGGGGATCCAGTGCCCTCTTCTGACCACAGGCATTGCACAACACAGATGCACTTACCTACATGCAGGCAATACACTCGTACACATAAAATTAAAACAATAAATAAAATTAAGAATTACTTCCATAAAATAGAAAAGGAATAAAGGCTTCCAAACTTTTTATGAAGCCAATATTATCCTGATACCAGAACCAGTTAAAGACAGAGCGAAAGAGAGAGAGAGAGAGAGAGAGAGAGAGAGAGAGAGAGAGAGAGAGATTACTGATCTCCCCAATGAACATAGATGCAAAAATTGTCAATAAAATACTGGTAAACTGAATTCAACTCATATCCAAAAGATCATTAATCATGACCAAATTTGTTTCATTCCAAAGACATAGGGATAGTTCAAGATATGGAAATCAATAAATGTTATGCATCACATAAATAGACTCAAAGACAAAAATCGCATGATTGTCTCATTAGATGCAGAAAAGGCCTTTGACAAAATCCAACATGCCTTGATAGTAAACGTCATGGAGAGGCTAGGAATGGAAAAGAACATAGCTCCACATGATGACGGCTGTATACAGCAAATCTATCACCAACAACATGCTAAATGGAGAACTCAAAGACTTTGCAGAAAGTCAGCAACAAGACAAGGCAGTCTACTCTCTCCTCTTCTATTTAATATAATACTAAAGTCTTAGCTAGATTTCTTACAGAAAGAAATAAAAGGAATTCAAGCAGGAAACAAAGAAGTTAAAGCAATTCTATTTGCAAATGATGTGATTCTATATATAAGAGACACTAAAGACTCCAGAAAAAAAAAAAAAAACCTTTTAGAACTGGTAAATATTTGCAGCAAAGTAGCAGGATACAAAACTAATACTCAAAAATAAATAGCCTTCTTTTTTTGTTTAAATATTTTTTATTATTTTTTATTTGATAACCACATGATTAGAAGATGCATTTCATTACAGCTTTAACATATTCAATAACAATTTCCAGAGCAAGGATACATCTCTTTCAAAACAGGCTGTAAATTTTTAGGTTCACAGTTGAATTAATAGAGTTATACAATATTGAACTCAGTAAAGACACTGTAAGACATAAAATTGAATGAGCTCTTAACCTTTAAAAAAGATCTCCATTTAAAATATGCTGTTTCCTACAGAAAGACTCATTTTTAATGCTACTAACACTTAGATGTTTGCACATGTGTCTCTAATCTCCTTGTAACTGATTATTACCAGTCACAGTCAGTTACACTCGGATCGTTGGTACCTGAGAATGGATATAAAGTCATCAGGTAGAATTCAGTGGTAATGTTTATCACCTCTACTAATTAACATGAAGTAAATTTTTATGCTTCCTCCTCAAGTATGAATCATTTTTTTATTTGTTGATTTTTTTTTTTTTGGTCTTTTTTAAGACAGGGTCTCCCTGTAGCCTCAGCTGTCCTGGAACTATGTGGACCAGGACGGCCTCGAACTCACAGAGATCCACCTGCCTCTGCTTCCCAAGTTCTGGGATTAAAGGCATGTGCCACCACGCCCAGCTTTGTTGATTTTTTTGTGTGTATATCATACAGAACATCCCAAACTATCTTATTCATCTATATACCCACTTCCCAAATGGCACCCTCCCATAGACCCCCCACTGGAGCCCTATAGTCTGTCATCCCTGTTACTGTCCACTGTGTTGTTGGTGCCCCCAGCCATTCCCCAGTGCTTGTCTGTCTGCTGAATCTAGTCAGCCTATCTAGAGATCCTTGTTTTAGGAAAATCAGGTCTTCTTCATCTAGCAGCAATCAGTTGTCAATATTCCTTTAGATAAGTTTGGGGTCTGCTGTTCATTTTCCCAGTTCTATGCTAGGTTACTCTCTGGGAGCCTCTTAGGCCACCCTGGCCAATAAACTCAAAGGATGGTATCTCCTGACTGGCATTGTTTCTTGCTCTGAAGCCTTTAGCTACACATATGGACTCTTAAAAAATTATATGGACCTCTTTAATCTTTGGTTATACTTTCCTTTTGGGTATTTAAGATACTACAATTGGCCCAGATAAGCCAATTTATTTTTACTCTTAAGGTTGTTTGAGGATCTGTTCCTCAGGAGTCACAAGGGCTTGGGAGGAGCCCCTGGCTCCTTTCTTTTACCAGTTCTGTCTATGTGAAGATAAGTCAAAGGTCCTGCTCGACCATGATTGGCTTCACATGAAAGCATGGATGAAATGTTTCCTCTGTGTTGACCCTCCTCTTTGTAGACTGGACACTGGTTCAAGTCCATCTCATGGGTTCTCCACGGCCTCCTTGATCAAGAGGACAGGCAACTCACCATAGTTACAGGGCATTTTGAGAGATGCTCATAGCCCCCTGGAACTTAGTCAACCTAGGAGGGCAAGGAGCAAAAACTGTCCTTTATGTCCCTCTGACCAAATTAGTATAGGCTTCAAAGTATGTCTGTTAAACATTCAAGAAGTTTAGTTCCATCAATCTGGTACTTTTAATTACTTTGTGCCATGTAGATAAAGCTTGGGCAAAGGACCAAACGTTCTCAGATAAACCTTGCCTAGACATATATTATACTTTTTGATCTAGTTGTATGTGTAATTTGTCAGTAGGTTGTTGGACTAATATGATTCCCTCTGTTTTTTTAAATTTAAACTAGCTAGGCATTATTTATCTCTCGCATTGTATAACCCTTTCACCATGGTTTCCCATTTAAGGTGCCCCATTTTTTCCATTTCTCTGTTAATAATACCCTTCTCCTATGGTCCCACCTCTCTGAGCTCCTTCTTTCCTTTCATCCCCTAGGTTCCTTGTATAACCTTCCCTCCCCCTTCCCCTTAAAATAACCCCATTTTTATCCATATCTCCCTTATTAACGCCTGTTTCCTACTGTTCTTCTCTTTCAGATTCTTTCTTTTCCTTTACCTCCCTGGTTCCTTTTCATTATCCTGGTTCCTATAGTTATGTCTGGATACATAATCACTTATCAGGATTTGGTACTAGGATCCACAAATGAGGGAGAACATATGTCGTTTTGTTTTGTTTTGTTTTAGTTCCATACATTTGATTTCATCTTTCTTTACTGCTGAGTAAAATGCCATCATATAAGTGAACCACATTTTCATTATCCACTCGTCAGTTGAGGGACACTTAGGTTGCTTCCATCTCTTAGCTATTGTGAAAAGAGCAGCAACAAACACGGATGTACAAGTGTCTCTGCAATAGGATGAGTTCTTTGGGTATATGCCAAGGAGTGGTATACCTGGGTCAAATGGTAAGTTCATTTGTAGTTTTTTAAAGAGTTCTCCATACTGCTTTCCATAGGGGTTGAACAAGTTTGCAGCCCCACCAGCAGTGGATGAGTGTTCCCCTTTCCCCACATTCTCTCCAACATTGGTATCATTTGTTCTCTTGATCTTAGTCAGTCTGACTGGGGTAAGATGAAATCTTAAAGTGGTTTTAATTTGCATTTCCCTACTTACTAGTGATGTTGAACACCTTTTAAAATGTTTCATAGCCATCTTTATTTCTTCTTTTGAGAACTCTCTGCTCAGTTCCTTCACCCATCTTTTAATTGGGTTAATTCTTGATTGTTTTTTGAGTTCGTTATACATTCTGGATGTTAAACCTCTGTCAGCTGTCTCACTGGTGAAGATTTTCTCCCATTCTGTGGGATTTCTCTTCACTTCCCTGGTTGCTTCTTTTGATGAACAGAAGCTTTTTAGTTTAATGAGGTCCCATTTGTTGATTCTTGACCTTGTTTCCTGGGCAACTGATGTCCGGTTTAGAAAATCCTTTCCTACACCTATATCTTGTAGGTTATTGCCAATGTTTTCTTCTAATAGTTTCAGAGTTTCAGGCTTCACACTGAGGTCTTCGATCCATTTGGAGGTGATTTTTTGAAAGATGAAAGATAGGGGTTTAGTTTCATTCTTCTACAGGTGGAGATCCAGTTTTGCCAGCACCATTTTCTGAACATGCTGTCTTTCCTCCAGTGAATGTTCTTGGCCCCTTTATCAAATATCAGGTGGCTGGAATTGAATGTATTCATATTTGAGTCTTCAATTTTGTTCCATTGATCTATGGGTCTATTTTTGTGCTAGTACCATGTTGTTTTTGTTTCTATAGGTCTGTAATACAATTTAATATCTGGTATAGTAATCCCCCCAGCATCACTCTTAGCACTCAGGGTTGCTTTGGCTGTCCAAGGTCTTTTGTGCTTCCATATGAATCTTAGGATGTTTCTTTCCAATTCTGTGAAAAACGTCATGGGGATTCTGATTGGCATTGCATTGAATCTATAAATGGTTTTTGGTAGAATGGTCATTTTCACAATATTAATTCTTCCCATCCATGAGCATGGGAGGTCCTCCCATCTTCTGATGTCTTCCTCAATCTCTTTCTTTAAAGATTTAAAATTTTCATTGTAGAGGTCTTTAATGTCTTTGGTCAGGTTTATTTCAAGATATTTTATTTATTTATTTTTTTGCAGCTATTGTGAAGGGGAGTGTTTCTATATACTCTTTCTCTGATTGCTTGTTATTGGTATATAGGAAAGCTGCAGACTTTTGTAGATTAATTTTGTAACCTGCCACTTTACTGCACATGTTAATAATTTCTAGTTTTCTGGTGAAATTTTTGGCATCTCTTAGATATAATATTATATCATCTGCAAAAAGGGATAATTTGATTTCTTCTTTTTCAATTATTATTCCTTTAATTTCCTTCTCTTCTCTTATTGCTCTTGAAAAAGTTTCAAGCACTATGTTAAAGAGGTGTGGAGACAGTGGACAGCCTTGTGTTCCTGATTTCAGTGGGAATGCTTCCAGTTTTTCTCCATTTAGAATGATGTTGGCTGTGGGTTTGTTATATGTGCCTTTAATTATGTTGAGGTATATTCCCTCCAGTCCAATTCCCTCTAGGATTTGAACATAAATGCATACTGAATTTTGTCAAAAGCCTTCTCTGCATCTATTGAGATGACCATGTGGTTCTTGTCTTTGG
>NW_008341172.1:1659745-1684873 GCF_000622305.1 Nannospalax galili | reverse complement strand
TGGGTTCATATAAGGAATTTGGAAGTTCTCCCTCCGTTTCTATCTTTTTGAATAAATTAAGTAGCATTGGATGTAGATCTTCTTTAAATCGTCTGGTAGAATTCTGCTGTAAATCCATCTGGTCCTGGGCTTTTTTTAGTCAGGAGATTTTGTATTACTGTTTCATTTTCCTTATGTGTTATGGGTCTGTTTAAGTTGTTAATGTCTTCTTGGTTTAGTTTTGGTGGTTCCCATGCTTTTAGATATCTGTCCATTTCTTTCAGGTTTTCAAGTTTAATAGCCTATAGGTTTTTAAAGTATTCCCTTATAATGTTCTGGATCTTTTTGGTGTCTGTTATGATGTTTCCCCATTCATCTCTGATTTTGTTGATTTGTAGGTGCTCTTTCTTTCTTTTGTTTAACTGGACTAGCAGTCTATCAATCTTGTTTATCTTTTCAAAGAACTTGCTCTTGGATTCATCGATTCTTTGCATTTTTTCCTTTGTTTCTATTTCATTAATTTCTGCTCTGATTTTTGTTATTTCTTCTTGGGTTCAAGTGTCTTGAGTTGTAATGTTAAGTCATTTATTTGTGTTCTTTCCGATTTTTTAATGTAGGCACTTAGAGCTATAAACTTTTCTCTAAGGACTGCTTTCAGTGTGTCCCAGAGGTTTTGCTGTGTTGTATTGTTCTTTTCATTTAGTTCCAGGAATACTTTTATTTCCTTCTTAATTTCTCCTTTGACCCAATCATCATTCAGGAATGTGTTTTTTAATCTCCATGTGTGCATGTGGTTACTAGGGTTTCTTTCAGTGTTGATTTTAAGCTATTGCATTGTAGTCTAAGAGAATGCATGGAATTATTTCAATCTTTCTGTATTTGTTGAGGGTTATTTTGTGCCCCAGTATATGGTCGATTTTGGAGAAGATTCCATGGGGTGCTGAATAGAAAGTATATTCTTTGGTGCTTGGGTGGAATATTCGGTAGATGTCTGTTAGAGCCATTTGATATATGGTATTGTTTAATTCAGATGTCTCTCTGTTAGTTCTCTGTCCTGTTGATCTATCTAATGGAGACAAGGGGATATTGAAGTCCCCTACTATTAATGAGTTGGAATTAATCTGGGTCTTAAAGTCCTGTAGTGCTGTTTTTATGAAGTTGGTGAATATATGTTCATGACTGTAATATATTCTTGCTTTATTGCTCCTTTGATCAGAACAAAGTGGCTTCTTTATCTCTTCTGATGAGTTTTTGTTCAAATTCTATTTTATCAGATATTAGAATTACAATGCCTGCTTTTTTCTTAGTACCATTCTCTTGCTATATTTTTTTTTACATCCTTTCACCTTAAGGTAGTGCCTGTCTCTGAAAGTCAGATGAGTTTCTTGAACACAACAAAAAGATGGGTTTGTTTCTTAATCCATTCACCTAGTCTATGTCTTTTGACCGGGGAGTTCAGTCCATTGATATTTAAAGTTATTAATGAAAGATGTGTATTGAATCCTATCATTTTTATTTCTGTTCACATTCTTGATATAGCTGTGCATTTCCACATTTATACCTTCATTGAATTTCTTTCTATAATCCCTTGTATGTAGTCATTCTTTTCTTCAGCTCTTTTATTACTTCAAGAACTCTCTGAAGGGCTGGTTTTGTAAACTTGAATTCTTTCAGCCTACTTATGTCATGGAAGAATTCTCTTTCCCCTTCAACTATAATAGACATTTTTGCTGGGTAAAGTAATCTGGGTTGGCATCTGTGGTCATTTAGAACTGGGAATACTTTGGTTCAGGCTCTTCTGGCTTTCATAGTTTGCACTGAAAAGTCAGCTGTAATCCTGATGGGCTTTCCTTTATATGTGACTTGTTTTTCTTTTGCTGCTTTCAGTATTGTCTCTTTGTTCTGTATGTTTAGTGTTTTTACTATGATACGCCATGGAAAATTTCTTTTCTGGTCCTGCCTATTTGGTTATTTGGTGTTCTATATTTTTTTTTGTATTTGTTGGGCATGTCTTTCTTTAATTTTGGGAAATTTCTTCTACAGTACTGTTAAAGATCTGGTCCATATCATTATCCTGAGAGTCTTCACCTTCCTATATGCCTATGATCCATAAGTTTGGTCTTTTTATGGTGTCACACAATTCCTGCATATTCCATTCTTGCACTTTCTTAAATTTTTCATAATCTTTGCTTGAGTGGTCTAATTCGTCCACACTTCATCTTCCAGTCTTGATATTGTTTTCCATTTCATTCATTCTATTGGTGAGGCTTTCTCCTGTCATTTCTAATTGGCTTACTGAGTGTTTCACTTCCTTCTTCATTTCAGCCTGTGTATTCTTCAATATTTCTAACTCTTCTCTAAATTGATTCAGAAGTTTATCCCTATCTTCCCTCAGTTCTTTGATTTCTTTGTTTGTGTGTTCTTTAAATTCACTGAATTCTTTTCTCATGCTTATAATTGTTCTTTTGAGTTCCATGTCCTGTGTTATCTATAGGAAGTTCTCATTGTACTCCTCTAGAGGACTATTGGTACTTGGTGAGGATATATTATTTTGGTTTTTCTTGTTATTTTTTTCTCTGTATTTGACATGTGAATTTCTTTTATAGTTTCTCATTCTTGTGTGAGACTCAGCCTTCCTTTGTTGAGTTTAGGTCTGCTTCTTTTTGTAAACTTTATGTGCCTTTGTGGTTTACTTGTTGGGCATGAAAAGCTGGTTGGTCTAGGCTTCAGGTTCTCTCTTTTGATTTTATATTGGAGTGGCCAAATAGCTTTTTTTCTTCAGGAGTTTCCACAGAGGCCCAAGTGAGATGAGGCTCGGATGCTCTCAGGCTTTCTCCTAAGGTCTTGATCCCTCTAGGACAGATGCTGCCCTCAGGAATTTGGGGGCTTGGCTGGCTTGGGAGCAAGGCCCAGGAAAGATGCTGGTCTCAGAAAATTGGAGGCTGTGCCACCCTGGGATGCAAAGGGAGATGGGGGTTAGAAGAGGCCCCAAGGGCTCCTGGGGACTGCTGGGAGGAACTGGGTTGGTCTGGATACAAAGGATCAGGAAGCAGTAGGGATTCTGGGCCTAAAGGTCAGTCCAGGAGTCTGCAGTTCCATGACAAGAAATGGGCCAGTACTCAGGCCAGGAAGGGAGCTGAGAGGGTGAATAAGGCTGGGGGAATCAAGGTATGGTGGGCGCTGCTGGACTTACTCAGGAAAGATGTTGGCGCCAGGACACTGGAAGCTGTGCAGCCCAGAGAAGCAAAGAGAGGTGAGGGCAGGACCAGGCTCAGAGGACTCCTGGGGACCAGGAAAGGTGCTGGCACCAGGAAGCCTGAAAGCTGTACAGCCCAGGGAAGTAAAGGGATAAATAGCCTTCTTATATGCCAATGACAAGCATACTGAAAAAGAAATCAGGAAAATAATCCCATTCACAATAGCCACACACACAAAAGTAAATAAAATACCTGACAATAAACCTAACCAAGTAAACAAAAGACTTCTACAGTGCAAACTTTAAGACACTGGAGAAAACACAGGGAGACACTGGAAGTTGGAAAGACCTCCAATGCTCATGACTTGGCAGGATTAGTATTGTGAAAATGGCCATCCTCCCAAAAGCAATCTATAGAATCAATGCAATCCTGATTAAAACACCAAGACCTTTCTTCAAATTTATGTGGAGGCACAAAAGACAAAGGATAACCAACGCGATCCTGAACAAGAATAATACTGTGGGAGGTATCATGATACCTGATTCCAAATTACACTACAGAGCCATAAAAACAGACAGATAGATCAATGGAACAGAATAGAGGACTCAGATAGAACTCCTCTAACTACAGCTACATGATCTTTGACAAAGACGTCAAAAATATACATTGGAGAAAAGACAGCATATTCAAAAAAATCATTTGGGGAAATCAGGATTTCAACATAAAGAAAAATGAGAACAGGTCCTTACCTCTTGCCCTGTACAAAACTCAAATCCAAATGGATCAAGGACCTCAAAATAAGACCAGATACCCTGAAACTGTTGGAGAAAGTAGGGAATGCATGTCAATTTATAGGCACAGGTAAGGACTTTCTAAACAGGACTCCAGTAGTGCAGGAAATAAAACCAACAATTGACAAATGGGATCTCACAAAAGTAGAAATCTTCTGTACAGCAAAGGAAATGGTCATTCAAGTGAAGATGCAGCCCACAGAACGCAAGAAAATCTTTTCCAGAGATACATCTGACAGAGGATTAGTGTTTAGAATATACAAAGAACTGAAAAAGGTAAACAGCCCAATTTTTTAAAAATAAATAATTTATTGAGAATTTCATACATGCATATAAGGTGTTTTGATCAAATCCATGCCCACTCCCTCTCCTCCAACTCCTCCCATATCTCCCCATCACTTTTTTCTGATAACTTCATGTACTTTTTCTTCTTGTTTGATTTATTTATTTTTTTTCATGGAGACTTTGGCTACTCTAACATTCCCATCTTTGAAGAGGTAACCCTAAAGTCTTTTAAGGATTAGATAAAACCTCCCAAATATTTTTGACATTTTTGGCCTTTGGAACAGAGTATGTTCTAAAAGGCTCAAGGCCATTGTGAGTTTCAGCAAAGAAACTGGCTACTTTTCTTTGGAGTCTTTTTACCCTAACTGCTTAGACAGTTCCTAACTCCTATTCTTATCACGCCATCCTCTGAAGTGGTTACCCAAATTGCCAATAGGGAATAGGGATGCAGACTGCTCTGTCTTCTTCCATGCTGAACAGGGACACAGGGTGAGGAAATTGGAGTTCTCCTTCAGTGGGTCTATCTGAAAGACTCCCAAATTACATAACTCTTATCTTGAGGAGGAAAAGAAAGTCTTTGAATCATGAATAGGAGATGTGAAGGAGAAGTAAAGGCAAGAGCAATTAGCATTAGGGAACTAGAAAAAAGTCAGAACAGGGCAAATTTTCAAATGTTCATAAGAGAGTCCATTGGAGTTTATTGACAAGGGCTTCCAAAAGCATCCCTCTATTGGGTTCTCCTCATTTTTCTTTTGTCTTCCGAGGCTGGACTCTATAGAGTGGTGGATTCAGGATTTTCTTTCAGGTATTTTGATAGCTGTTAGAGTGGTTAGAGTCAGTGTCAGTTCCCTCTCAAATGCTTCTAGATAGGGGGAGAACAATAGATGGTTGTCTCCCTTAGCTACAGGTGGGCTCTACAGTATTGGAGACCAAGATTTGAAGTCTTACATTTGAGCAGCACTTTCTGGTTAGGAACAAAATCATTAATGAGAAATAATTAAATAACTTTTTATATAAACTTAAGCCTAATGTCTGGGAAGTGTCATCCCTTGAACTCTTAAAGAAATATACTGATAACTTAACTCTTTAGTTATACTTTCCTTTAAGGCCATACTGTTTAACTGTTTAAGACCATACAGTTGGCCCAAATAAATCAATTTATTTTTACACTTAAGGTCATTTGAGCATCTGTTCCTCAGGGGTCACACAGGCTTGGGAGGAACCCCGGGCTCCTTTCTTTTTTTAAAAAATATTTTATTTATTATTTTTATTTTATGTGTGTGTATTGCCTGTGTGTAGGTAAGTGCACTCGTGTCCTGCAATGCCCATGGAGGACAGAAGAAGCTGTCGGATCTCCTGGAACTGGAGTTACGGACAGTTGTTAGCTGCCATATGGTGCTGGGATTTGAACCCGGATCTTCTGCAAGAACAACCAGTGTTCTTAACCACTGAGCCATCCCTCCAGCCCCAGTTTCTTTCGTTTACCAATTCCTTCTATGTGAAGATAAGTCAAATATCCTGCTCAACCATGTCTGGCTTCACTTGGAAGCATGAATGAGATGTTTCCTCTGAGTTAACCCTCCTTTCCTCCTCTTTGTAGACTGGACACTGGTTCAAGTCCATCTCATGGGGTCTCCATGTCCTCCCTGAAAAAAAGGACAGGTGACTCACCACAGTTACAGGACATTTTGAAAGAATTTTCATAGTCCCCTGGAACTTAGTCAACCTTGGAGGGCAAGGGGCAAAAACTGTCCTTTAAGTCCCTTTGTCCACATTAGTATAGGCCCCAAAGTATGGTTGTTAAACATTCAATAAGGTTAGTTCCACCAATCTGATACTTTTAATTATCATGTGCTATGCAGACAAAGCTTGGGTAAAAAAAATATTCTCAGATAAACCTTGACTAGATGTATAATTTGTTCCTTAAACTAGTTGACTGAACTATGACCATAGACATTTTAAGATTAAGTATATATTTTTTGTCTCATCCTTTATATATCATAACAGACCTAAACAGACCTTCATCACTTGCTTAGGCTTTCTCATTTTTTTCTGTCTATTTTGGAAAATATGTCCATTCCCATATCCTTTTAACATCTTTTACATTCTCATTTTTTAAATAAAATAATTATGAGACATAATAGCATTAAGAAATAAATTTTCCATCTGTTGTGAGACTTCTTTTCCTGGGGATACTAAGCAGTTTATTCCCTTTCAAGGTGCTGGTGTCAAGCCAATGTTTGATTAAAGTTTTACTGGGTAACCAATGAATTTATTGAGCTTACTTACTGAGATAACTGAGGAGTTGCTGAGGTCTATGTATGACCTGAGGGTATGCATACTGGAAAGCCTTTACCCAGAAACAACCCAACTTTTAAAAATGGGCCATAGAACTGAACATAAAGTTCTCAGAAGAGGAAATACAAATGATTAGTAAACACTTTAAAAAGAGTTCACCATCCTTAGCCATCAGGTAAATTCAAACTAAAATGACATTAAGATTCCATCTCACCTCAACCAGAGTGGCCGTCATCAGACTACAAATGATAACACATGCTGGTGTGGGTGGAGGAAGGGGGAACACTTAGACATGTTGGTCTGAGTGTAAACTAGTGTAGTCACTATTGAAATCAGCCTGGAGGTTTAGCAAAAGACTAGGAATAAATCTACCATATGATAGATACTCCATCACTCCTGAATTTAGATCTTACTATAGAGATACATGCACATCCATATTCATTGTTGGTCTAATTACAATGCCAAGGAAATGGAATCAACCTAGATGTCCACCAACTGAGAAATGGATAATGAAAATGGGGTGCATATACACAATGGAATGTTACTCAGCTGTAAAGAAAAATGAAATTTTCAGGTAAGTGGATGGAACTGAAAAAATTATACTAAGACCCCAAAAGACAGATACCACATGCTCTCCCTCATGTGAGAGTTTTAGCTTCAAACGTTTTGTTTTGTGTCTTTAACACGAAGAACATGTCAAAGCTAGGAAACTAGGAATGGACCATTGGCAGAGAGGGGGCATTTAGGGAGGGGTATAATAGAATATGGATGAAATGGAAGTAGAGAGGGTCATACTGGGGGTAGAAAGTTCCAACAGGTAGTAGAGTGATGGGGAGGGGGAAATGAAGGGCCAAGGAAATGCTTGACCAAAATAAAGTGTGCATGAAGAAGCTGCTTGGGAGCCCCTGATCTTGCAATCTAAGCAAAACAATACAGTAAGAGGGGACAGTAGAACATATGTGCTATGAAAGAACACAGGGAGAATACTGGGAGCTTAAACCTTAATGGGGCACAAAAGGGCAGGCAAAAGGAGAGGGAGGAGATGGGTTATCCAAATCTAAGAATGTATGAAGAAAACAGCTATCTTGTTTATGAGTGTATTGCCTATATGCATGCAAGTATACCCATGTCGTGCAATACCCACAGAGATCAGGAGAAGACATCAGATCCTGGAACTGGAGTTAAAGACAATGTGGGTGCTGGGATTTGAACACAGCTCCTCTGCAAGAGCAGTCAGTGCTCTTAACTGCTGAGCCATCTCTCCAACCCTAAAAACATAATTTTTTAAAAAAGAGTTTGAGCCAGGTACATGCCTTTAGTCCCAGTACTCAGAAGGCAGAGGCAGGCAGAGCTCTGTGAGTTCAAGGCCAGCCTGGTCTACATAGCAAGTTCCAGGCCAGCTGGGACTACAGGCAGACCCTGTCTCAAAGAGACAAAAAAAAAAAAAAAAAGGAATATGAACAGAAGTACTCCACATTAGTGAGCAATATTGCTTCCAAAAGACATGGGTAATTAAATGAAAATCTCAGCACCATGTGTGGATTACCTTCCTATGAGTTATTGGTCATAGGGCCCAGAGACACCCAAAACAATACAGGCTATTGCCATTGCTCTTGGTTTCCCATCTTAACTAGATGGCTAAGACCCTATTACTGAAGACATCATGCACTTTGGTTGCAGGACACAGAAATCAATCATGAGCAGATCAGGAAAGTCTCACTGTTAGCTAGCTGTCATCATGCTGTAAGGAGATATGCAGGTGATGGATCCTGCCTGTACAATACTCACCCACCAGGCAAGATGTGCCCACTAGTGCAATAGTGCCAAGACCGTTTATGGGGGTGACCACCCACTCTCTTGATTAGATTTGAGGCCTGCTCCACAAGAGGGAATTCATGCCAGGTATTGTAAACATGGTCAGTGCTGATGGCTAGAGAAGCCATAGGCCTTAGGAAGAACCTATTGATGCTGTTTTTCTAAATAGTCATGTTGCTAAACTGCCTTCTAAATATTTATGTTTAAATCCATAGATTTGTGTTGCTCCCAACCTTGGTCAGGGAAGCATCTTACTGCAATGCGTAATGGTTAATGCAAGGGCATAATACGGTTCAAAGTGCTGAGAATACGTGACTGTGAGTGTTCACCCAGAGATGGGACAGCACTATTAAATCCCCCTCACCAAATCTCAGGGAACATTGTGGAAAACGGAGCTGAAAGAATATAAGAACCAGAGGATGTGGAGGAATGCTGTGAAATGCTGCCCTCTAGGCACAACATGGCCATTGCACACGTGAACCCACAGCAGCACTGGTTACCTACATAAGATCAAGGTAGTTTAAAAATCCAGCATGGAGTGGGGAGGGGCTCCTGAAGCCCCACCCCTCACTGAGGAGCTATTGGTAGTCGATACCAGCTGAGGAAGGAAGTCATTTTTCTTTAGGAGTGTACATGCTGGCAGGTTCCCCCATGCCCAGTGAATGGTCTTATGCCCATGTGTAAATGAGCAGCGCTAATTAGACTCAGTGGTTAAATAAATAAATAAAATTACAAAAGGAGGACTTGAAGTTGGGAGGGAGGTATGATGGAGGTTTCTTAGGAGAGTTGGAGGGGATGAGTAAGGACTGGACATGATCAAGATGCATTGTATATGTATATTAAATTTTCAAAGAATGAATAAAAATAAAAAATCAGGCCACAGAAAAAGAGAATTATTTTGTATGTGGTGTGTGTGTGTGTGTGTGTGTGTGTGTCTGATGTGTCTGTGTGTGTGTGTGTAAGTGTACATGTAGAGTCAAAAGAACAACCTTGAGTGTCATACCTCAGGAGCTATCCATCTTGTTTTTTGAGACAGGGTCTCCCATTGGCCTAGAGCTTGCCAATTAGGTCAGGAAACCCAGGGATCCTCCTCCTCCACCTCCCCAACACCAAGATTACAAGCACACAGACCTCTGTGCCCAGTTTTTTAAAATGGGTTCTGGGCATCAAACAAGTCCTAGCACTTGTAAGGTAAGAACTTGACCAACATTCAACACACACACACACACACACACACACACACACACACACAGTGCAAAAATGAACCTGTGGTAGGTTGTTAGCTGCTCTCAGGAATTCCAGGGACAGATCAAACTCTGGCCCAATGTTGTTTTATTTCTCTTAGGGGCTTAAGATAGAATTAGCACTTTTCATTCTTAAGAAAATTGCAGCAGAAATTTCCCCCGATCCCTTGGTTTCCCTGTATTCCTTAGACCTTTGCCTATTAGTTACTAAAGCAAAACCACAAACTTTCCTTTCAGACAAATGGGAAAAATCCCAAATTTGTATTTTTCAAATGAGAATTAATTCAGGTGGCCCTTAGAATGACAGGAGGTCCAAAAAACTCCCAGTTTCTCTTAAAACTCTTCACAAGTCATCACCAGAAACACAAAGAATATAATAAGGGTCAGACCAGGGAGAGTTTATCAGGAGATTTCCATATCACAAAACCAAACCAGACCGAGTTTCCCAAACAAGCAAATCCCAAAACAAAGACCCTTCAAAGAAGACCAGCTCAACCTCTAGAACATTTCCTTCATCAGTGAGATGGTTTCTAGACAGTTTCTGCCCTGCTGGAAAAGAGTAGGGAGTCCTAGGATGTCAGCTGGAGTTTGGGGGGCTGGCTAGCCGTAAGTTCCTTCTTCTACTTGGATTACTAAAGCTATGACTTAAATCTCTTGCTGCCCTACCAAAAAAAAAAAAAAAAAAAGAAAAAGAAAAAGAAAAGAAAGAAAAGAAAAAGAAAAAAACAGAGACAGGAATTTGTAAAAGGAATGGGATTATTCACAATTTTGTTCTGACAGAAAAGCTCTCTACCTTTCCCACCAATATCTGCTCACTGACATATGCAGGTGCAAGTTCTGGAAACCCAAAGAAACAAAGTTGTGGGTTCTTTCCTCAACGTGTTGTTTTTATTATTATCATGGTAAAACGCACATGTATTTACCATCATACTCATTTTCTTAGTGCACAGTTTGATGTCAGTAAGTACATTTTCAGTGTTGGACAACTGCTTTAGTTGCTTTGCAGTTGCTGTGATAAAACACTGTGACCAAGGGAACTTAGAAAAGGAAGAGTTTATTTGAGTCTATGGTTCAAGGTTCCAGAGGGATTAGAGTCTGTCATGGCAGGCAGCATGGTGACAGGAGATTGGCAGAGCAGAAGAAAGTTAAGAACTCACATCTTCGAGGAGGCACAGGAAGTAGAGGAGGGACTAGAGATCTGGCAAGGCTTAAGAACTCTCGAAGCATGCCCTCAGTAATATGCCTCCCCCAGCATGGCCACCTCCTAAAACCTTCCAAAACAGCACCACCAACTGGGGACAAAATGTCCAAATACTTGGAGCCTATGGGGGACATTTCCATTCAAACCACCACAGTAACCATCATTACCATCCATCTCCAGCTATTTCTCATCTTCCCAGAACTGAAGCTCTTCAGTTCTCATTAACTTCTCATTTCTTTTCCCCAGCATCTGGCAAACACCTTTCTATTTCCACTAGGAATTTGATCTCTCTATAAGAGAAATGCATTCTATATCATATAAGTGGAATCATACCATATTTGTCCTGCTGTGACTGACTTATTTCACCCATCGTGATGTCCTCAAGGTTCATCAATGTCACAGAATGTGTCAGACTTCACTTTCTTTAAAAAAACTGAACATATACTGTGCATAAAGAAATTTTATCCACCCATTCGTCATCAACAGACAGATTGTTTCTCCTTTTGGCTAGTGTGCATGCATTGTCAGGGATGGTAGCAGACAAACATCTCTTATTACAATTGTAGTTCTTTTGTGTATATATTTAGAAGTGGAATTTTTGGATCATATAGCAATTTTATAATTGTTTTTTTAAAAATTTATTTATGTGTATGTGTGTATGTGCCCGCATGAGTTTATGTGCACCACATGCATGCAGGTACCTGAGGAGGCCCAAAAGCTTGTTGGATAGCCCTGGAACTGGAGTTACAGGCTGCTGTGAGCAACCCAGTGTGGGTGCTAGGAACCGAACCCTGATCCTCTGCAAGAGCAGTAAGCACTCCTAACTGCTGAGCCATCCATCTCTCCAGACCCACTATAATTAGTTTATTTAGCAACCAAGAAACTTCCAATAACCTGAACCTAATGACATAGATCTATAGTCCCAGCTATTGTGGGAACTCGGTCAAGGGGATTCCAAGTTCAAGACCTATCTGGGCTAAGGGTGAACTCAAGACCAACCTAGGAAGTTTAGCAAAAGTTGGTCTCAAAATAAAAAGTGAAAAGGGGACTAGAGACACAGCTCAATGGTAGCACACACTTGCCTAGCATGTATGAGGCCCTAGATTTCAATAGTCAGTACCACAGAAAGAAAAGAATGTTCCAACAACTCAAGGAGATAGAGCCATTATACACAAGATCACTCGCAACTAGAAAAGAAAAGGAACTTACTACTTTCTTCTAGAAACCCAGGTCTGATAGCCATGCAAGCCCCATTTGTATCACCGTAAGTAACCTTGAGCACATCCCTTAACTCTCCCAGAGCCTCTCTGCAAAAATGTGTCCTCATGATATGTATACTTTTCTGTTCTAAGATACACATTGTCCTCACATTTTATTTTTGCACTCTAAAATCAGCATGTTATATTTCATGCTGTACATATCTTAATTGTTTATGCTTCATTAATGGAACATAAAAGAACAGTTTATTCTTCCTAGAATTGATCAAGCCTTAGGCTCCAAAAACAGGAGAAAACAGAACAGATACTCATAACTTAGTTTTCCATTATTAAATTTATGATAATAGATTAATGTAATTGATGGTCAAGAAAAGATGGATTATGAGGCCAGCCTGGTCTACATAGTAAGTTCCAGGCCAGCTGGGGCTACAGGGAGACCCTGTCTCAAAAAAACCAAAACAGTGAGACCCTGTCTCAGAAAGAAAGAAAAAGAAAGAAAGAAAGAAAGAGAGAGAGAGAGAGAGAGAGAGAGGGAGGGAGGAAGGAAGGGAGGGAGAGAGGGAGGGAGGAAGGAAGGAAGGGAGGAAGGGAGGAAGGAAGAAAAAAGATGGATTATGAAGGGTTTCACTCACTAGGAAAGATTAATTTTTTAAATATTAATTTTTATTTTATATGTATGAGGGTTTTGCCTACATGCATGTAAGTGCATCACTGAGGCCAGAAAAAGGCATCATATCCCCTTGAACTGGAATTACAGATGCATGTTCACTGCCATATGGGAGCTGGGAACTGAACCTGGGCCCTCTGCAAGAGCAGCCAGTGTTCTTAACCACTGAGTCATCTCTCCAGCCCTAGGGAAGATTTCTTGATATAAAAAAGACATGGACCAGGCCATGGAAAAGATGGATGAAATTAGGCTGAATCAAGGATGGAGGAGAGGCATTCTGAACGAAGGAGGACCAGTAGATTAAAGGCAAAGAGACAGGAAGAATTACATTCTAATTGAGGTAGCTGAGAGGAAGTAATATTTTCATGTGTCTTAGCCTAATCAAACTTCTGCAAGACTCAATAGCAAATAAACAATTCAATTAGAAAATGACTAGAACAGAGACACTTTACTCCAAATGATAAATGGCTGGCAAACAACAATACAAAAGTTGTTTAATGTCAATAAAAACAATAAACAAAATAATTTTTTAAAAGTTGTTTAATGTCATCAGTCATTATAGAAATGCGAATTAAAATCTCAATGAGATATCACTGAATGCTTCCTAAAACAGCTGAAACAAAAAGGGTAACAGAGACTGGAGACATGGCTCAGCAATTAAGATCACTGAACCCAGGTTCAGTTCCCAACACTCACATGGCAGCTAACAACCATCAGTAACTCCAGTTCCAGGGGACCTAATTCCCTTTTCTGGCCACCATGGACATTGCATATAAGAGGGCACTTACATACATACAGGAAATAAAACAGAAGACAGTTCATCTTTTCAACATTATTGGTAAAAATGCAAAGTAGTGGGGTCATCCTGGAAAAAAGTTTTGAATTTATCATAAAGCTAAACATATACTCACCAACATGAGACAACAATTGCCCTGTCTTCCATTTATCTCAAGGAAATTAAAACTTGAATCTACACAAAAATGAATTGCTGATACATGTAATTATTTGATCAGAGCTTATGGACATTATGCCAAGTGAAAAAAAGACAAATCTTGGAAGGTTATATACTGTAGGATTCCATTTATGTACATAATGTTCCACTGTTTAATATTCTGAAAATGACAGAATTATAAGTTGGAGAAAAAGTTAGTTGCCTGGGGGACGGGGATGCAGAGGGGAAAACAGAATATGCAGTGGAATGGGACTGTAAAAGGCTACTGTGAGAGAGCTACTTTGTGTGGAGAAACAACTTGAATTTGGTTGTGATGGTAGTTACTCAAATCTATACATGGAACAAAATTTCACAGAATTATACCAGTGAATTATACCATTCACATAACCAGTGAATGCTGGCCTCTTCCTTAAGCCCTGTAGTCTACTAACAATATAGACTGATGTCAGTTTCCCAGATTTGATATTTCTATCCCACTCATGTAAGATGTCACCATGAAGGGAGACAGAAGATGGAGAGAGGTTATCTAAGACTCTCAGAATGTTTTTTTGCAAACCTCCTGTGAGTTTATAATTATTTCAAAATACAAGTTAAAAGTTTTCCTGAAAGAAATACCAAAAAGCTAATTGGCTAACCAGGAATATGTAAATTTGATGAAGATTCTTTGAGTCAGGGGTCATATCTGAAGAATGGTATCTTAGTTAGCATTAAATGTCAACTTGACACAGCCTAGAGTCATCTGAGAGGAGAAACCTCAATTGAGGAATTTTCTAGGTCAGGTTGATCTGTGGATGAGTCTGTGAGGGCTTGTCTTGATTGTCTTAACTGATACAAGAGGGACCAGCTCACTGTGGGCAATGACATTTCATGGGCAGGCAATTTTGGGTTGTGTAAGAAAGTTAGTTGAGCATAAGCCAGAGAGCGAGCCAGCAAGCAACATGCCTTCACGGTTCCCACCTCCAGGTTTCTGCCTTTAGTTGCTGTTCTGACTTCCCTCAATGATGGATTGTGATGGGGAAGTCTAAGACAAATAAACCCTTCTCCTTCAAGTTGCTTTTGGTCAGAGTATGTGTCACAGGAACAGAGAAGCAAACTAGGACAAAGGGCCTGTCCCTGAGGACTTCAGAGGCCAGCTCATTCCTCATGTGGTCCCATGAACTCCCATGAAGCTAAAGATCAACACTGTCCACTCTGGACTGGCCCAAAGTGTTCCTCCTAGAAGTAGATATTTTCAGTCTCCACACCATCAGTAGGACTCATTAGCAGGACTTGAGAGGATGGAGAGAGGAGAAAATCAGGCTCTAGAAGAATGAGAAATAGATGTAGGGCTGTATAAGTATATGTGTATGTAGGATATGTGCACTGTGTGGCATGTGCATATGTATATAGATTATGAAAGAGGAGGTTGCAGCCAGAGCTGGCTCCTATAGAAACCAGTGCTACCTTGTACTAGTTCAGGATTCAAGGTGTGGCCCCTTGAGTCTAACTCAGTTTTGTTCTAAAAATATGAAATGTCCTTCATCCCACTGCTCCCAATGGATGTGTGGTGAACTACAATGGGAATATTGCTAAAAATCTAAGCTTCAAAATCACATGGAACTGGATTTGAATTCTCCCAATAACACAGCTATCAGGCAGTTCTCTGTGCTAGAGCATTGCAATAGTTATAATCATATTTCTCTAGAACCTTCTATGTTTCAGGTGCTGAGCAAGACATTCACCTATCTCCTAATTTTCTTAGAGCATTTCATGAGCTTACAAATCTTATAAATTGCCTGGTAGAATATCTGTGTCAGGAAATAGGTTGACATTAGGAGTGTAGCTCAGCAGTAGAGCACCTGCTTGGCCTGTATGATGTCCTGGGTACCATTTCTAGCTCTAAATCCATTAATTAATATTATCCTAATTGTTGTAAAAACCACAAGGGAAAAGGAAACAGACTTCTCAAAAGGCACAGGGAACTCTGAAAACAGTAGCAGATATTCGTTTTCAAATGCTGAAATAAGGCTAATTCTGGTATGTGATTTCTGGTCACTAAGTACCACTGTACCAGACATTAATCACGATCTCTGGAACTGTCACCACAAAAAGATCCATGTCTTGAAGTTGGACTTTTCCTTAAAATATTCAAAAGATGAAGTGCTCCCCTTAGTGTTAGCAGCCCAGAAAACACAAAGTTACTTCCTTTCATCTAACTGAGCAGGGGCACATCAGCCAAAGCAAATTCAAAGAGAATGCAGCTAGGCAAAACGCAAGGGGCATCAATGAAATGTAGACTGGAAATACATTAAATTCATCAAGTAAGGGTTTGGCGGAACTATACAATAATATGCCAAGCAGGACCCAACTGTGACATATAATTCATGAGAAGGTCTGGTTTAAAGGAATTTTCTAACACGTGGCAGTTAAATTGGGGGTTTTAATCTTCTTAAGATTGCTTAATATAAACCTAAAGTGGGTAACTTTTGCTATCATGTTCTTCTAACTTTTGGTTAAGGTATCTGCCTTCAACACTGAGGGTGAGATGATGATGGTGATGGTGGTGGTGATGGTGGTGCTGATGATATGATAATGGTGCTGGTGGTGCTGGTGATATAGTGATGGTGATGATGGTGGTGCTGGTGATGGTGATGGTGGTGATGATGGTAGTAGTGTTAGTGATGGTGGTGGTAGTGATGGTGGTTGTAGTGAGGGTGATGTAGTAATGGTGATGGTGATGGTGATAGTGATGGTGATGGTGGTAGAATTCTGATGGTGGTAATGATAGTGGTGATGGTAGTGATGACGAAGGTGATAGTAATGTAACTTTGGCAGTGGTATTGGTGGTAGAGTGTCCTTAGAATAAGATAAGTGACATACCCAGCCCTCATTTCATAAGTCCCCAGTAGACAACTACATAGTTAAATATCCAATTATATAGCATTTTTGGATTTTCAATCAGGCTTTTCCCTCCAGTCTCTACAGCTCCTACCTCTTCTTCATTGGAACTCAACAGCCTCTTTGTATCACCACATTTAATATTGCATTTTAAACCAGCATACATTTTCAAGCCATTTGTTGCCAACCTGATTTGGGTTTGACTATTGCCCAACCTAGAGTAAAGTCAGACAAATGGCGCTGTCATGTGGGACCCCATGTTCTGGGTTATATGTCACTTTACCATACAGAGGAACATTTGAAATCAAGCACATCTGTTTGAAGTTATTCTGAACATAGAGATTCCAAGCCTTAGGAAAATGGAAAAACTATTTTGTGTGGTTTTCAAAGCAAGTCAAGGAGCCAAAAATCACTTATGTTTCTTAGTCCTCAGCAGCCACTAGACCTTCAGTCTTCCATTTGTATCTCTTCCAAATCAGTTACTTCCATAATTTGATCTCTTTAATCTTCTCCTTGGTTTTTCCTTCTTCATAGTTTTAGGGCATGTGGACACAACCCAAATCTCTGCTCCCAAAAAAACATCCTGGCAAGTACCTTCCAATTTGTTTTCATTTCAGGTCATTGGACCCAATGAGAAAATACCTGGAGAGTGGGCACATCTTAGAAATTCAGTGGCCAGCTTGAAATAATTTAAATGAACTTCATTCCAGAGCTGAAGTTTTTATTCATTCTCAAAAAGGAATAACCAAGTCAGAGTACAAGCACATTGACGTTTACGTATGAAAGGCTTAAAAGAAACTTTGGAAGCAACTGCTTTTCCCTCTCCACTTTCAGAAAACAAAGAGGAGGAAGAAGAGGAAGGAGATAAAAAAGGAA
The DNA here is from genome assembly GCF_000622305.1 of Nannospalax galili. Classification (NCBI taxonomy): domain Eukaryota; kingdom Metazoa; phylum Chordata; class Mammalia; order Rodentia; family Spalacidae; genus Nannospalax; species Nannospalax galili. Next base: position 1,667,474 of record NW_008341172.1, on the reverse strand, counting down.
GAGGAGGAGGAGGAGGAAAAGGGGAGGAGCAGGAGGAGGAGCAAGAGGAGAGGGAGGAGAGAATTCTGGAAATTTTGTGAGAAGAATTACAAAGAAGGGAAAGACAGTGTCCCAGGGAATTTTCTGGAATCTACATAGTAAATCCAATCTCCTGGACCCTACTCCTCCATTAACAGGACTTTAGACAATAGCAGTTTCTCTAGGGACAGAATCATCAGATTATAAACCAAGCTTCCATTAAGGCCAGACATGGTGATGCATGCTTAAAATCTCAGCACTTGGAAGGCAAAGGCAGGCAGATAGCAAGTTTGAGGCCAGTGTGGGTTATATAGCAAGACGTTGTCTCAAAAACAACAACAAAGACCTCACTTGAGGAAAACATAGCCTATTGCTATTCAGGAAGTCAATCTTACTCAGTCAACTACTATATGCGTACTAAATACAATGTTCCAGGCCCACCATGAGGTGTTCAGGACAGAGTAGTTCCATATTTCTTTTGTCTGTGGGGCTGACTCCTAAAGATGTTTTGCTAGACTGTCTTCTGTGTTGGGGTCTAGTGCAAAGCTCACTGGGAAACTCTACCTAGATGCAAATTCAGCATGCCTAATGCAAAATCATTATCCCCTAGCTATGACTTCAATATGGTTTGTCCCCAAAGAATTCATGTGCTGGAAGCTTGATCTCCAAGTGGTATTGTTGAGGCAGAGGGACCTTTAAGAAATAGGTCTCAGGGCTGGAGAGATGGCTCAGTGGTTAAGAGCATTAGCTGCTCTTGCAGAGGACCCTGGTTCGATTCCCCACACCCACATCATACCTAATAATCCTCTGTAACTCCAGTTCTAGGGATTTGACACCCTCTTCCAACCTCCGCAGGCATTGCATGACACAGATACACTTACATAATGCAGGCAATACACTCATACATGTAAAATAAAAATAATAAATAAAATAGATTTTTTTTTTAAAAAATGAAGTAGGGCCTAGAGGAGCTGGATTTGGTCATGGGGCTTTGTCCTAAGGAACAGGATTAATGCTGTCTCTTGGGAGTAGGCTAGATCTCTTGTGACTGATTTAGTTCTCTTGAAAGTCAGTTGTACTAAGCAAGGCCACTCCACAAACTTGGCTTGTGATGCCTGCTGCCCTTTCTTTTTCTGCTTCTCCACATGTTATGACACAACCATAAAGGCTTGGAAACCAATGTCATGTTGCTTGGATATTTTCTGTTTTATTATTTTTATTTTATGTGTATGAGTGCATTGCCTACATGTGTGGAAGCATACCCCTGTCATTCAATGCTCACAGAGGCTAGAAGAGGGTGCTGGATTCCCCTGGAACTGGAGTCACAGATGGTTGCTAGCCACCATGTAGGTGCTAGGAATCAAACCTGCTTTTTCTTTTGGCTATGGACCAAATTTTCCTGCTTTGTTTCAGGTCTAGTGACCTAGATTATACATTAGATACTGTAAATGACTAAGTATAGAAAATCTAGATTATAGTCTTGTGAAATATGCTGAGTTTTAGTCAAACAGGCAATTAATTCCTATATAATTTCCTCTTTCAAAAGATTCCTTTTCATCATCTGATCTCCAGTCACTCTGGCCCCAAACTACACCCCCTGGTACTTAGCCCAGTAGGAGTGCTACCATAGTGCTGACCTCCATGTGGTCTGTAGAGAAGCACCCTGCAGGGGACATGGTATAGATTTATGTGACTGAACTTCATAGTGTAGTTTTTACTTTCAAGAGTTGAATCTTCTCTAGCTGTTTTCTACCTTTGATAAAAAGTATTAAGTAGAGGGGCTGGCGAGATGGCTCAGCAGTTGAGAGCACTTGCTGCTCTTGCTGAAGACCTGGGTCCAATTCCCAGCACCCATGTGGCAGCTAACAATCATCCATAATTCCAGTTGCCCTCTTCTGACCTCCATGGGCATTGCACAACAGAGGTGCACTTACACACATGCAGGCAATACACTCATACACGTAAAATAAAAATGACAAATAAAATATTTTAAAAGCACAAAATAGAGAAAGAATTACATATGGGATGGTATCATGCACTAACATGTAACTGAAAAGAAAATAAGACCAAAAAAGTGGCTTTGAAAATTTTGAATTAAAATTTCCCAAATTGGATTTTTTTTAAAAAACCCTCCTCTAGTGCATGACTTTAATCCCACACTTGGGAGGCAGAGGCGAGTGGATCTCTGTGAGATTGAGGCCAGTCTGGTCTACACAGTGAGTTCCAGGCCAGAATGGGCTGCAGGGAGACCCTGTCTCAAAAAGACAAAATTAAAAAAAAAAATCCTCAAATCAACAGCTCGAACAAACCTCATGTGAGATAAATATAAAGAAAACCAAAGTTGTGCCCCTAACATCTAAATATTGAAAAGTAACATTTGAGAGAAAAGTCCTAGGACAGAGAAAAAGATGCATTTATTGGTCAGAAAAACATCGAATGAAATTTATCTTTACATTTAGTTTCTGTGTGTGTGTGTGTGTGTGTGTGTGTGTGTGTGTGTGTGTATGGAAGTTAACATGCGTCATGGTTTGTGTATGAAGGCCAAAGGACAATTTGCTGAGCCATCTCACCAGCCCTTGAGTAAGGTACTTAAAAATGTATAAATCCTGAAATCAATTCTCCATAAAAACATTTTCAAAATAAAGTCAAAATAAAAGGACTTTAAGAGACTAAAATTGGGGTTTTCTCTAGCAATTCAGGAATACAAGACTACTAGAAGCAGGGTTGGGTTGAATAAGGGGAAAATGAGGCCAAATTTAAATCTACATCTATGAGGAGAAGGAACATAGAAAGCTGTAAATGTAGAGGTATGTAGAAGATATAGTTTTCTTAAACTTTCTAAATGCCAACTGATGAAAGCAAAAACACTGACGATATATTCTGTGGTTTGTAGCTTTTGTGGTAATAAAACACAAAGCAATGACAGCACAGGGGAAGCAGGCAGAATGAAGCTCTATTATAAGAGGTTTCCTACATTATACTAAAGTGATATATGCTGTCTGAGGACAAACTAAAAAGTTATCAATTCCTATTATAATCAGTCAACAACCAATAACAAATATAAACAGCTAAAAGGCTAATCAAAAAGACAGAACACTAAAACATGGCAAATTAACACAAAAAGTCCAAAAGGTAGAAAAAGAATTCAATGGACAAATAACACATTAAAACTGAGCTGAAGTGTATCAATAGTTGTACTGAATGTAAATGGACTGTATTTTCTAATTAAAAGGCAGAGATTGTAATACTGAACAATGGGAAAGTCTAAATTGTGTGCTTTATATGAGAGGTATGTTTTTCATACAAGGACACAAGGAGCGGAAGGTAAATTGGTGAGAAAAGTAATGCTATGAACTTGTTTGAGCAATAGTGTCCCCCTCCAAAATCCATGTTGGAAGTTAAGCCCCAAAAAAACAACATTAGGAAATGATATGTTCTCTTTAGCCCTTTTATAAGTGTGAAAACTGAGTTATACATCTTTTCCTGAACAATTAACCTGAGCAAAGGAATAATATCCTGGTTCAGTTATTTTGAGCTATATATCCTATTCTTGTGACCTAAAAGAGGAAGCAGTCAGCTTTTGACAAAACTCATGGTTCCATGGATTGAGTTTCACAGGAAAACTCAACCATATGCCAAGAGAAGTGACAGAATTAGCACAATGCCTACAGTTGAGGTATGAAGATTAGCACCCTTAGAAAGGGCTCAAGGTTGAGGGGATGCTTTCTTCTCCTCCCTTCCACTACATAAAAACGCAGTAGCAAGGCCCCATCCTGGGAATAGAGATCAGCCTTCACCAGGCAACAATGGTAGCCTCTTGATCATATACTTCCCAACTTCTAGAACTGTTAGGAAAAAAATCTGTTCATTATAAATTACCCCACATATGACATTTTGTAGTAGCATCCAAAATGAGTTAAGATAGTATACAAAGACTAAGCATGAGGAAACGAGTCTTTATAGTAAAACAAGATTATGCAGATATCAAGATGAAAAGTACGGGGGGTGGGGAAGGTCTCTCTCTTCTCTCTCTCTCTCTCTCTCTCTCTCTCTCTCTCTCTCTCTCTCCCTCCCTTCCTCCCTCCCTTGCTCCCTCCCTCTCTCTCTCTCCCTCTCTCCCTCTCTCCCTCTGTGCTGGATAGCTTTGGTGTCAACTTGACACACCTGGGTTGGGTAAGCAGCATTCCCCCACTGCCAGTGCTCCAGCTCCTGGTTCCTGAGTTCCTACCTTGGGCTCCCTGATGAACTGTGACCCGGGATATGTAAGCTAAATAAACCCTTTCCTCCCCAAGTTGGTATTGGTCAGAGTATTTTGTCACAGCAATGAAGAAACAAACTAGGACACTCTCCCTCCCTACCCCTCTCCCTCTCCCTCTCCTCTTCCCCCCTTCCCCTTCCCCTCCCCCTTCTTTCCCTTTCTTCCTCCCTCCCTCATTTATTTATGTGTATTTAAGTTCACACATGTCATGTAATGCCCACAGAGATCAGAAGAGGGCACCAAATCCACTGGAATTGGAGTTATGGTCAGTTGTTATCTGTTATGTGGGTGCTGGAAATTGAACCTGGGTTCTCTGCAAGAACAATTAAGGCTCTTAACCACTGCACCACCTCTCCAACCCACACATCTTTTTAAAAATAGCATTTTACTCATTCTTTGAGAGTTTCATACGATATATTTTGACCATATTAAGATTTTCCCATCTGCTCTCAGATCCATCCCCTGGAGTGTGGTCAAACTACCCAGTGTCATATCCTTAAAGAAAACTGAGTCTTCCTTTCCTGGCACCTATCAACTGCTAATAGTTCCTCGGCTAGGATTGTGGCTTCTTGCCCATTTCCCCACTCCATGCTGGGACTTTGTCTGGCTTGGGCTGACACAGGTTTTGTGCATGCTGACACAAAGACTGTGAGTTCATATATGCAACTACTCTCTTGTGTCCGAAGAACACTGTTTCCTTGTATTCATCCACCAGCTCTGACTCTTACAATCATTCTGCCCCCTCTTCCAAAATGACCCCTAAGCCTTGGGAGGAGCGAATGTGATGCAGGTGTCCCATTTAGGGCTCTGCCTGCAGTCTCTTATTCTCCACACATTGACCAGTTGTGAGTTTCTGTGTTAATCACCATCTTCTGTAAGAAGACGCTTCTCTGGTATAAGCAGTGAGAACTACTCTATATATATGACAACAAGTCATTAGGAGTCAGTTTAGTGCCATGTCCATTTAGCAGAACAATAGTAGTAGGTTCTACCCTGTGGCTTGTGACCTGTCTAGCCACAGGTTCTTGACCCTGATAACTGTACCAGATATGGGCTCCATCTTCTGGTGTGGGCCTTAAATTCAATCATGAATCGGTTGATTATTTGCATAACACTTGTGCCACTGTTGCACCAGTGAGAATATCTTCCCAGACCAGTTGTTATTGTAGCTCGTAGCAGTCACAGCTGGGTAAGACTGATGATTACTTTCTTTGCCAATAGTGTGTATAAGAGTTTCCAGTACTATGAAAGCTAGCAGTAGAGATGAAGCTCCAAAGTCAGTACCAGCTGTATTTCTCCGTGTTTGTTCCAAGACTCATATGTGCAGCATCTTCAGCAATAGGATCTTACCATCAAATTCATCACCAAGAGTGATAGGAACAGCCAGTATTGTTTGGCCAGCAGCTCACATTGGGTTTTTTGTTAGCTGTGGTGCCTGATAGGGGCATTGCCCCTCTGCTGGCAGGATAACTCCTTTTAAACTCTTTTTATATATGTATATATTTTAGGAAGCTTCTGCAGTAATAGATTTCCATTTGACTTTTTCAAAAGGATGTTAGTGTTAGTTATTCCTCTCCATGGTCCCTCCTCTACCCTGCCTTCCAGTTCCCCACCCCCTCCCTATTCCGTTATACTCCTTTCCCCTTCGTATCCCTGTATTCTGCCACCTCTCCCATAAAGCTCCCTCCCCCACTCTATGGCCCCTTACTGCTTTCTTGATCTGTATGGATTTTCCAACTGAAACACACACATCTAAATATTCCAAGCAAGTGTTTCTGGGGCTGGGTTACCTCACGCAAAGTGATTACTTCTGGTTTCATCCATTTACATGTGACTGTCATAATTTCATTTTTCTTAACAACTGAATCATATTCTGTTATGATAAATGTACCACATTTTTGTTATCCATTCAACAATTGATGGACATTTAGGTTGTTTCCATTTCCTGGCTATTGTGAATAGAGCAGAAGGACAGAGGACAGATATCTCAGTAGTAGGGTATAGAGTCTCCGGTGTATGCCCAAGAGTGACATAGTTGGATCATGTTATATAGGATCATGTTACAGATCTATTTAGCTTGTTTTGTTTTGTTTTGTTTTGTTTTGCTTTGCTTTGCTTTGCTTTTTTAAGACAGGGCTTTGATCTCACAAAGGTTCTCCTGCCTCTGCCTCCCCAGTGCTGGGATTAAAGGTGTGTGTCACCACACCCAACTTTTAGATCTATTTAGCTTTTTGAAAAATGTCTACACTTATTTCCATTGTAGCTGCATAGTTCATACTCCTACCAGCAATGAATAAGGGTTCCCCTTTCCCACATCCTCACCAGCATTTGTCATCATTTTGAATCTTAGCCATTCTGACTGGAGTAAAATGAAATCGCAAAGCAGTTTTAATTTTCATTTCTCTGATGGCTAAAGATGTTGAACATTTAAAAAATATTTCTCAGTCATTTGTGTTTCGTCACTTAAGCATTCTGTTTAGTTCCTTGTCCCAATTTTTAATTGTTTTTTTTAATGATTAGGGTTTTTTTATTTTATTTTATTATTTTTTTTGAGTTCTTTATTCTAGATACTAACCCTCTGTCAGGTGAATAGCTGGTAAATATTTTTCCCCATTCTTTACGCTGTCTCTTCACTCAAATGATTGTATCCTTTATTGTACAGGTGTTTTCTAGTTTCATGAGGCCCCAATTGTCAGTTGTTGGTCTTAATGCCTGTGCTATCAGGGTCCTGTTCAGGAAGTCCTTTCCTGTGCCTACAAGTTCCAGTGCACTCCCTACTTTGTCCTCTAGCAGATTCAGAGTATCAGGTTTTATGTTGACATACTTGATCCACTTGGAGTTGAATTTTGAGTGGGATGAGACATAGGGACTTAGTTTCATTCTTCTACCTGTAGCTATCCGGTTTGACCGGTACCATTTGTTGAAGATACTGTCTTTTCTAAAAGAGGCACATTTTGTGATTAAAAAAAAAAGTTTAGTCACTAAGATAAAAAAAATTCCCAAGAGACATCTAATAATAGATCCTCCACATACCTGATGCAAAACTAATAAAAGTAAATGGAGAAATATCCAAGTACTTTGTATAATGAATCAGACAAAAAAAAATCTAAGGATAAAGATTTTAATACTGGGACTGGAGAGATGGCTCAGCAGTTAAGAGCACTGGCTGCTCTTGCAGAAGAACTGGGTTCAGTTTTCAGCACCCACATTACAGCTAACAACCATCCATAACTCTGGTTCCAGGGAATCTAATGCCCTCTTCAGACATCTGTAGCATTGCATGACATGGGTGCACTTGCATACATACAGGTAATACACTCATGCACATAAAATAAAAATAATTAAGTTGGGTATGGTGGCACACACCTTTAGTCCCAGCACTTGGGAGGCAGAGGCAGGCAGATCTCTGTGAGTTCAAGGCCAGCCTGGTCTACATAGTGATTTCCAGGACAG
>NW_008341172.1:1649865-1659516 GCF_000622305.1 Nannospalax galili | reverse complement strand
TTTTTATATTTTTATTTAAAAATGTTTTGTTTTCAATGGACACACAGTAACATTCCCCTAAATTTATAAATTAACCAACACCACTTCTAATTAATCTATGAGTTAAAGAAAAAATCACAAAATAAACTAGAAAATATATTAAACTAAACTATATTTAGTTCACAACCAAACTATACAAGGCATTGTGCTTCCTTTCCCGTACCTGCTGTCCTTCCTTAGAAATTGCTTGATTTCCAGCTGTGGGCCGGGGGGCGGGGTACCATAATGCAGCCAAGGGCCTTGAGGAATACTCTTTCTCTCTCAGACTCCAGATGTGTAGCACTACTAGAATTTGGATCTGGAATGTCCTCCAAAAGCCAGTGGGTTGGAGGCTTGGTCTTCAGGCTGGTGCTGTTGAGAGATGGCAGAGAGTTATATATGAGGTTAATGGGAAGTTGGTGGAGGTTAGTGGGCTAGGTGTTATTCTGAGCATTGGAGGCATGCCTTTGAAGGAAATAGTGGAGCTCTGGCCTTCTCCTCCTTTCCCTCCTCCTTCTCCTCTTCTCCCTCCCCCTTCTTCCTCTCCCTATCTGTCCTACCTGGCCATGACTAAATAGACTTCCTCCCACATGCATTCCCACCAGGATGTGCTGCCTCATCACAGGTCCAAAACAAAGGAATCAGTTGGTCATGAACTGGAACATCTGAAGCTGGGAGGCAAAGTAAAATTTCTCTTTACAAGTTGCATATGATGGGTATTTGTTACAGTGACAGAAATTTGATTGTCTTGGTTAGCTTTGACAATTAACTTGACACGGCCTACAGTCACCTGAGAAGGGAGTCTCAATTGAGGAATATCCCAGATCTGATTGGCTTGTGGGAATGCCTCTAGGGAAATATCTTGCTTATTAATTGATATAGGAGGGTCCAGGCCATTGTGGGTGGCACCATTCCCTGGGCAGGTGATCCTGGATGGCATAAGAAAGCTGGTTAGGTGTGCAAGGGAGCCAGCGAGCAGAATTCCTCATGGTTTCTGCTTTAAGCTCCTGCCCTGGCTCCCCTCAGTGACAGGCTGTAACCTGGACATGTAAAACAAGTAAACCCTTTCTTCCCACAAGCTGCATTTGGTCATGGTGTTTATTACAGGAACAGAAAGGAAGCTATAACACTAATTAACACAGCACATAGCTCAGAAATAACCAACATATTACCATTCTTAGACAAGGGCAACTGGGACCAAAATAGTAGAAATCCAAATAACAGATTGCAAACAAGAAAATTCCTTAAGTCTTACACCACAGACTCTAGATGCTGGTCATCTGCAGAGTTTTTGATCCTACAGCTCAGTGTTGTCATCAAGGAGCCAATTTTCTCCCAACCCTCGTGTTTTCAACATGTTCTTACCATTGCACTTTATCATATGCAGGCAAGAAAATACCCTAAAGAAAGAAAAAAATTGTTTCCTCTTTGTGTGCTTCCTTTTAAATATGGAGAAGTCTTTCCTAGAAACACCTCTGCTAATTGCCTCTTATTCTGCATTGGCCTGCACTGATGTCAAGACTGTGCCTAAATTACGACTTCCTCCGATGATGATGTTCCCCACTGAGTTGGAGTTTCCCTCCCAAGAAGCACAGAGATGGTGGTAAACTGAGCCAAATCTGTCTTTTAGCAAGGATGAAGAGAAGGACCATCTTTGGGTAGGAGCAACCATGTCTGCTTGGTGTTAAGCATTAACTCAGGCTAAACCAGCTCAAATGTGTTACCTTGAAATCGTTTCACAGAACTGGGGGTGTTGTTAAGCTGTCTGTTATGGTTTCAGTATGTAACATCATGCTGGAGGCCTCATGGAGAGACAGGCTGGGCCAGTAGCTAGGCTTCTCCAACTGTCTTATTTGAGATGGAACCATGCAGGTGAAGCCAACCTGGAACATTCAGCCCAAACCTAGACACCGGATGATGTACTTTTAAAGTGACTCCAGCGGAGCCCAATAGAAGCTGAGCCAGGGTCATATTTCAGAACTGCAGACAAATAAATGGTTATTATTCAAGTCACTAATTTTGGAGCAGCTTATATTAGGCAGTAATAATCCATGAAATAAATTAATGTTAAATGTATTAAAGTTGACATTTTAAGGACTAAATGAAGATTTATCATCCTTAAGTAAAAATAATAAAGAGGAAAATAGAAAACATGGCACTTGCAACTTCGTGAAGGAAAAAACAGCATACAATATAACAACTGATAATGGTGAAATTTAGACTTTTAGCAGATCTATGTGGTGTATGCTTCGGGGAGATGCTTTTATGTGTTTCATGTTGGTAATCAGGGAAGACTCTAACCTGTTCAAAGGGAAAGGAAAAGTTCCTTGAGCCCTGTTTATTTCAACCACACAGTGGCAGGGTCTGGACTCTGTTACTCATTGTAAATGGATCACGGTGGACAGCAGTGATAATGCTGTGACTAAGAGACTAAATTTGGAAAATATTTTACATTTTCTTTGGGAAATTTCTTCTCTATGTAAGATTATCTGAGGTTTATGGTTCCCAGAAAAAACTTGAAGATAGTAGGACCCAGTACACTACAGATAGAAGGATTCACCTAAAATGGACCACAGTGGAACAGAGTAGAATATGAAGAAAGGTACCTTTTGAGGATGGAGAAATGATTCAGTGGTTGAGAGCACTGGTTGCTCTTGCAGAGGACCTAGGTTCGATTCCCAATACCCATGTGGCAACTAACAACCATCTGTAACTCCAGTTCCAGGGGAATCCAACACTCTCTTCTGACCTCTGTGGGCATTGCAGGACATGGGTGCACTTACATTCATGTAAGCAATACACCTATACACACAAAATAAAAAATAGTAAGTAATAAGTAAAAAAAAATTTTTTCTTTTTGAAGCAGGGTCTCCCTGTAGCCCCAGCTGTCCTAGAACTCACTATGTAGACCAGGCTGCCCTTGAACTCACAGAGATCTGCTTGCCTCTGCCTCCCAAGTGCTGGGAGGCAGTTTAAAAGAAATATACCTCAGATTGGAGTAGAGCAAGGACCTGGGTTCGGTTCTCAGCTCTGAAAAATAAGATAAATATACCTCTCAATGTCATTATTGGGAAGTGGGACCTGCTTGCCGTGTTTTAGAAAGGTACATCTTGTCTGGACCCCCTTCTGTCTCTCTGTTTCCTTGCCACAAGGTGCACAACTTTGTTCCTCTATACTCTTCTACCAGAATGTTCTGCCTAACCATAGTCCAGAAGAAACAAAGCCAGTCAATCATAGACTGGCTCATCTCCCTTTTTCTTCCAGTTATTTGTCACATCAATGAAAAGTTAACAAAAACAAACATGAATGAACCTTTTGTGGACATTATGCTAAGTTAAATAAGCCAATCATAAAAGTGTTATATCAAGTTCAAGGCACAGAATATCACGTAGCTATGATTGAATTAAAAGTCAATTAGCAATTAGCTAGTAGTTGGGAGCTAGAGGAGAAGCAGAGTGGTGTTTATGAAGCCTGAAACCAAAATAACATCATGCTAGGGGCAAAACCAATAACCATACCAGGGACAGGTCAGTTAACAAAGTTTTCATTTAACGCAAAGTTTCTAAGCTTCAGTTTGGAAAAACAAAGTTCTCAGAATTGCAGACACAATGGGCTCCCTGGCTGCAGGTATAGCTAGGAGACAACATGCTTCTTGGTTGACTGTAAATTCCCTAGTATGGTAGAAACAATATACTCCCTGAGATGCAGGTGCAGCCTTCATGAGGCCATTCTGCCTGGCTGAGCGCAGCTAACAGGAGCAGGGGAAGTGGCTGGGCAGAAACACAGGGTAAAGCAGAAGTTGGCTAGAACAAAATGGAGGCAGTTTGGGCATTTCAAAAGGACAAATGTTGTATGGTCCCAACTGGTGTGAGATACCCGAAAGTACCCACAATTCATAGAGATAGGAATTGGGAGATTTCCAGAGGCCAGAGGAGGATGGAATGGGGAGTTGATATTTAATTGACATAAATTTTCAGTCTTTCGAAATTCAGAGATATGATGGAGGGATAAGATGGATGATGGCCATGGTTGCTTACCATTATGGATGTGTTTAATAGCATTGAACTGAGGCCTTAAAATGATTTTGCCACAATTTTAAAGCACGTAAAAATAAGAAAACCTTAGTTATAGTCCCACTTACTGAGATGGATTTTCTACAATTTCCACAGAATAAGGCCTAAAAGTTAGATTTGCTTAGATTTGGGAGAAGGGAGGGGGAAAGCAACCTTTTTCTATCTGAATCTGTGTGATCAGATAGAGACTTGTTACAAGGGTCTGCCTCTCAATAACTATGCTGGTCTTGAACCCTTCTCTGCCCAGGCCCTTACCCCTACCTGTGCCTGCTCTCATCACCACCCCAGTGATGGCCAACTGAGTTATAGGCAGGTAAAGAAAGTATATTTTTTGTATTCATAGCATTTAAAATAATTTATTGTTTGCTTATTTTGGGTGCTGGGGACTAAATTTTCAGCCTCTTTCATGCTAAGAATGGGCTGTACAGCCCCTAATAATTTTTTAAGATGAAAATTGAATGATTGGTTCTATTTTCATTTTGTGTATGTATGTGTACAGTGTATGTGTGCCTATTTATATGTGTACATGTATGTGTACACATGTGTGAGCAGGTGCCTATGTGTATATGTGTGTGTGGAAGCCAGAGATCAATACTGGTATCTTCCTCTTACTCCACCTTATATTTTAAAACTCGGTCTTCTCACTGAACTAGGAGCTCACTGATTGGTCAGACTGACTGACCAGTGTGAGTTGTGGAGGCCTCCCTGTCTCCACCCCAGCCTTCAGGCCTAGGATTATTGATGCATGCTGCTATACCTAGTTGTTATGTGGGTGCTAGGGATCCAAATTCAGAATCTCATGCTTGGATGGCAGGCATTTACAGACTGATCCTAATTATTGTTTTTGCGATCCCTTGACCCTAATGATTGTTTTTTAGATCACCTCAAAATGTCCCTAATTCATTATTAGATGTGCTCAGTGGGGTCATTTTCCATTTCAGAGTGTACTGGTGCTAAGGCGGTCAAACATAATCCAGTGGCTTACCCAACTGATGTATAGGCCCTCAAGAGAACTCATAATTCACAGAGACAGGAAGTAGAATGTGAGCTACCATGGGCTAGGGAGGCAGGAAATGGAGAGCTGTCTTTCAGGGATATAGTCTTCTCACAGTTTGGGACCAAGGCATGGGTAGGGCTGGCTTCTCCTCAGGTCTCACTCCTTGGCTTGCAGAGGGCATCTTCTCCCTGTGTCCTCACATAGGCTCCCTCTGTGTGTCTATGGGTCCAAGCCTCTTCCTAAGAGACTCTTAGGTGGATCAGGACCCACCCTAGTGCACTTAATCAACCTTATTTACCTCTTTAAAGGCTCCTTCTCCAATTCAACCACAATCTGAGGTCCTGGGATTGGCACTTCAAGATAGCAACTGGGGTCAGGGAACACAACTGAGCCATAATATGGAGAGAAGACCCTGAAAGTCTGCCCATTCATGTAAATCCAGATCTATCCAGATCAACACCAACTAAGTCTTTCATAGTATCGGGATCCTAAATTATGTATCTCTTTTAGTGTTGAAGAAAATTTCCAAAACATGCCTATTTGAAAATTCTCAGTCTGACAGACTTCTGTAGAATGACAGTGTCTCTGCAAACCTTAGGGCAGATCAAACCAAAACCCTTCTTGATTTCCCAATGAAGTCTTCACGGTCAGATCTAAGGCTGATCTTATCACAGGGTTTTTCGGCACAGAGAGGTTGGATTTATACAGAGCTCTTGAGAAAGCCACATGGTGTCCAGAAGAGGTTGAACTCCAGCCTCTTTTTGGGAACCAGATTGATATGTGATATTCTTCATAGTCTTGTTTTTCAGCTTCAATCGTATATTCCCCAAGTCCCTGGCTGAATAAATAAACTGAATTAAGGATGAGAGTGTCCCATTTGCATGATGTTGGCCCTCCTCTGTGAAACTCTAGATGACTTTGTCTGGGACCTAGACCAGTGGCTCTTGCTGGGCATAATGGTTGGATTCTCAAATTAAACTTCTTAGTTTGATAAAGGGCCAAGAAGTTTAGACTCAAGAATCTGAAATGACCATTTCCTAGCAAGGCGCTGGCAAAGCCAGCTATCTGAGGGATATGGGAAAGGGCCCTTGCTTCTATTTTTGTGGTCTCCCCAAGGAGAAAATGTGCCTTTCATGTGCACTTTGATGTAGAAATAAAAGGGCACAATGCTTTAACATGTACATTTTACAGGGGACTCTCTGTCCACACAGTCCCAAACTTCAATGCCATTGCAAGCCAGGGAGAGAATGATGAGCTTGAGCAAGGCAAGGAACACAGCTGGGAACCAGGCCCAGTCATCCTCCTCAGCCCCCACCAGCCCTCCACTAGCACAGAGACCAAGCACTTTTGTAGCAACGTCTTCCCATAGATAAAGCTAACTCCTTGGCCATCCTCCTTCCAGAGGAGACACTTAGGAAAGCTGTGTCTGAGAAAAAACTTTCAGGAAAACAGGAAGTCTTTCCTGTGAGCAGTGAGGCTGAGGGTCTCCTCTAAGGTATTTCTGTGAATTAAGGTGGGACCTTGGGAAAGAAATAGAAGAGCTTCTTGGGCTAAGGGCCAAGCTAGAGTGAGGACCTTGTGTTTGCAAGGAAACAGGGAGCATGTGTAGAGCTGTTTGGACAAATCTAAATTTGTCTACCCCCCAAGTGGGGTTCTTCATAGCCAGCACTAGCCTGGGAGAAAGCTCAGAGGCAGTGGAGTTCGGGGTAGAGGGTAAAGGCTGGTCAGAATCTCTAAGGCCTCGCTTTCTTGGGGTCTCCCAACCAAGAATCACCTTCCTTATCACATGTGCCACTTTTCCTGGGATCAACCTCGGCCCCCACCCACTGGCAGAGCCAAAGCTCAAGACTTCAGAGTCCTCAGATCTTGGCTCAAACGTGCCTCTGTTGTTTGTTAACTGTGGAGTCCTGGGTGATGCACTTGTCTCTTGGTTTCCACAAGAAACTGGTTCCAGTATCCCTAAATTCACAGATCTTTAGGTCTCTTCCATAAAATAATGTGTATACACACTGAATCTACATGAATCCATAAGCACACACATACTTTAAACATCTCTAGATGGCGTGAAAGAAATATCTAACACAATGCAAATGCTGTGCAAATTGGTGTTATGCTGCATTGCTTGGGAAATAATGACAAGAAAGAGAAGTATGTGCATGTTCAATACAGACGCATCTTTTTTCCAATATTTTCCACCAATTACTGATAGAATCCAAAGAGGCAGATCCCATGGGTATGGAGGGCTAAGGGTGGTCCCTATAATTTGTTTCTGCATCTTTAAATTAGGGCTCATCAATCCTTCTTTAGGATATTATCGTATGGATTACATGGAGTACTGACTGAGCCTGGCACACAGCATTGGTATACTTTCTGAGACTTCAGTGCCTTTCAGCTTGGCTGTCCCTGGATGGTTTCCACAGCAGACAATGTGCCTGTGCCCCTTTGATGGTCGCACCTCAGTATCTCCTCATGTTCCGAGGCTTCTAGCTCCTTCCTGATCATAGGAGGAGGTACCATGTGGCCATTGGCCTCTAAGTACAGGAAACATCAAGTGGGAGGCTGCAAGTAAAGAGTAGCCATCTCCTCTGGAGCATGCGTGTCGTCTGGAATGTGGAAAGGGGACTGCAGTCCTGGACGAAGTAGCCCCAAAGTGAATACTATCTTGGTCCATTGTGGACTGCTGTAACAGAACACCTGAGAATATGAATTTATAAAGAGCAGAGGTTTGTTTCTTGAAGTCCAAAAGACTAGCAACTCTAAGATCAAGAGGCCATGTCTCACAAAGGACTTGTGACCATGTCACACCATGGTGGAAGATGTCACATAGGTCACACCTCCCTGTATGGTCACATGGGGGGATAAGACTTCCAATGAATAAACCTTGGGAGACATCATACTGAAGCAGATGTGCTTTGTTTTATGAAAACCCAGTCACAGCTAATGAGCCCTTAATTTGCTTAAGTTCCTCGTCCTTGTTTTACAAATGAAGGTCAAGTTTCCCAAATTAATGCTTGGGGAAATGCCAGGGGAAAAAAGTTTGAATTGGATGGGCTCTCATCTCGCAGACTGCGAGCTCTGTGAATGCACACAGAGCATTCTCAGAAGTCTCCGATTCTTGGGTCTCCTTTTTCCAAGTAATGTTCACAACCTTGACAGCTTTTAAGAAGCTTTATCAAAGCTTTGATTTTTCTCATCTGTACACTGGGGCTAAACTATGCCTAAATTTTAGAACTGACTTTAGAGCTTCAAACTCAGGATGTCATCTCACTTGGGTATCATAAAATTAATTTAGTAGCCTTGGGCCAGCATTTTCTTTTTTAAAAAAAAAAAAAAAAAAAAAAAAAAAAAAAAAGCCAGATGTGGTGGTATATGCCTTTAATTCTAGCACCTGAGAGGCAGAGGCAGGCAGACTTCTACTTGTCTCAATAAAAAACAGAAAAAATAAAAAGACATGCCAGAAAAATGTGAATAAACTTTTTTCTTTCCAGGTCCTTGATTGAATTCAACTGCTCATTTGTATTCTCTTTGAGGTCATTTGGAGTTTTATAAGTAAACTTTGGGACATTTTACCTATTTCAGTATCTTTGAATCATGAGTTGTTTGTTTCCCTGTTAAATTTGTATACCTGTTGATTGGTGTAGCCTGAAAAATATTTATTCCTCCGGAGGGGTGTAAGCCAGCCAGGGGCGGAGCCGGATGGAGAGAGTTAGCTGTAGAAAGTTAGCTGTGGAGAGTTGCAGGTGGTGGGTTGGAAGGAGAGGAGAGGTGTTGGGGACAGGAGCGGCAGGAAATGCCCAGGGATGGGGCATTTACAGACCTGGGGGTAGACCGAGGAATGGAGACTGGGGCCGGGCACCAAAGTGATCCAAAGGGTGCGCAGTTTCTTTATAAGTCACCGGCACTCCCTACCGTAAAGGAAACCCCAAAACTAAAACTGTCGTATGTTAGTCTGTGAGCCTGGGGCCTTGGGAGGAAGCCTCCCAAGAAGGGAAAAGAGAAGAAAATTTAGTGCGACAATTGGATATTTCTTCCAGTTTTATCTGTGGATCTTCTTATTTAAAAGCCTTCTTTTGAGGCTCAATCTCCAGTATTACTCAGAGGAGAGAGAATTACTGTAACAGCAAGAATATCAAGTCATAAAAGGTATAGAAATACACTTAAATTTATTAACTCTTACCAACACATCATTAATGACCATTAAACAGAAAAACAACTAGAAAAGGTGCTACGAAGTTAAAATGATTGTGGTAAATGTGGAAGTAATAGATGCATGAGATAAAGGAAAGAGGCAAGGAATGGGAAAGAGCAGAGAAGCGAGGCTTAGAAAATGAGAAGGAAAAGAGGCACAGAGGCGGTTATAGAGGCGCCGGGGAGAGAGACTAGAAAAACCAAAAAGAACACGAAAAAGGGAGAAAACGAAAAAGGTTTCCCAATAACAAGACAATCAAAGCTAAACTTAGATTAATGCAAGAACAGGACAAAAACAGTTTATTTAAAAATATAAAGTCAACATGCTACTAAACTGAGTGGAAATGTAAGACAAAAAGGAAGAAAAGAGGAAGA